>NC_081411.1:240807637-241125137 GCF_030272615.1 Cryptomeria japonica
CACTTCAAGTCATATAAAAGAAAATGGAAATAATCTTGTAAAAAAAACATAAAATATATAGTGTATGTATGTCCTACTAATTCAGATGAGGGGTAAATCTATCTTAATTGCTCATATTTACCATTTATTAAATCACACCCTTGAATTTTTATGAAGAGCATGACTAAAATAATTAGATTGGTTACATTGCATTGTATAAGTGTGGTCAGTAGACGTGTATAAATTTTAATGACTTGTAGAATAGTTTATATATATTTGAGGAATTTTAAGTCAAATATTTGACTCCTAGATTAGTTCTACATTATTGTCATGTTTTTTCCTTTTATCCCTATTAATTTACATACTTATCATTAGTGATTATTTGGGTAGGTATTACACATTGATTATTGACTAAATTATGGTGTAAATAGTTTGCTTTTACTTTTTTTTGTGATAGAAACAATGCTATTCACTTGGCCAAGAACTCCACTTTTCATAATCGAACCAAACATATATAGTTGATAAATCATTTCATTCTGCATGTACATGAAGATGGTAAGTCACAAGGACAAAAAATTGACACAAAAGTGAATCTAATAGATACTTTAACAAAGATTGTTTCAAGGGAGAAGTCCAAGTTCTGTTAGACTTCTCTTGGCATTGTCAAGTCTTGACAATATCCCTGGAGTATAGGATCTATGTTCCGCTCTTCTACAATTCGGATTGGACTTCAAGTGGGAGATTGTTAGCGTATGTGAGCTTTAAATGCAGTCCAATCCTTATTATAATACTTCCACTACTTTCCTATTTTTTATTGCCCTCTATATATTCTGCTCCCACGATGAGGCTTCTTTTAATTTCCTTCGGAGGTAACATATTGTGTTTGTATTATACAGAGATGCAGATTTATGTGTGAGAGTTTTTTTCTTGAGTAGTAACAAAGAGTGATCCCCTGCCAAATTCCTTTTCCACCGCTAAGGTTTCAATGATGAAAGAAAAAGTTTCACTTCTTGAAAGCCAAATTCCGTTTACACAGCTAAGGTATCAATGATGAAACAAAACCCAAAATGCAAGCATATCTTCAAGCAAGATGGGGTCATGTTTATCACCACATACCAAAGCAACAAGATAGAAAAAATGGGATGATTTTAACCCAAGACCATGCAACGTGGGAGCAAAAGAAACACCATAAATATAATATAATGATCCTACCAGAAAAAAACTTAATCATGACATCATCAGAGAGGAGAACATTTTGCTGACAACAGGAGAACATTTTATAAAGAAATTTTAAAAAGTGGTGACAACATGTTAGCAAAAAAAAACAACCATGCTTGAAAGAATTAAAAAGAAAATCACTTTCTTTTCAAATGATAACCTCTAAATCTGTCATTATGTTTTTATTTATTAATAGTATTATAAAAAGAATTTATTTTTTTCCTTTAAATTTTTTTTAGTTTTCTTTTTCAGATTACATTTTGGTTCATAAAACATTTAATGATGTGTATTTTTTAAACTTCAAACTTCTGAAAGCTTAGGGGCTTATTTATATGCAATCCTCTTAAATTATTTTTGTAAATGAAATTACTAGTAATATTCTTGTAAATAAAATTTTCTAGGCAAAATTTTAGGTTAAAAAAAGGAAAGGAAAAAAATATGGCAAAGCCACATGTCTGTTTTCAAAGCTTATTTTCAATTTTTAAGCAATTGCTGCTCCATCAAAATAGGGGAAGATTCCAATTTATCCTTTTTTGCTAATTAAAATATGGATGCTAAATCTAAAGTTATATATATAAATATATTATATTGACAATTATATAATTAAATATAAAAAAATATTAGAAGAAATAATGAATGATATTGACATCAAAAATTTAGAAAATGTGTAGAAGACTTCTAAATATGAAAGATTATTATTTTTAAATATCAAAATACCATTTTCGTCTTAAATGGCCAACTCTAAAGCTACCATCATGTTTCCATTCATTAATAATATTGCAACATGACTGTATATTTTTCCTTTGAATTATTATTTTTTTCTTTTTAGATTAAACATAGGTTCATACAACTTCTACAAATCTGTAAGCTTTAAACTTTAAGTTTCTGAAAGCTTATACATTTTTAAAAACCATGAATACTAGATTTTAAATTATATATCTAAATATATCAAATTGACAGCTATATAATTAAAATAAAACACCATTGACAGCTATATAATTAAAATAAAACACCATTGACAGCTATATATCAAATTGACTAATCATACTGACACCAATAAAAATAAAAAAATAAAACAATGAGTTGGAAACTCTGGAGGTATCTCGATGCTTGTCCACCTCTTTTCCTCTTCCCCCTCGCGGAAATTAAAAAGATAATACACGACACCGCATTCGGAACTCATAAAAAGACAATCCCGCCATGGTACAGAACAGGAAACAGGATAATTGAGAGGATGCTGGCCTACTGAGTCAATGAGTTGTTGCCAACATCGAATTATTTCACGATTACATACCCACCTATCAAACAAACCCAATGCAACAACCCAAAAGCACTAACAACACATTGGTAATCTTTGTTCATAGATATTGTTTTTCCATAGTTGTATGCTAGGATTGTAAATTTGTACGCTCTGCCCAACTTGGGGAACTATATAATACTTGATTCCGATCAAGGTTCATGCAAGGAAGAAGGTCTCAGTGGATGAGGAGCGGTGACAATATAGATAAGGCCTTCCGGCGATGTTGAAACCTTGCATGGATGGAACGTTTGAGGCACGACAGCCCCTAGCCGCCACTTGCGAGATAAAAAATCAAACATCAAAATAGATTCTCTATCATCGCACCTTCTGAGTGGCCCCATCACAACCAAATGCTGTTTTGATCTAACGTAGACACAGTAAAGGAATGTACTACTGTCCAGTTTAAATTAAATTCTTTTGGAATTAAAGGAATTATTTCCCACCAGTTTCCAAGTGGGTAGTAAATATCACTTCCGGGTTTGCATTTGTCGAGGTGAGGAAATATACAACAAAGTGCGCGTAGTATAAGGTAGAGAAAATTGAAAGAGCCTGTTCGTTTTAAGCGAGTTTTTCATTTAATGGAAGAGTAGTAGGGACCATACAATGATAAATTCTATATAATTTTCAAGTACAGGGAAATAAAAGTGTAAATATTTACTAAAAACCATTTCGTTTGTACCCTATGTTAAACAATGTTAATATTTAAATAGTGAAAAGGCGAATATAGATATGTATCTTAAATCTTTGTTTCGATCATTTCAAATAAGTTTTAGTAGTTAGAGTTTGCTCTTTTGTAGTATTATAATAATAAAATTTGTTGATTAGTCAGTAGATGGGTAATGACACATTAATTAGACAGTATCATAGTGTAAAATTAAAATATTAGTTCACTTCGTACTTTTTAAAGCATCACAAAATTCAAAACGTTTGTTCGTCTTTTCTCTTGAAAGATTTTCTATTATGATCTAAGCCAGTAAAATAGCCACAAAAGCAAAGTTTAGCCTTTAAAACTACTCGAAGTTGTTAAAATTGTAGTTATGAGAAGGAAAATTAATAGAGTGAAAATTAATTTTAAACACAATAAGATCATGTCTTCAGCATATATCAAGATTGAAATTAATAAGAACAAATGTCAATTTTTTTTCACATTGCATCATTTTAATGCTATTAAAAAATGTTGAATATTATGCATTAGCCAATCAAATTCATCTTAAAAAATTTCATCAATCTCTTTAAGACAGATATTTGAAAAATCATTTTTTACCACGTAGATTTTGAGTCATTTATTTTGAAAGAAAACTTAATTTAAAAATTATACTTTTAATAAAAATAACTTATAATTATTAAAAAATATCATTATTAATAATTAATTAACTAATATACATTATGATACTGGTTTTATCTCTTTGAAACAAATTTGCCAAATTTCTTTCCCACTTCACAAAACCTATTGAATTATTTATTGCACTCGCTTGAGTGGCATGCCATCCATGAAATGCTATGATTGAAATCATGAGCGACAGACCACACATTCACATAGTCATGGCATAAATCCATTAGGAGTAGAGAAACACTAATAAAATATATCATTGAAAACATGGCTTTTGCCCATATGATGTTTTAATTTATCTTCATTTTCTTTTATTTTCTTCTATGTAGTAGCTATCAATTTTCTATGCTTAGTGATAGTGAAAAAGCTTTCCCTTTTTCAGTCTCTCTCTCTAATGTCATATTCCTTATATTTGACTCAAATGGGATATCTGATGTCTTCTCTCGACTGTTGTATAGAAGTTAAGATTCCCTATGTTTGATGTTGATACGCTTCACTTTACAATAGAGGAGAGGGTCCAATGGTAGTATGGGTTCTTCTTGTGGGATAAGAGATGTCTATGTAGGATCTAGTATGTAACAATCTATTGAGTAATATTAAAAGGTAAAAAATAATTTTTAAAATTTTTTTTATTAAAAGATTAAAACAAAAGTATCTAGCTATATTCTTAATTTGAAATGCTCCTCTTTCGTTTAGCTATTTGAACTGGCATGGTTTGTGGTTTATGAGGTGGTCAAAGTGAGGTGGTATGTGTTTGATGAGGTGGAAACCCTCTTTTCTTCTCTGGCAAAATCTTTAAGTAGGTGAGCATGTAGTAGAGGTGTGGATCCTAATGCCTATTTAAGATCTATTTAGGTGTTGACAAGATGAATTACGATTTTTGGAAGGATAGCCAAAGATATTTCAGGAGAAGTTTGTGTTACCAATGGCTAAACTTGGAGGGTGATAATCTTTTTCTATTATTGTATTTGGCATAAGTTGGATTTGACATTTCCAGTTTGCATACATGCCTTAATTGAATTGATTTAATGATCCTATTCATCAATAGTTTATATTTTAAGGAACTTGGCTTTGGCTTGATTTGGCATCCCTAACTCATATCCTCATATAAATCTATTTACATTTGCGATCCTCTCTATCAAAAACAGAGATTGGTGTGTCATGTAAGTCTCTTATCAATCTAAACATTAAAAAATATTGCCATCAAATTTTGAAATGTTGATGTAATTCCCCATTTTTGGCTTCTACTATCTTGCTTTTTCATTCCCCTATTTTTCTTAGATGTAATCTTCCATTATATGAGTTTCTTCAAAAAGTCAAATGGTACTTTTTTGGTTTGATAACTCACAAGAGGCTTTGTGAATTAGTAAACTACTATCACAAACTCTTCTTTCATGTTTTGCATTGAATTTAGGGTAGATAATTCATCAAGGCTAACCATAGATATAGAGTTAATCTTAACATTCCACCCTTCTTTCTAGCAACAATACTCAAGGTTGGCAAAAGGAAGGTGGTTGTGGAAGAACTTTGCAAGAGGGTTGTCAAAAATGATTTTTTGGGTGAATTAAAGGGGGTGATGTTGAAAATAGATAAGGAAATAACAATTCCCTATAGAATGCATTATGCTATAAGAATGGATGCTATAATTCCCATTCCTCATTTTCTAGTCCTCAATATTTGCAATGAAACCTTTTGGGAAGATAGAATTCGCATAATTCAAAGAAGTATCCAATTCTTGAAGTTGTTAATGTGATTTATAGAGGAAGGTTATATTGGAAATAATATTATTGGTGATAATGTCATTGAAACAGAGGATTGGGTGCTCCTCTGCAAGTATATGGAAGATTTAAATTTTGAAAATGAAGAGATTTCAAGTTCAAGAGAGGAGGAACGAGATTCATAAGAGGAGGTCAAAGAAAATCCTTTTATAGAGATGCCAGGCATCCTCCTTAGTTTGAGATCCAAACAAGCCAATCCCTCCACTTCTCATGTTGTAAAGAATTAAGGACTAAGGTTCTCATTCTTATTTCCTCATGATCTTGGCATCTTTTCACAACTTTAATTTTATTTTAATATAGAATGATTTAGATACATGGTCTACTTAGTTTTTTAGTAGGGTTTAGAGCACTTTTCTGAATGCAACTCTTTTATGCATACTCGATACTTTCTAGTTTGTTGAAAGAATCTGTAGTGTATAAAAATGTTTGGATTTTGGTAGATAACATTTGTTTTTTTGGTTTTGGTATTGATTCTATAGACATGGGATCTTATTTTATCAAAATTTCATTGATACTCATCATGTTTATTTCCTTTTAATCATATTTTAGCGTTGGTCTCTTATCGAGAAAAAAAAAGTGTCTTGCTATTTAGCTATTTAGTCTCTCAAATATTTATGATTATTAGTATAGATTTATATTTCAAATATTGACACACTTTTTAGGAGATGGTTATATGATATTTATCCAACTTGAAAATACATATGCTAAGATTACAAATATATTTGTTTCACATATCAATTAGGATTGCACAACTTCATGTTCCACCATTCAACATAAATCTTATTATAACATCATAAATTGCACCCTATGTAATTCATACCAAATAAGTGCCTTTTCTTTAGGCTGATTGGAATCATTCTTTGTCTCTTTGTCTCTTTGTCCATTTGTCTACATAGACTGCCTTGTCGGCTTAGAATTTGTCCTTTTCCCAACCATGTTGACCATTTGATTTATGGATGCTAGCGCACTATACAGACATTCATGTGTCACACAATTTCCCCATGAATATGTCAACCTATAACTGGCTATTTAAGTGTTATGACTACACCTAGAAGAGTTAAAATTTCCTCTATCCATGGCCACTGATGCCAAGATTCTTCCGTGGGCTTTATATCTTGTATATTTAAGCTTATTTGGGGTTTTCTTGATCATTTTGACAATTCTTGATCTCTGGAAATCTATTGCTCATCTTTCATAGGTTTTCTCGTATTCAACGTCCACCATTATCACTGTTTTAGAGAGTTCTTGGTGCTCAACTTCATTAGTCTGGGTGATCTAGCTCCTCGAGTATTGAAGGGGAGTTCTCTCTCTCTCTCACACACACACACACACACACACACACAAAATTAGGCTCTCTTTGTGCTCTCTCCCTAGTATATCACCCTCTCTCCATCAACCCCTCCCTTCCATTCTCATTCTCTCTCTCTCTCTCTCTCTCTCTCTCTCTCTCTCTCTCTCTCTCTCTCTCTCTCTCTCTCTCTCTCTCTCTCTCTCTCTCTCTCTCTCTCTCTCTCTCTCTCTCTCTCTCTCTCTCTCTATTCATTTACACATCCATCTCTTTCTATCAAGAATATTTTATTGAAATATTGAATCAAGGGTTTGACTGAGGTAGACCTATTAACAAAACCCCAACAATATTTCTCTTGCTTGTGTGTAGGTTCATTATTTAGAGAGAGGGAGATTTCTTTGTTGGAGGCTTCAATTCTGGGCCCATTGTGAGTTTTCTTCACCTTTTCTTGTTTCCCTTTAAACAATTGTTATTTCATACTAAGTCATTTTATTCAGCATAGGACCTTTAGTTTAGTAGCTTTGTTACATCTACATTTTGTGTATGGCTTATGTAATTTGTTCACATATAGGATGTTAGCGCATTGTGCTAGTGTCACATTTTTGTGGCTTCATCCTAAGAATAGAGGCTTAGCAAAGGTTTTTTAGAGGTCTTTGTAGCTTACCTATTAAGTTTAATAGTTTGTATCCCCTAGCTCACCATAACTCTAGTAAAGTGAGGGAGTCTGAAGGTTGGTTTTCTTCTTGAAGTTCATCACTTCAAGAGTAGAAAATCTCATCCTCTAAATTTTGGTGAACCCGATGTGAAACAATTTCATTTTAATTCCTCATTGTGTGTGTTTCTGGTTATAAGTTAAATTTAAAGTAAAACACACACACACACACACACACACACACACACACACCCACACACACACACACACACACATATATATAATAAAAAATTATCACTAAGTGGTGTAGGATAATTATAGTATCCTCATAGAGTGATCAAAATATTGCAACGCTTATCTATGAGCTTTATAACCCAAACTAACACATGGGATATTGTAAGAAGGATAGTTAGGAAGAGTATTAATGTTCTCATATTTCTGATTATTTCAATATTAAAAATCACCAAAACAATATCCAACATGCCAGCTATTTTCCATCCAACATGCCAACAATTTTCTTATAAAGAAATAAAGAAATTGTTATAATATGATTATTGTTAAGAAAATAAACCTATAATGCAAGTACTCATTCTATAATTGTCCCCTCTTTCATATGGTATCAATATTGTTGCCTCAAACATATAATATGAACTAATAAAAATGTTCTAAAATGTTGGCTAAAAATTAGCATGCCATAAAATTGGCAAGGGCCAAAAAAATATGAAGATATGGCAATTGAGAATATTTTTTTGATACTCAAGAACAAAAATGTTCCCATAAAATAAATTAACTAATGATGCAAGGATGTTGCCACTCACTTTTTCTTTAGCTCCCTCCTCTTTTGGCACCACCATATCATCATCGACATCTAAAGTATGTCCTATATATATATATATATATATATATATATATATTCTCACCAATCATGATATAATTCTGTCAAAGAATTGGACAACAAATTGAATATGACTAACATCAAATTAAAGATGACTCGTGAGAGAAAATTAAGTTCAACAGACAAATCTATTGCTCTTTATTGATACACACACAAAATACATATAATTCAATGATTAATTGTATTCTCTGGTATAATCTAATCCAAAAGAAATTATAACCAAGATTAACCCAAAAAAAAGACTAGTGATAGAAAACTAAACTAAGATTAACAAACATGTTTACTACTCTTTGCTAACATGTACATAGAACAAGTATAATTCAATTATGAATTGTATTTTCTAACACAATGTATTTTAAAAATAATTATAACACATATATACATGAAACGTATAAACAAATTGTTTTTCACCAATGTTATCCATGTTGTGAGACATATCATAGAGCTTAGGCTTCTTTTCCTTGATGAAAAATACTATAGAAAAAGCTCATAGAAAAGATTCTCATTAAAAGAATATAAATTCTATGATGAAGGCTCACCTCACATGACCAACCTCCTGGTAAGTGAATTCTAGAATTATATCATGGACAACAAAGCTCAGATTGGATTTCATGCCACCCATAGGTGAAGGTCCTTGACTAGGTAGTTCTAGTGAAACTTTATCCAGCCCATACCCAAGATCTCCAAATAGAAAGAACTCAGCCTCCAAGTACTCTAAGTTTAGAGGAAATTCAATTAAATCTAAGTCCCCAACTATAAATTTCCCTGGCACATAGCTCCATTTTGCATGTAATCAACCTTTGTACCCTCACATAGACATGCAAAAAATATCAGCAACTCCAAAAACCTAGTGTTATATAGTAATTGAGCCATTACTAACTATATGTTTAGTACAAAAGAATCTACTTTGATTCCATATATATAAAGCTCTTTCAATGCTTTCTGAGGTGGTAAACATGTCCGTCTTTGTAAAGAATATCATGAAGATTTATTTTTGCCCCCCATACAACAAACTCTTTGACAATTTTGTGTTTGTCTTTGCCCCTAGATTTGTGAATTGCAACAAAAGGAAGATGGTTATTTTCTCTAGTAGTTTTAAAAAATTAGTCATTTATTATTTAGAAAATTGTTTACTGTTATTTGGATTATCTCTATTATTTCTAAAATAAGACATTGCGATTTGGTAAAAATTTGTGAAAAAATGGCGAAAATAAGGTCAGTCACAACCAAAATGTTATCCGATGCACCTTCCACACAAATCAGGGTAATTGTAGAAAGAAATATTTAAAGGGATGGTAAATACTCATTGCATAATCGCCCTTTGAAAGCAAGGATGTGAGCCCGTCCACGAATTTTGTTCTCAATCTCCGCTTAAACGAAGAGTTGGATGGCTTGGAAAGGCCAGGAAGATTGAGGAACTCATGCAATAAAACCTAGACCATATGCTTCAAGATCCTCTCCGTGCTTTCAACTGCCAAATTTTTACCAACACCAAAAAGTTTTACCTGAAAAATTAACTGCCTCTACCTTCACAAACTGGCCTCTTTGTTGATTCTCAGTAAATAAGTATGAGATGACACCCATCCTTCCCGCGAATGGAATTTGTATGTCGATTCTGCCATGAAAAAAGAGAAGAGGGAAACCAGTGAAGAGGGCAAAAAACCCGGCAGCAGAGAAAAGGCCGCATATGAGTGCATAAGGAGGGGTTCCAATGCTGCCGTGAAAGCAGAGAAGAGGGAAAAAAAACTCAGCAACACACAAGAGGTCACAGAGGAGTGTGTGAATAGGGGAAAATATATTTTAGGTTAGAACTATTGAACTAGTGATATGATTAACTTTATTTTATATTGTCTTAAGGTAAGATATTTAAATAATTAAATACTTGTTTAAGACAAAATTAAAATTTTATGTTTAATTAACGTCTTAAACACCCCTATTATGTAGTAGTGTCTATGTTTGATGGAATTTAAAAGTTGATCCACTTCATTACGAGAGAGAGGCAACCCTTAAATTTTTTTCTATGACCAACCAAATTTTGAGTCTTCCTCAGAAAAGGCTACATAATCTTTAACATATATACCCCAATTTGTTTTAAGTCAATCCCTTGTGAATCATATAGAAATTAGACTATCTAGGCTTGGATAACCCTCCCAAGAATCTTCCCAAAATAAAGATGAAGAACCATCGTGAACATTCCAAGAGATATAGCTATCAACTAGAAGTATGCATTTAAGTATGAAGTTCTATATCCTAGATCCTTTAGTGGGACTAGTAATTCTCATGAAATTTCTTGAAGCACCACCCACAACATATTTGGCATACATAGGTCTAACCCATCTGGCTATTGGATCTTTAGTAATCTTCCATACAAGCTTCACCCCTAGAGCTTGATTTTGTAGCTACTGGTTGCGAATACCTAGACCACCCAAGGCTTTTGGTCTACTAATTTTATCCCAGGCTATGAGGGCTACTCTATGCCTCTCCTTCGAGCTTTGCCAAAAGAAGTTCCTTATTTTTTGAATTAAGAAAGAGTTCATCCCTACTATTAAGGCAAGATGAGAAAGTAGGTTAATTGGGATAGCTAAGATGACCGCTTGTAATAGAATCAATATTTCTGCCCATGAGAGCCATTTTCCCTTCCACAAATTGGTGGTTTGCTCAAATTTAAATTTCAAGGGATCCCAGGGTTTTGCATTTCTCAAGCCTCTATCAATCAGGATTCCAAGGTAGAAGCAGGAAGGTTGAATTTCTTACAACCAAAGATTTTAAAATTCTATTTTCTATTGCAAGAGGAGTTGAGAAAAAATATATTTTTGATTTCTTTTGATTGATAATCTGCCTCAAATCCCTACTATAAGAAAATAGAAGATCCTTAAAGTGAGCTGATTTCTTGGAGTTAGTTGCCCCAAATAGTAGTTTATCATCATCAAACTGCTGGTATGTTGCAAAAAAATCTCTTTCTATCTTAATTCCTGATATTAAACCTTTTTTGTGTAGGTCTTTGATGGCTCTACCCAAAGCCTCTGCCATAATAATGAAAAGGAAAGGGAATAGGGGGTCTCCTTGTCTAATGCCTCTCGAAGAGGGGAAATAACCTTCAGATTACCATTGATGAGAATGGAAAATATTGGGGTTGAAATACATTCAAAAATCCAATTAATCCAGTGGTTATTAAAATCAAAGCCTTGCATAATCTTGCAAAGGAAATGTTAGTCAACATTGTCTTGAGGTCTTGAGGATTTCATCTCAAAATATGAATGCCCTGGTGGATTGCCTGGAGAGGAACCAACAGAACAAGGATATGGTGATAATTGATGATATGCCGACTTCCAGCTTTACTCCCCAAATTTTCAGGCGAAGAAATAGGTAGACGACCTGTGATCTGGAGAAAAAGACTAAAGACATTCATCTAAAGAAGGAGAACAAACACCTGAGAGAAGCCGCAAAGGCTATGATGTTGTTGGTTAAGGATGCAGAGTCCATAAATTTTTTTATCTGATATGTAATACTGGACTTTGTTTGCCAGTCTCTCGCTGGCTCTGTGCTGTCCTTTTTCCTAGCTGCAGGTTTTTCTGCTAGTCATTTTGCAGCTTTTCTGTCTATGTTATGTTTTTTCTTGTTTCTTTCATGCTTTCTCTTAATTATGTAGGTGGGTTTCGGATCCCTTAAACCCTAATTTTCCTTAATCAAAAACATTGTCATAAGCCTTAGAGATATCCAATTTTATAACCATCCCAACTCTTTTAGTGGATTGGAGAGAGTGTATCACTTCTTGGGCAACAATCATACCATCTAAGATTGATCTACCTAGCACAAAACCTATATGCTCTTCTAAGATAATCTTTTCCATCAAGGGTTTGAGTCTATTAGTGTGAACCTTAGAAAGGATTTTGTAAATAGTATTGTAGAGACAAATTCGTCTGAAGTCACCCAACTTTACTGCTTTCTCTTTTTTTGGGATAAGGGCAATAAAAGTCTTTTTTATTTTCTTGAGAATATGGCCTAATTTTCTTGAGAAGTCAAGTGCCTCCACTTGATCCTGCCCAATAATTTGCCAACACTTTTTATAAAAACTAGTTGGGAATCCATCAGGGCTAGGAGCTTTATTAGAGGGGAGTTGGTTAAGGGCAACTATGACTTCCTCCAATGAGAAGCTTTCATTTAACCACCTATTTTGATTCTTTGTTATTATTTTAGGAATAACCAAGAGAAATTTGTTCTGCTCCTTTAAATTAGATCCTTTCTTGTTATTAAGGAGGCTAAAAAAAAACAAGATAATTTCAGACTGGATGCTATTTGTTTCCTCTAGAACATGATTAACCTGAACTTCTATTCTATCAGTTCTATTAATGGATCTTCTATGTTTAGTGACATTGTGAACGAATCTTGTATTCTTGTCTCCATCTTGCAATCGATTCTCCCTGGACTTTTATTTCCAATCTTTTTCTTATTTGGATAAAATAACTTCATAATCTGCTAATAACTCCCTTTCTTTCAAACATTTTGCTTGATTCATGTCATTCTTAATAAGTTTCTCACTTAGCTCCTCCAATTAATTTTCTAAGTGTTTCTTGGATTCAAAGATATTCTTTGTGTTCTTAGCATTCTATTCTAGTAACTTACATTTCATATATTTTTAAATCTAAAAGGGGGTTTAGAGACAGTAGGAGGACCTTGGAAGTTGAGCTAAAGAGGAAAATGGTCAGACCAAGAGAAAGGAATAACTCTACAATCCAAGGTGAAAGGAAAAGTGGAACTGTCTCTTAGCCAAAAAAACCTATCAATATTTTCTGCAATATTGCTAAACTCTAGCCTTTTATTATTCCAACTGTAAGAATCTCCTAACTCCACTTCAAGAAAACCATTCCTGTCCACCCAGTCATTGAATTATTGTTGAGACCTACCAAGCATAAGTATACCACCTCTCTTTTTTTGTAAACTTTCGATTGCATTGAAGTCCCTTCCTATAAATAGATTCTCATTCTACAAATTAGAGATTACTTCATCGAAATCCAACCAAAATGCTTGTTTTAGTGAAGGAGAGATTGGACCATAGATATTGATCAAAAGAAAGCAAAATTTGGAGGGAAAATCTTTACAGATGCCAAAATCCAAAATTTATTAGAAGCTAGCCTCTCAATCTGGACTATTGAAGGTTTCCATAGTAAGAGAAGACCCCCTAATGCACCTTTTTCCTCTATTGTTTCCAATTTATAGTCTTCATATTGACTACCAAGGTATTGGCCAAAGAATTATGCCTAGGGAATATTGAGTTTTATTTCTTGGAGCATGATAATATCCACATTGATCAAAAGAACCCTTCTGTTGATCAAGCATTTCTTGTTAGGGGCATTATTTCCCCTAACATTATAAGATAGGATTTTCATTTTCTTTTAGGAGGGACTAAGCCCTTCCTTGCTTTCAACATTTCAATGATTTTAATATGACCATCATCCTCTCCATCCATGGATCTATGGTCACTTAAGGACTTTCTTGCTTTCTTGGGAGAGGTAAAACCAAAGTCATTCTAAATGTTGACAAAGACAATTTAGTGGTATTTATAACAATAAATATTATGTCACCAACATGTTAGACCATTTATCTAATGGTGGTAGCTATAGAACACTTCCTAAGACCCCTATTTTTTATTTCGATATTTATGCATGCTTTCTTATATTATTGTAGAGCTGTCAGAAGGGAGCAATGGAAACTTTTTAATACACTAATAAATCTACAACATTTAATAATTTTGGTTTACTCAAATTTATTTTTTGATTTCTTTGCGAAAAATGGAATTGCATTTTTTTCCCTTTAGTATATATATATATATACTTTTCGTTTCTTGTTTTTTAACATTGCAAAATTTACAAAGTGAAATGTAAATGTAATTATTATCTAGTTTTTGTAGATCTTATTTGTATTGTTTTATTTATTTTTCTTTAAAAGAGGGTTTTACACTAAAAAAATTGGTCATTAGATCTTTTTTGGTAAATATTTAAACTGCTCATGGAATTTAAAGCTTCTTTCATTATTTTCAATATCTAAAGTCCTCATAGAATTTAATGATCCTATGATTATTTCAATTGTTTTAAATGTATATTCAATATTTGTTTGGGTCATGATTAATCCTTTCCTTGTGTTTGTAATTAATGTTAAGTTTTGTTTCGGAGTTATTGTAGTCATTTTTTCCTTTTAACTTTAACAAAGATATTCTTTTTCAATGTCATTTTTTAAAGCTGTTATTTTGTTTCTTAGAATTTTATTTTAAAAATAGTATTATTAAAATATTAATACTATAATAATAAATAGTATAAGATAATATTAATTATAATATAATAATAAGATAATATTAATTAAAATATAATAATAAAAATATAATATATTAATTTTTATTAGATATCATAATAGAGATAGTCTAAGATGTCATTAAAATTAAATATTAATAATAATTATATAAGATAATATAATAATATAATATTAATAAAATATAATAGTATCATCAAAGATAGTATAATAATAATTATGAAATGGCTCGTTAATGGGCTTGGTAGGATAAATGGGTAAAGATTAACTTTGATGGGGCATCGCGAGGGAAGCCAAGGATTTCAGGAGCAGGGTGTATTGCAAGAAAAAGTCTTGGCCAGAGACACACAACACTTACCATAAGGAACAATAAATGAAGTAGAGGCAAAAGTGGCACAATTGGCCATTACATTGGTAAAAAATCTTTCGATGACAATTACACTTGAAAGGGGAATCAAAAATTATAATGGATGCAGTTGAGATAGACACCTCACATTGTTGGAGAATTAAAAAAATAATGCCAAATTATTGGTGCAAGAATTAAAAATTTGGAAGATTTTAAAATTTCACATATTCGAAGAGAGGGAAATTTAGAGGTTGATATTTCATCCAATGTAGGATGTGATTTAGATTTCCATGCAATGAAGTGGTGGGAAGGAGGTGGGGTACACGTGGATTGTATCATCTGAATTCAATAATTGCTTTTTCTTAAATAGTCTCATGTGACGACATGTATGTCATTCCAATTTGAGATGATATTGGGCTAGCTTCTATGCATATTTAACATGCTAGGATTTGGTACACCACCAAACTCTACTTGTACATCGACATGGCATTTTCTCATAGGGCATGAGGAAGTGACATGAAATATGCATTGATGGTTTTTACAAGGGCAACGTCCTTGAAATGAGGGTGCATTAATAGCAATCTTTGATGTTACTGTAAGACGTGGCCTTTTAAAATCAAGTGGGTGGGTGAGTTGGCATTTAATCATAAATTTTGAGAGGAACTATCTAGAGGGTACCAAAAGATAAGAGATATAAATTATAGGTGACACTCATGGAAGTAAATTTTTTACTTCACTCAATAAAACAATAGTTGAGATTTTTGGGGATGGTCTCCAAGAAGAGACTTGAAGGCATTTTTTAAGTGTCATGATGATTTGTTCCTGTAAATTATTGAAACCCTATTCGGAGAGGAATATCTTCTCTCTAATTTATTTTATTTTATCGACATGTACATCATCTCCATGATTGTGGCGTGGGGTTTGCAATTTGGGACGAAGGACGAGGTGGTGTGGGTTGCCAAGGAGTATGCCAAATCATTTGTCATGTTATTTAACTTCTTTGATGGCTTGAGTTTTGGTGCGTCGAGGGTTATGGCACCCCTTTGGTGAAGGGATAATAACAAACAATATCAATGCAGAATTCAGGCCCTTCATGCTATTGTGGGATGGTGTGGACTGAGAGACAAGGATGGACGAAGCTCATCCAGGTGGGGAAAACTTGAAGGAATATCTCTGAGAAAAATAGGTGGAGTTTCAAGAAGCCAGGGAAGCCAAGAAGGACACAGCAAAGAGGACAAAATTTTCTCCTGAAGATTACTGGATCAATGACCCAAGTAAGAAAAATTGGAAATTTGAAAGTTTAATTTTAATATGTTTTTTTGTAATAGTTTATGTTAAAGGTTTTTATATTTGGACTCTGTATGGGACGGTAACATGTCATAAATTTGGGGGTAAAACAATAGTTTTATCAGGTTGGGTAGTCATGGTATAGTAGACAAACTTATAGTTTTAATATTTGAATAGTTTATGGGGTTAATTCCCATTGTTGGTATCTGATATATGTATCCTTATGAATGTTAATACAAAAATACAAATTTACCAATCAATTTTTTAATATATTATATAATTCTTATGTGTATTATAATATTATTAAATTATATTATATTAATTTATTATACTATTATTTTTGATTAATAATAATAAAAATATTTTAATTTCTTTTAATTTTATCTAATTTATCTATTATTTATATTAATCTTTATGACCAATACATATGGTACTTTTCATTTTATGATATGCATACTATTACTTTTATTTTTTATTATATTTATTTTCTTATAACTTTGTTCACCATTGAAATTTAAATACTAAGTTTAAAATAATAGTGCTCTAACAGCTATAACATATTGTTATAATACTATTCAAGAATTCTACAGGGGCATTGCACATGAATAATGATTCTCTAGCAACATGTCAAAACATATATGGATTTTAATTATAATATAACTAATTAGACAATGTTACAATATATTTTTGTTTTATCTTTAATATCGTATCAACTATCCTATCCATTGAAATTCCTATAGATACAAGCTCTGGTAATAGTAATATTAGATATGATAGATTCTTGGCCATTTTGTGATCTAATATTTTAATAATATATCAAATATGAGAGTCACCTCTTAATCCAATGTTTTAATAATAATAATATATCAGATATATTTTCGTATTATATCCAGTATAGCAATTTAATTAGTTATTTTAATCTTTTATTTTGTCTTTTTACTACCTATAATATTGTAATATTTCTTATTCCAGCTCATTCAAAGGGGGAACATGATAAGGGATTTGAATATTTACCCCTCTACACAGTTTTTTAACAAGTGTTTTTAATCCTATAAGATAGAGAGATCATATTTCTTAAACCAATGAGTTTGATGCTAATAGAAGCATTCATTGCTTGACATGCCTTAGTTTCCCAACTAAAGTCCTGAGATTTATAATAAGAGTTTGTGTTTGTAACCATTTCAGCTTCTCTTTGAATTCTTCAGTGTCTCCATGATAATTCTCCAATATCCAATCGATTGTAGATTTCGTAGTGTTCTCAATCTCTTCTGCTTTTGCAGCCATAATCATTCCTCTAAGCCTCTGTTCTTTGTCTTTATTCCTTCCTTCATAGATGGAGTTTTTAAGTGCATGTCTGGATTGGTATTTAAGAGCAACCTGTTCATCTTCATATCTATATCTCTCTGCATCAAGTTTCATTCTAATCATTTCATATGTACTCAATCCATAATGTTCCTTGGTAATCATTATCTCTTTTCACCTGCCACTTTGTTTTGGGAAGACACCTTCAATATCCCATTGCAATCTATATCAAAACTCGCATCAATTTTTTATTTTCCCCCAATATCTATTGGTATCCCAGACACATTGAATTTTCCAATCAAATTATTTTCCTCTATAGCAACTCTCTCCCCTTTGTAGACATGAATCAAGACATTTGTCTGGTAGTCTTCAGATAGAAAGAAGGTCACTACTTTCTTTACAGGAATTTTGATCTCTCTAGGAACTATCAAACTCATGATACATCCTTTTAATTCAATGCCTAAGCTCAATGGTGTGACATCTTGAAGAAGTACATCTGAACCTTGGCCAGCCAATACAAAAACCTGTACAATAGCTCCATGAGACACCACTTCATCTTGGTCAATTGTTCTTCACAATTTTTTGTGGCCAAACAACTATGCAATCAATTTTTGTAGCTTTGGAATACGGGTGGAACCCCGTACTAGAAAAACTTCATCAATTTCATTTTCTGTCATTCTTGCATTGGCTAAACACAATCTGAAATGGTCAATGAATTTATGGAAGAGATCTCGATTAAGATCTTCAAAGTTGGCTCTACTAATTTTGGAAGAAAAATTAATGTCTCCAATGAGGCAATCAATCTCCAGAATTGTTTCCATAGCAATAGAAAGAGTTATTTTGGCCTTTTCACATGTTGTATGAAGTCTGCAAACTGCTCTTGCATTTGTGCCAATTTCCTTTTTATGCTTCAGTTTGAATTCCTCAGCAAAATGATTGAACAATCTGTTATTAAAATCTTCACCACCCAGATGATTGTCTCCTCCAACTGTTCTAACATGAAGTGTTCCCTTCACGATAATAATTATTGAAACACTAATACATGTTAACTACATAATGAGTGCTTGATAACAAAAAACATTCAAAAAAAAAAACTACTGCTGGAACATTTATTATTCCCATACAAGACAAGTTGCAGAGAAAATGTAACTTTTTAATTTATTAAAATAAATTATATTTACAGTTACCACTCAAAACAAGTGGTTCAAAATTCAATATTTATTGAATTTACTTGTACATGTACACCACTACTGGTACATAATATGACAATATAAAAATAAATGTTAACTTTTTAAAACTTCAAACTGCACTTTCTCCCAGATTTCATTTCACATCAGCATGCGTTTTCCATGTCCACTATTGGTACATGCATTTGCAATAACTAGTGTAAGACTCCCTAGTAACCAAAAAAACCAAAAAATAAAATTCAACAAATAAGAAACATTGAAGCGAGTGTATAAATGGGACATAAAACACACAACCAAATTGAATTCATTAAGCCATCATTTAAATTAGAATATAAGGACACAATTCATGAAGCCATAGTTCAAATCATACATTAATTGCAGATGGAGTATGAAATGACCAAGTGTTTCCCACTTATATTAAAAATTTAAAATCAACTACCACGAATCAAAGAATAAGAGGCAATTCATTTTCATATCCAATTCTTATCTCTTTTAGTGAACACCCTTTGCAATATTTAGAGATTACACAGACACTCATATTCCTTGTTTTCACTGAATATCCTCTACAATATTCAAAGCTCAGAAAGGCACATTTGCACTTATTCAGGTTGGTACCTACTTGCTAATTCATGTTTCCTTAAATTCATATATTATTTGTATTGAAAGTTTTTATTATTTTTTAATCACTTGTCAGTTACATTTGTTTCACCTACATCTTCCATCTTTCCAATCATATAAAGCACCAACAATATCTATTTTTTAACATATCACAGTTAAATCTTTAGCTCTTGCATCTCCTGATATTTTTTTGTCCCTATTATATTTATATATATATAGTATAAATATCAAATGATGATCTATGTGGCATGGAGGATTTCATTGTAATGATTTTTTTATATTTCATACACATGTTATGCATATACATACATACATGCCTGATGCATTTCCATTAATTATTTTCATGATCAATTATGAATTTCTAATTTATTGATGAATGATGCATTTTTGGTATCATTTTCATGATTTCTATCACATTATAAAGCATTAGTAATAACAGAAAATGCCAAATGTTGGATTCATGTCTTATTTTATTTGGAACCCTTTCATTTTCTATCATGATAATTTAATGTGATTATTGCAATGTCATTGAGGGTTTTCATTTCAAATCTCTCCATCATTTTATATTGTGATTACGACCATACTCATTTTAAATCTTCGGAGTAAAGACTACCAAAACATACACATGAACACACATGTGTCCATAAACTAATATGTTTATATATATCTCAAACACTATAAATTTTAAAAGAGGCTCTATATAGGCATTTATTTATTTTCCTACAAATTCATATCCATGTCTATCTACATAATGCATATACATACATATATACATAATGCATATAAATGCATACATAAATAATAGTGTATATATATACATATATACAAAATAAATCATGAATATATATACATACATACATAAAATTCATATACATATACACACCTTATGCATATACATACACAAACACCTGATGTAGTAACATACATACATAATTTGATGTTCAATAATGGATTTATGCTCCTTCTTACCTACACTTAGCTTATTTTTTTCAACATTTCTGTTAATGGCGATGAGTGTAACATTTCAACGATCTCTCATACTTTATAATACATAATCCATTACATAGAAATCCAAAATGATAGATTACTGCATGCATTTCTTCAAAATCCTAGATATTTAGTCAAGACATTTAATTGACATATTGTCATTGACTCAAAATATTTAGCTTGTATGCCATTTATAGGCAGTCAGACCCATTGTCATGACACATAGTCAAAAGATGAGTACTAGTTTGGGTGTAGTACCTCCCATCATGTATCAAGAAATTAAAACATATCAGTTACCATGGTTGAGGGACAAGGAAATTCCTAAACCATAATCCCTAATACATTCCATATCATCTTCAAAAAATAGGTTGGGATTAGAGACATAAAACACGTTAATTATTCCAAAACCATCTTTTGTCACATAATGCTTGAAAATGGACTACACTTCTTACATATTATCTTCCTTCCCCTCCCTATTCAAGTCAAATATTTATCCCAGATAGCCAAAAATATCACCCAATCATATATCATTCAACACATTAGAAACATAAAGCCAATTTTTTTTAACAATCAACTTCCTCCCAACCATTCTAGTCACAGCCAGGGAGCCAACTGTTTGGATCAATGGGGTGAAAAAATCTCAATAAACCTCTCCATCATGCACATGATTACCATAATTTGCATAGCACCTTTTTGGAAAAATTAAAAAAATAAGTTCATAATAAACATAATATTTAATAAAATTATATTCATTTGAAAGATTACTTCAAGGACTACCATACTACATTCTGGGTTGTCAATATTGTTCCATTTGAGCCTTCAACCAGAGGTTTGAAGGCCAAAAATCTGCAAAAAATTGTAGAAAGTTTCAGAGAAATTTTAAAAAATGGGTTTGAATGAAAGGTGGTACGAGCGAACCCCCCCCCCCCCCCCCCCCTTTTTAGGGGGGTTCAAATGAAGGGGGGTTCAAGCGAAACCCGCCAATATAATAAAAAATTTACATAAACAATATTTAAAGGTAGCTCACTCGAAAGAGGGGGTTCGAGTGAAGTGGGGGGTTTTCTCGAACCCCAAAGGGTAGTTGATTCGAACACCCTGACTTCACTCGAACCCCCTTTGAATTTTTTTCCTATGATCATGTTTTTCCTTTGTGGGTGAAAGTGGGAATGATTATTGTGAACTCACCCTGTGGGTAGGGCCCCATCATGGTTTTTCCCTTAACTATGTTTTCCACATCAAAAAAATTTGTTTTATGTGTGATATTGATGTGTTGTTGTTTCATGTTTTAATTGTTAATTATCAGATCTTATTTGTGGTTTAAGTTGCAGAAGTTTTGGGTGCAAACTGATTCACTCCCCCCTCTTAGTTTGCTGCTTCTTGCCATCAACTGGTATTTGATCTAGATCCTTTGGAAGAAGCTTGATCGCTTGAGGAGATCCGGGATGGAAACCTTTGCTTTAAAGAAGGATAGTCCGAGATTTGATGAAATAAACTATACTCTCTGGAAGAGACGAATGCAAGTTCATTTAAGATGCATTGGAGAAGAGTACTGGAAGATCACCAAGAATATATATATAATGTTCCCTATAATGGTGCTTCTACTCTAGATGAAGTCAAGGAAGCAGAATACAACATCAAAGCGAAGGAAGAATTGTTAGGTGCCTTGTTAGATTCTGAGATGACTAATATGTTGGATCTTGAAATCATTCATGAGATTTGGAATCAGATGTAGAAAGTGAATGAGCTTGTGTGTGGAATCAGATGTGTGGGTAGAGTCCTTAAAGAATCTGAGATTGTTGCTAAAGTATTGAGATCCTTGCCTCTTTCTTATAAACATACGGCTACTGCTATTGATGAGATTTGAAGTGTGTCAAATGTGATAAGAGACATGTTGTTTGGTAAGCTTGCTGCTTTTGAGTTGAGTGAGTTTGGTGATCCTCTTCCTAAGATTGAATCTTCCTTCAAAGCTACTGTATCTGGCAAGCAGAGATATGATTGGGGATAAATTTCTACAATATTATCTAGATATGAGAAAGAGATAAAAGAGATGGAAGATAAAGAAAGAGAGCTTGGGGAGCTTGAAGCACTTATTGCCAGAAGATTACCTAAATATGTTGGTAAGTATAAAGGTAAGTTGCCTCTTAAAATATTTTTATGTAATAAGATAGGACATTTTGTATCAAGTTGTCCAGAAAGAGATGGAAATGCCAAGAAGTCATTCAAGCCATATAAGCCTAAATATCAAAAGAAGTGTTATTATGTTGTTGATGAAGGTGTGACAAATGATGAGTCAGATAAGGGAAATTTAGGAGATGAATTTGTGTTCATTTATATCAAGGAAAATGATCCTGTAACTATAGATTCTACAATCTACATTAATGAGGAGAAAGCCTTAGCTGCTAAAGTAACATAGAAAGATGAATGGGTAATTGAAAGTGGTTTCTCTCATCATATGATAGGTGATAATAGTAGATTTGTGAACTTTGAAGAGTATGATGGTTGTCTAATAGGATTTGGTAATAACAAATCTTGTGTAATTCGTGGTAGTGGTTCCATTTCTCTTGATGGCAAGCACAATACTAATGATGTGTTATATGTTGAAGGATTAAAGCACAACCTTTTGAGTGTTTGTTAGATGGTTGATAAGGGATATACCTTGCAATATAAGAATGGTAAATGTGAGATCCTGAGTAGATCCGAAACTAAGATTGCATCAGAAACACATACTAAAGCTAATATCTTTCACTTGAATGCTAGTGGTAAAACTTGTTTGATTGCTTAGATTGATGAAAGTTGGTTATGGAATAAATGGATGTGTCATGTAAATTTTGATTGCATGGTTAAGATAATTTCTACTAGAAATGTAAGAGATTTACGGAAGTGTATAAAGCCTTCTAATTTGGTATGTAAGGAATGTCAATTAGGGAAGCTGACAAGGGTTATTTATTAGTGAAAATAGTATAATTCTAATAGATTGTTAGATATTGTGCATAATTATCTATGTGGTCCTTCTAGAATAAAAATCTTACAAGGTGACATGTATTTCATGTTGCTAATTGATGACTTTTCAAGAATGATGTGGGTTACCTTCTTAAGGGAGAAATATAAAGCATTAGAGAAGTTCAAGATTTTCAAGACTATGGTTGAGACTGAGTCTGGTTTGAAGCTGAAGTGTCTAACATATGACAGAGGTGGATAATTTACTTCTGATGAGTTTAATGCATATTATGAAGAGCATGGAATCAAGAGACAATTATCTACTCGTAGGACACCATAGTAGAATGGTATTGTGGAAAGGAAGCATAGAATAGTTCAAGAAGCTGCTAGAACCATGATGATTGAATAAAATATTTTACATATGTTTTGGAGAGAATCTAAGAATACTGTAGTCTACACTGTTAACCGAGTTATGGTGTGTTCATGCTCCTATTGTTAGATATTTTAGAATTTTTGGTAGTAAATGCTATACTAAAAGAGATGAAGATCTTGGAAAGTTTTATGCTAGATGTGATGAAGGAATCTTTCTTGGTTATTATACTAAAAGTAAGGCCTATTGGTGTTATAATAAAAGGTTGAGAAAGATTATTGAAAGTGCTAATGTGAAAATTGATGAAGGTAATATGTATCTGATTAGATCTTGTAGATATGATTTTGATGATCAGGATGCCAATTTAGATAAAAGAAGACAAGTGCAGACCCAAAGTCAAGTTCAGACTATAGTGAAAAAGCGTAAGAATGAAAGTGTGGATACTAATGCAGAAGAAAGAGTTCAACAACCTCAAATTCTAGAAAATCCTAAAACTCCCAGGTATGTAAGGTCCAGTCATTCAGAAAATCAAATTATTGGTGATAAGAATAAAGGTGTGATGACTAGGAGAAGACTTGCTAAAGAAATCTGTTTGATTTCTAAGATCCTTTCTTTCAAACATTTTCCTTGATTCATGTCATTCTTAATAAGTTTCTCATTTAGATCCTCCAATTGATTTTCTAAGTGTTTCTTGGATTCAAAGATATTCTTGAAGTTCTTAGCATTCTATTCTAGTAACTTAAATTTGATATATTTTTAAATCTAAAAAGGGGTTTAGAGACAGTAGGAGGACCTTGGAAGTTGAGCTAAAGAGGAAAATGGTCAGACCAAGACCAAGGAATAACTCTACAACCCAAGGTGAAAGGAAAAGAGGAACACTCTCTGAGCCAAAAAAACCTATCAATCTTTTCTGCAATATTGCTAAACTCTAGCCTTTTATTATTCCAACTGTAAGAATCTCCTAACTCCACTTCAAGAAAACTATTCATGTCCACCTAGTCATTGAATTATTGTAAACTTTTTTTTGCATTGAAGTCCCTTTTTTTGTAAACTTTTGATTGCATTGAAGTCCCTTTCTATAAATAGATTCTCATTCTACAAATGAAAGATCACTTCATCAAAATCCAACCAAAATGCTTGTTTCAGTGAAGGAGAGGTTGGACCATAGACATTGATCAAAAGAAAGGAAAATTTGGAGGAAAAATCTTTATAGATGCCAAAATCCAAAATTTATTAGAAGCTATCCTCTCAATCTGGACTATTGAAGGTTTCCATAGTAAGAGAAGACCCCCTGATGCACCTTTTGCCTCTACTGTTTCCAATTTATAGTCTTCATATTGACTACCAAGGTATTGGCCAAAGAATTTTGCCTGGGGAATATTGAGTTTTATTTCGTCCAGCATGATAATATCCACATTGATCAAAAGAAACCTTCTGTTGATCAAGCATTTCTTGTTAGGGGCATTATTTCCCCTAACATTCCAAGATAGGATTTTCATTTTCTTTTAGGAGCGACTGAGCCCTTCCTTACTTTCAACATTTCAATGATTTTAATATAACCATCATCCTCTCCATCCATGGATCTATGGTCACTTAAGGACTTTCTTGCTTTCTTAGGAGAGGTAAAACCAAAGTCATTCTAAATGTTGACAAAGACAATTTAGTGATATTCATAACAATAAATATTATGTCACCAACATATTAGACCATTTATCTAATGGTGGTAGCTATAGAACACTTCCTAAGACCCCTATTTTTTATTTCAATTTTTGCCTTTTCTACGCTATATTTATGCACGCTTTCTTGTATTATTGTAGAGCTGTTAGAAGGGAGCAATGGAAACTTTTTAATACACTAATAAATCTACAACATTTAATAATTTTGGTTTACTCAAATTTATTTTTTGATTTCTTTGTGAAAAATGGAATTGCATTTTTTTCCCTTTAGTATATATATATAGACACTTTTGGTTTGTTGTTTTTTTAACATTGCAAAATTTACAAAGTGAAATGTAAATGTAATTATTATCTAGTTTTTGTAGATCTTATTTGTATTGTTTTATTTATTTTTCTTTAAAAGAGGGTTTTACACCATAAAAATTGGTCATTAGATATTTTTTGGTAAATATTTAAACTCCTCATCGAATTTAAAGCTTCTTTCATTATTTTAAATATCTAAAGTGCTCATGGAATTTAATGATTCTTTTATTATTTCAATTATTTTAAATGTATAATTAATATTTGTTTGGGTCATGATTAATCCTTTCCTTGTGTTTGGAATTAATGTTAAGTTTTGTTTGGGAGTTATTGTAGTCATTTTTTCCTTTTAACTTTAACAAAGATATTCTTTTTCAATGTCATTTTTTAAAGGTGTTATTTTGTTTCTTAGAATTTTATTTTAAAAATACTAATTTTAAAATATTAATACTATAATAATAAATAGTATAAGATAATATTAAGTATAATATAATAATATGGTAATATTAATTAAAATATAATAATTTAAAATATAATATATTAATTTTTATTATATATCATAATAGAGATAGTCTAAGATGTCATTAAAATTAAATAATAATAATTATATAAGATAATATAATAATATAATACTAATTAAATATAATAGTATCATCAAAGATAGTATAATAATAGTTATAAAATGGCTCATTAATGGGCTTAGTAGGATAAATTGGTAAAGATTAACTTTGATGGGACATCGCGAGGGAACCCAAGGATTTTAGGAGCAAGGTGTATTGCAAAAAATGAGGAATGCAAAGTCTTGGCCAAAGACACACAACACTTACCATAAGGAACAATAAATGAAGTAGCGTTAAAAGTGGCACAATTGGCCATTACATTGGTAAAAAATCTTTTGATGACAAGATTACAGTTGAAAGGGGAATAAAAAATTATAGTGGATGCAGTTGTGAAAGACACCTCACATTGTTGGAGAATTAAAAAATAATCCAAATTATTGGTGAAAGAATTAAAAATTTGCAAGATTTTAAAATTTCACATATTAGAATAGAGGGAAATTTAGAGGTTGATGTTTCATCCAATGTGGGATGTGATTTATATTTCCATGCAATGAAGTGGTGGGAAGGAGTTGGGGTACACGTGGATTTTATCGTCTGAATTCAATAATTTCTTTTTTTTAAATAGTCTCATGTGACGACATGTATGTCATTCCAATTCGAGATGATATTGGGCTAGCTTCTGACACATATTTAATATGCTAGGATTTGGTACACCACCAAACTCTACTTGTACATAAACATGGCATTTTCTCATGGGGCATGAGGAAGTGACATGAAATATGCATTGAGGGTTTTTACAAGGGCCAAAGGAGGACATCCTTGAAATGAAGGTGCATTAATAGAAATCTTTGATGTTACTATAAGACGTGACCTTTTAAAATCAAGTGGATGGGTGAGTCTGCATTTAATCATCAATTTTGAGAAGAACTATCTAGAGGGTGCCAAAAGGCAAGAGATATAATTTATAAGCGACACTCAGGGAAGTAAATTTTTCACTTCACTCAATAAAACAATAGTTGAGATTTTTGGGGATGGTCTCCAAGAAGAGACTTGAAGGCATTTTTTAAGTGTCATAATGATTTGTTCCTATAAATTATTGAAAACCTATTCGGAGAGGAATATCTTCTATCTAATTTTTTTTATTATATCAACATGTACATCATCTCCATGATGGTGGCGTGGGGTTTGCAATTTGGGATGAAGGATAAGGTGGTGTGGTTTGCCAAGGCGTGTGCCAAATCATTTGTTGTGTTGTTTAACTTCTTTGATGGCTTGAGTTTTGGTGCATCGAGCGTTATGGCACCCCTTTGGTGAAGGGATAATAACAAACAATATCAATGCAAAATTCAGGCCCTTTATGCTATGGTGGGATGGTGTGGACCGAGAGACAAGGATGGAGGGAGCTCATCCATGTTGGAAAAACTTGAAGGAATACCTCTGAGAAAAATAGGTGGGGTTGCAAGAAGCCAGGGAAGCCAAGAAGGACATAGCCAAGAGGACAAAATTTTCTCTTGAAGATTACTGGATCAACGACCCAAGCAAGAAAAATTGGAAATTTGAAAGTGTAAGTTTAATATGTTTTTTGTAATAGTTTATGTTAAAGGTTTATATTTGGACTCTGTATGGGACGGTAACATGTCATAAATTTGGGGGTGAAACAATAGTTTTATCAGGTTGGGTAGTCATGGTATAGTAAACAAACTTATAGTTTTAATATCTGAATAGTTTATGGGGTTAATTCCCATTTTTTGGTATCTGATATATGTATCCTTATGAATGTTAATACAAAAATACAAATTTACCAATCAATTTTTTAATATATTATATAATTCTTATGTGTATTATAATATTATTAAATTATATTATATTAATTTATTATACTATTATTTTTGATTAATAATAATATAAATATTTTAATTTCTTTTCATTTTATCTAATTTATCTATTATTTATATTAATCTTTATGACTAATACATATGCTACTTTTCATTTTATGATATGTATACTATTACTTTTATTTTTTATTTTTTTTAATTTCTTATAACTTTGTTCACCATTGAAATTTAAATACTAAGTTTAAAATAATAGTGCTCTAACAGCTATAACATACTGTTATAATACTATCCAAGAATTCTAAAGGGGTGTTGCACATGAAGAATCATTCTCTAGCAACATGTCAAAACATATATGGATTTTAATTATAATATAACTAATTAGACAATGTTACAATATATTTTTATTTAATCTTTAATATCGTATCGACTATCCTATCCCTTGAAATTCCTATAGATACAAGTGCTGGTAATAGTAATATTAGATATGATAGATTCTTGGCCATTTTGTGATCTAATATTTTAATAATATATCAAATATGAGAGTCACCTCTTAATCCAATAATTTAATAATAATAATATATCACATATATTTTCGTATTATATCTAATATAACAATTTAATTAGTTTTTTTAATCTTTTATTTTGTCTTTTTACTGCCTATAATATTGTAGTATTTCTTATTCTAGCTCATTCAAAGGGACATGGTTTGCCAGTTGAAGAAAGAACAATATGGGTTGAAGCAAGCCCCTAGACCCTAGAATGCCATATTGGATAGGTATTTGATGAAGTTTGGATTTGAATAAGGTATTGCTGTTAGTAATATTTATTTAAAGATTAATTAAAATAATATTTTTATTGTTGAAGTTTTTGTTGATGACATTTTCTTTGGAGGAAATGACCACTTATGTAAGAAATTTGTTGAAGAAATGTAGAATGAATATGAGATGTCTATGATTGGTGAAATGGAACTCTTTCTGGGATTACAAATTACTTAGTTGGATAAAGGTATTTTCATATCTCAGTCTAAGTATGTGAAGGAACTACTGAAGAAATTTGGTTTTGAGGACTCTAAGCCTGTTGGTATACATATGGTGACCAGATGTAAGTTGACAAAGGATATAATGAATGTTGTGTGTCATGTTGCTATATTTTAAATTGATCCTAAATAATCTCATGTTACTACTATAAAAAGGATATTCAGATATTTGAAAGGGACAATTGATTTTAGTTTGTGGTATTCTAAGAGTGATGATTTCACTTTGAGTGCTTTTATAGTTGTTGATTGGGTTGGCGATGTAGATGACTAAAAGAGTACTACAACTAGTGCATTCTTTTTGGGTAAGAAGATGGTCTCTTGGGCAAGTAAAAAAAAGAGTTCTATTGTTGTATCTACTACAAAAGCTGAATACATTGTTGTTGCTAGCAACTATACTCAATTTATTTGGATGAAGCAAATACTGAAAGATATAGGAGTTATTTATGATGAGCCTAATGCTATATACTGTGACAATTCAAGTGCCATAAATATTTCAAAGAATCAAGTGCGATATTCCAAAACAAAGCCTATATCAATAAAGTTTCATTTCTTGAGAGAGAAGGTGAATGAGAAAGAAGTTAGACTAGAGTATGTATCTACAAAGGAATAGGTTGCATATTTCTTTACAAAGCCTTTGCCTAAAGATACTTTTGAGTATCTCAAAGAGAATTTAGGGGTAATTGCCCCTCCTGATAAGAACTAAGATGCATGGATTTGTATCATACTAGTGAACTTCACAAAGATATCTTGTGATCTGGATTGGTGAGTGAGGTTGTGACTCAAAGGGAGTAGTCAATCTCAGTGTTTGACTTTGTTGTGAGAGAGTCTTGATTCCTGAACCTTTGTCATTGATGTCAAAGGGGGAGAGAAACATGTGAAAAAACCCTAGTGAATTCTAAGTTTTGTAATTTGAGTTATTTGAGCTAATGGAGATTGTTGAGGGACAATTTCTTTCTTTGCATTGATTGCTTCTCACATTCATATGTTGCCATCAATGCCAAAGGGGGAGATTGTTAGGTATTGTTGAGGAGTTTGTTGGAATAATGTTTTTCATTGATGTCAACATATTCTTCTATGTATTCCAGTATTATTGGTTTGGTCAGTGTGTTGTAGTTGAGCTAATTGATTCAACATAATTTTTTGTGGTCCGCCTGATGTTTTGGTCAAGTTATAAGATCCAATATTGAGATTGATATTTAGTTGTTCATGTTATTTTATATTCTAGTTTTATGGATGCATGGGATGTGTTCTGAACATTGATGTGTATCCTCGGTTCAATTGGTTCATGATTTCGATGTCCACAAGCAAATATTTCATGTTAGCAATTAGTTTTGATGATTGTTCTTGAGCTCTGGTGATGAGATGGTAATGATTTTGGTAATCCAAGTTGTTGTGGTTGTTGTGATACAATTCACATTGCTTGTGAATATTTCCAGATTGTGTTCTATGAGTATTGGTGGTCTACATTGATCATTGTGCACATTATTAAGCTTTTTCTTATAAAGTGGCTTTCTTCGTTTTATGCAACATTCTTGGTGGTTGTAACATGTTGTGGATGATCAAGTCATAATTGTTGGAGGTGTTGCATATTTTTGTTATTGATTTGGGTCCAAACTATGTCTTAGCCGATATTTTTTTGGTCTGCATGTATTGTTGTAATGTTTGAGGATATTATTTGGTAATTTGTATTGAGGGTTTAGCTGACCTTGAAATATAGGTTGACGCCTTGTATAAATACATGTAATAATCATGTAGGATGTATGTCTGTGATTTGTTTTGCATTGTGTATGTGAGTGTATGATTGAGTTAGATGTGCGAACGAGTAATTTGAGTTAGATGTATTTAGGCATATGTAGATGTTGTTTTCATAGTTTATATGATCCAGATTGTTGTCTGAATGTCTTTGTAAGTTAGTGTGACTTCCTGTAAGCTAGTGAGCCTTCCCTTAAGGTTGTATCCTTTTTCTATTTCTTATTTTGAGTAGTGAGCTCTAGGTAGTGTGCCTGAATGCATGTGCATTCCCCATTGTAATATTTTACTTACTCCTAATAGGGTATTATCTAATTGTGGGTAGGTTCCCACTATTTTTTTTTTTCTGTTAACCGAGTTGTCCACATAAAAAATCTTGGTGTTATGTTTGATATTGATGTGGTGTTATTTCATGTTTTAATTGTTAATTATGAAAGTTGATTTATGGTTTAATTTGCAGAAGTTTTTGGTGCAAACTGATTCACCCCCCTCTCATTTTGTTGTCCTGTTTCCAACAAGAAGCTATAAGGGAAACAACAAATAATATTGAGTAAACCAGGATGGCCTTGTTGGGGCTACAACTAGGCCATAGACTAAGCACGAGGAAGATCCATTTAGAAGGAGACTCTCAGATCATAATTAATTCTATTTGGAAAAATTGGTCTCTTAACTAGATGTTGGCTTAATGGTTGTGTCTGATTCAAGAATTAATTAATAAACTAGATGACTTTAGAATCAATCATATTTATAGAAAAGGGAATGTGGAGGCTAATACTTTAGCCACATATACGGTCAGTATCCCCCAATTTTTGAGGGCCATATTTAATTTATAAAACACATAGAGAAGAAGGGAATCAAAAGTTTAAATTCAAATTTTAAATTCGACCATTTTTTGCCCAAGAAAAATTCTCACCAAATGAGTCGATGAGATATAAATTTCAAAGTACTTTTTTGCAAGGGAAAGTGAGGTCATCGAAGTCAATTGGGAAAGATTTGGGAAGATTTTCTTTTATTATAATTATGGTTGTAATTAGTTAAAATAATAAGTGAAGTGATTAGTCATCTACCTTTTTGAAGCCATAGATGTCAAGGAAAAGACTAGCCTATAATAGTGAGATACCTAAGTTCAACGATACCAATTTTGATAAGGAGCTTTGATGGAAATTAATAGATGTGATTTCTTAGTACATTTGATAGTTAGTTGGGTTATGATGAGGTGGCAAGGTAATTGCTTGAAGTGTGGGAGTTTGAAAAAATAATGATGAAATCCATCTAACTAATTTAATGCATCATGCTTAATAAGACAACCCTATCATTGGAAATTGTGAGCTTTATGGTGGATGTGTATCGATTATCAAATATAGTGAGAATCATGGAAGTATCCAAAAGGCCTCTATTAGACAAGAAACCTTTACTAAGAAGAAAATATAGAAGAACATCTCAAATGGAGACACCAATTAGGCTATTGGATTCCAGAAGGTAGATGGCCTTCCTAGGGGAAATAAAAGATAAGAGGTTGTGCATAATATTGAGGTATAAGCACCCAATTGTGTTATATGCAATCAAATTGGTTCCTAGGGAGGATTTCATAATGGAAGATCATAGGTATCAAGTTAATTTTGATATCTAGTCAATGTTCCTGGCCATTTCTCTAGACAAAGGTTTGAGCAATCCTATGGCCAAAAAGCTAATTAAAGCAATATTTAAGAACCAATTTTTGGGAGGCCTAGATGACATTGTAAGAAATATTGATAATATCTAGATCCCATTACCCAAACATTTTGATAAAAAGGACAAAGATGTTTCAAAACTACCAGTAATCTTCATCTTCAGTTTTATATTTTCTATAACTAATTTCTTGATCAATATATGGGGACTAACCCTACCAATAGTTTATCTATCAAAAATAATAATTATATCATATTATATTATTTTAAACATACTAAATATTGCATTAACATGACCTAAAAAATGACCTAAAAAATTGCATTAAAAATGTGGAACCGTGAAATCAGAAAATAAGATGTAAATTTTTTTAACCAATTACATTCGACAGAAATAATTTCTATGATTAAAAAAACTAAAAATCATGCATCTTAACTTAAAAATAAAATAAAAATTGAAACATAAATAAAAAAATTCACAATTCTTATTTGTTGAAAAACAATTGAATAATAACCAATAGTACTAGTCGAATGGTTAGTACTAATAAGATAAGTTTTAGGTGAACAAAATAATAAAGTAAAATAAGAGATATATTCTCTATATTTATATTGATTTTATTATAATAATTTATAATTAATAACATTTTTTTCATTTTAATATTATTATAATTTGATAACATAAAATATTTATTGAACATGGTAAAATAATTAAAATCAAATAAAAAAATAAAATCAAGAAACAAAATAGGAAATAGTATGATAAATCCTATTTCAATCACATTTGAGAAAATAAATATTATAAAGAAATTATATTAATAAAATATTTAAGACACAAGTAACTTAAAACAAAATACTAGCTTAATATATTTAAAAGCGATACAAGGAGGCTATAAAAATATCATAGTTTACTTGTTAACCACATATATCAAATTTGCACAGCAGCAGACTTTGTTGATAAAAAACTAAAAGTTAGAAACTCTGCAGGCATCTCGATTTGAATCCATCTCTTATCCAGGAGATTAAAAAGATAAAACACTGAACTTCTGTTATTCAGGACATCTACAAAAATACTATCATGGCACAACACAGCACGGTCCACAGCCCGAATTTGAGAAGGATATTGTCCGACTGTAGCAAATAATTTTTTGGCAAAATCGAATTCTTCTAAGACTAGAGTGTGCCTCCTCAACCCAAACCAATACAACCTCCCAAAAGCAGATATACAGTTGACAACATGTTTCCATAGTCGTGTTTGAGGATCGTAAACTTGTAAGCTGCGCCCATGATCGGCGACTACATAAAACCTGTCATCAACAAACTCAGCAACACAGTAATATTGAGGGCTATCGGGATTCATACGAGGTAAAACGTCCCATTTGTTTTCCTCTACATTGAAAACATAAGATTCCAGTAGATGGGGACTGATGGAGTTCTGAAAAAGATTCTCGACACCACCGGTAATATAGACAAGACCTTTAGGAGACGGTGACACTGCGCATGCAGACTGGTATCGACGGAAAGGCATGTCGCAGCGGAGCCGCCATTTGCGAGATAAAAAATCAAACATCAAAACAGTTTCTCTGTCTTCGTACTTGTTGGAAAGCCCCATAGCAACCAGATAATGTTTTCATCTAACGTATACAAAATTGAACTCATCAAAATAGACTTCCCAATCTGAAATAAACTCTTCCGGGGCTCGGGGCAGTCTTTCCAGCCAATTCCCATGCGGGTAGTAAATAATTACTTCCCAATTACTTGGTCTCTCTGTTAGATGAAAATAAGCTATTCCCTCCTCGCACTTTGATGGTACCGATAGTAGATATGTAAAGATGTTACATGGGAAATAACGATAATTGTTTGATGTATTTTGAGTTTTGGCACAGGAATATTGTCTGTGATGGCCTCTCCCTCGAGCTACGGTAAAGGACAGAGAGGAGAAGAAAAAGGGGAGGTAAGAGTAGGTGAAAGTAGGAGCGAGTAGACTCCAAGGATGCGTTTTTAGATGCTCAAAATAGAATTTGGTTAAGAGCATGGACACGTTGGTTTCCATTGGCGTTCTAGAGGCTTTGTCAAATCTAATATGAGACCCCAACCAATCTCTGAGTGGAGGAACGCCTTAAATTGTTTGGGATATGATTTAATACTCTCTACGATAGTAGTGACATACGTATTACATCATGAAAATGAGTGGGTAGAGAATCAATTTTCGGAAAAAATTGTTACGATGATAATTGAAATATTTTGTCTATCTTTTGGTTGATAATAGGAGTGCAAAGCTTGTAAAAAACTTAATCTTCTTTTCTTTTGGTGGGTTTGGCTACGTTTGCTGAGTTTGCCACTTAACTTTTTTGCACTCAATTTCTTCAAGTAGTTAAATCCACATGTTTTTTTAATTCTCGTTTAAACCAGCCAATATTAATTAGAACAAGCTTTGTGATGCACTACCAGTGCTAGCCAAATGTTGATAGAATAGTGCTAGATTGAATAGAGACAAATATAGGGCATGTCAGTTAAATCAGGTCGAATCTAAACCTGTTGCACATTTTAATTGATGTGATAAAATTTAGTAGAGATTGTGACTTCATAGTTTGTATGTGATTTGGCAAGAAAGAAGACTGGTGAATTGTATATTTTTCTAGAATGGTCTTAACTGGTTCAAAGTCTTATAATTTCAAAGTATTCTCGTATTCCACCTTAATGGCAAATCAACATATAATTAAACCAGCCAATACTAATTAGAACAAGTTCTTTGATGCACTACCAGTGCTAGACAAATGTTGATAGAATAGTGCTAGATTGAATAGAGACAAATGTAAGGCATGTCAGTTAAATCAGTTTGAATCTAAAGCTGATGTCAAATATGTATGTTGCACTTTTTAATTGATGTGATAAAATTTAGTAGAGATTGTGACTTCATAGTTTGTATGTGATTTGGGAAGAAAGAAGACTAGTGAATTCCATATTTTTCTAGAATGGTCTTAACTGGTTCAAAGTCTTATAATTTCAAAGTATTCTCATATTCCACCGTAATGGTAAATCAACATATAATAAAATTACAATTATAAATTTTAGGTTGTGCATGTTTTGATAATTCTTATATGTTTAAGTTGTTCATGATTCATTGAATTTGATTGTGAGAGCCTCATTAAGAGAATGTCCTATGAATGGCTAAGAATTGGTTTTTTCCTATGCACTTGCTATGAACTGATACTCGTATTAGTATTGCAAATGTTTTGATTAGGGAGTGAGGTTTACTTTTGACAATGCAGGGAAGGGTAAACAAGGACATGTTCATTCCATTTGTTGGAAGAGCAACAATATTGTTAACACTTAAAAGTATGACATTGGTAGCCTGTATCCTGGGTACTCAATTGTGGATGTAGGCAATTGCCGAACCACGATAAATCTGTGTGTCTCATTGTTTGTGTTGTGTGTATTTAATTATGTGTATCTGTTGTTTTCAATTCGTTTCTTCATCCTAACAATTGGTATTAGAGCGAGGTTAGATCATTGTTTAGATTTTGGTGTTTGAATTTCCAGAATCATGGAAGAATCAAAGATAGAGAAGTTCTCCGATTAGAGCTTCAGGTTATGGAAAGTGTAGATGGAGTCTTTGTTGATAAAGCAAGACCTCTCACTCGTGCTTGAAGGGAAAGCAAAGAAACTAGCTAGGATGACTGATGAAGAATGGGAAAAATTGGACAAGAAGGCGAGAGTGACAATATTTCTCTCGATGTCCAATAATGTTCTCTTCAATGTCACAGGTGATGCAACAACAAAAGATGTATGGGATAGACTCATACCCATGTATGAAATGACATTGACAGCAAACAAATTTTTTATTATGAAGCGCTTGTACAAACTGAAAATGAAGGAAGGTTGTGCTATGGCAAACCACATCAATAAATTCAATACATTGATTAGTCAAGCGACTTTGGTGGGGATGACACAAGATGATGAAAGAAAGGTTGTTCTGTTATTTTGTTCTTTACCAAGCAGCTAGGATGGTGTTGTAATAGCAATTAGCACATCTATATCTGGTAAAAATAAGTTGTTTTTTAATGATGTAGCAGCTACTCTTCTCAACGAGGATTTGAGAAGAAAGAATGATGAACCTTCATCTGGTGAAGCCTTAACGGTGGTCAACACCGATAATAGAGGTAGAACTTAGAATAGAGGCAAAAATAATTACCACAGACATTCGAAATCAGCAAAGAGATCGAAGTCTAGAAACAGAACTGGTGAATGTTGGTTTTATGGCAAAGTTGGTCATGTGGAAAAGGATTGTAGAAACTTCAAAAGGGCACAAGAGAGGGTGTGGGACAGTGAAGCAAATACAGTTTATAATAAAGATGATAGTGTATTAATCCTTTCAACAACTGACACTACTTCAAATTCATGGGTGCTTGATTCCAGTGCCTCCTATCATGCTACCTCATGTCTTGAAGCGTTCATTAACTACCATGAAGGTCATTTTGGCAATGTTTTCTTAGGAGATAACAAAGCTTGTGAAATTACAGGCAAAGGGGATGTATTGCTGTCATTAGAAGGTGGTAAAACATGGTTGCTCAAAGATGTTCGCCATGTCCCAAAATTCAAGTGGAATTTGATATCCGTTGGACAGCTCTTTGGTGAAGGTTTTAATGTTAATTTTCTCTCGGATACATGGAAAGTAACCCATGGTACCATGCTGATTGCAAATGGTAATAAAGTGGGAAGCCTATACATATTTAAGACTCATGGTGAAGTGGGAGCTACAATGGTGATTGAGGACAACAAAGCCCATTAAAAAACTATCTCTATCTTCTTGATCTGTTCTGTGTTTTAATTATGTATTTAATTTAATATTTTTTGTTTGGTCTATACTATTCATTTCCTCACTCAACAACTATTATGAGAGCTTTGGTGAAGAAGCTTGGTGAAGTGGCTTAGTGGTAAAGCTAGCTAGGAATCTTGATGAATTCCCAAAAGAATGGACGGAGCTGACAAATAGAAAATCAAGATGTTCGCAGGGTAGAATTTTGGATTATGAAAAGTGCAGATGGAGTCATTGCTAACCAAGAAATTTCTTTCACTTTCTTTAGAAGGGAAAACCAAAGGACAAGGTAAGATTTTTAATGAAGAGTGGGAGAAAATGGACAAGAAAGCTAAAGCCACTATTTTTCTTTCATTTTCAAGCACTGTTCTATTTAATGTCTCAGTAGAGAAGACTTAAAAAGTATTATAGGACAACCTCTCATCCATGTATGAAATGGCTTCAATGTCTAACATGTATCTATCATAAGGAGGTTATACCATTTGGAGATGAAAGAAGGTGGAATGTTTTCTAATCATCTGAATGAATTTAACACCTTACTCATCTAATTGATTTTGGTGGGAATTGATCTGGATGATGAAATTCAAGCTATTATGTTATTATGCTCATCATCTAATAACTAGACAACTAGGAAGGAGTTGTGATGACAATTAGAACTTCAGTGGCTACCAAGAGGAAACTACAATTTGATGATGTTGTAGCTACTCTTCTCAGTGAACACATGTAGAGAAAAAAACAAGAATCCTCTTCATCTAGTGATTCCTTGACTGTTGTATAAGTACTGGTGATCGAATAAGGAGTCAAGATAAAGGTAGAAATAAAAAATAGAAGAAGGTCCAAATTAGCTAGAAGATTGAAGTCTTAAGGCAGAAATGGAGAATGTTGGTTTTGTAGAAAAACCGGTCACACAAAAAAGAATTGTTGGAATTACAAAAAGGCATAAGAGAAGGTGAGATATAATGAATCCAACATAGCATATGATAAAGATGAATGTGTTTTGGTTCTATCAGCTAGTGAAACTCTTGCAGAATCATGGGTGCTCTATTCAAGTGCCTCCATTCATGCTACTCCATGTCACAGTGCTTTCACAAATTATCAAGAAGGTATGTTTAGAAAAGTTTTTCTTGGTGATAATAAAGAATTTGTTAGTGTAGGAAAACGTGATGTGAAATTAGCATTGCAAAATGGAAATAAATGGATCTTGAAAGATGTGAGGCATGTTCCCACACTGAAGCAAAATCTCATCTTTGTAAGTCAGCTTTAAGCTCAAGGATGTGATGTCAAATTTTCTTAATATAATTGGAAAGTAACCAAGGGTGCCTTGGTGCTTGCAAAAGGCTACAAACTGGGTAGTATTTATATGTTAGGATTTCCTGGTGAAGTGGGAGTTGGAATGCTAGTTGTCAACATCAACTTAGACCTTTGGCATAAGAGGCTCAAACATATGAGCCAAAAGGGACTTGAATTTATGTTGAGAAGGGATCAACTTATTGGTTTTAGGTCTATTGATTTGGAGCTTTGTGAGAATTGTATCCATGAAAAACAAAGGAAAATTAAATTCTTGAAGATCGTTCATGAAAAGAAAACATCACCCTTGGAGCTTGTCCATTCCGATGTTTTCGGACCTACAGAGGTAACATCTCTTGGAGGTGTAAATTATTTTCTCTCTTTTATTGATGATTATACTCATAAAGTGGGTTTACATGATGCATAGAAAATTGGAAGTCTTTCAAAAATTAAAATTTTGAAAGATTTGGTTGACAATCAAACTAGGTATAAAATCAAAAGTTTAAAAACCGATAATGGGAGAGAATTTTGTTCCAGGGAGTTTGATGTTTTTTGTGCAAATAATGGCATCAAATAGATCAAAGTGGTATATACTCCTTAATAAAATGGTACAACTAAGCGGATGAATAAAACTATTCTTGAGAGGGCTCAATGTAAGTTGTCAAATACAAGATTAAGCAAGGAGTTTTGGGCATAGGTAGTTAACAGAACCATTTATCTAATCAATAGAAGCCCCTCGTCTAGATTGGATTTCAATTCCCTAGAAGAATTTTAGTCGAGAAAATGAAATTCATATTCTCATCTTTGCATTTTTTGTCATGAAGCCTTCTCTCATGTTCCTAAAGAGTAGAGAACAAAGTTGGACGTCAAATTAGAAAATTATATTTTTCTTGGCTATGGTGAGGATCAATTTGGTTTCAATCATTGGGATCTTGTTACCATAAAGGTAATTCATAGGAGGGATGTCGTTTTCAATGAGAAAAAATTCCCAAGTTTGCCGAAATAGAACACATCTTTTAATAATTTTATTAATGTCAATTTGTTAGAAAATGGATCTAATAAGGTTTAAAAATAGGGAAATATTCACACTATCGATTTTCATCCTAATGTTTCCCTGCCTCTTAATGTTTCTACATACTCACAAAATTCCCTTAGCTCAACACAATAAGTAGTGCCCACATAGTCTGCAAATGTTTCCTCACTTGTCACATCGCTGCCTTTGGTTACTACCATGAAGCCTTCACACCTTAACATGCAGCTTCCACACCTTAACTTGTAGCCTCCACACCTTGACCCATATCCCTTAGGAAGTAATGGACAACTTCCTACAAATGATGTGCCACCTCATGGAGATAATATGTTGTCTGTAGGATATCTCATATAGCCTCCTTTTATTAGTGTGTTGCCTTCAATTTTGTCTCCCTCTACAACTTTGCACACTACAACTCACTTGGGTGTTAAATTTTCAATGCTTCTAGTCCATGCTTCTATGTCACCTTCAACCCCATGACTAGGCACATGATATGTCTTCACAAGCTTGATTTGGGGGCACATAACAAGTCTTTGTTCTTGAATAGGGCAATTTGCTGCCACAGTCCAGTGGAGGTATTCAAAATTAGAGTGTTGAACTTGGAAATATTTAGCAACAAGACAATAATGGGGAAAATAGTAGTCTACCAAAACAGAGTGCTTTCAATGAGCAAGCACCTTGATTGAGTAGGTCAATCAGAAAGAAGAAGCCTCCATCTAAAATGGATGATTATGAGCTTTTTCTCTTAGACCAGTAAGAGCCTACAACATTCAAGAAGACTTGCAAAGCTCAAGATTCAATGAAGTGGATGGAAGCTATGGATGAAGAAATGGCCTCTTTGCAGGCTAATGATACTTGGGGCTTGGTGAAGCTCCCGCCTAATAAAAGACCTTTGAAGACAAAATGGGTCTATTGGCTGAAAGAAGAAGTTGGAAGCAAACAATACTATTGGGCAAGATTGGCAGTGTAAAAGCACAAACCTGTGTCACACTTTTATAAAGGCACCGACCAACAAAACTAAAACTGTTTAAGTTCGATAGCATAAAAGTGATATTTCTAAATTGTGTAAACTGAGCAGCAAATGTAGAATTATTAATGAAATTTATGTCTATTACTTTTAAAAAAATTTAAGAAAAAATTTGATATTTTTTTAATAAATTCAAAGAGAAATTTTTCATTGTTGAAAAAATGCTGAAAAATCAGGGGTTCTAGTTGGCATCACCAAAAAAAATGAAAATGGACTTATTTTATTCAGTTTTTTTTTTTCCAAATAAACATATATATATATATATATATATATATATATATATATATATATATGCAGTGTTAAAGTTTTTTTTAAATTTTTTGATGTATATTTTTCTCGTTATAATATTTGGAAGTCCAACATAGCTAAATTTGATAGTTTTCATTCGACGTCACCTTTTGATTACTAAATTTATCATTATCCAAAAAAAATACCCTTTTTGAGAAGATTCGCTCATGTAGTGTAAAATATTTTTTTATTAATTTTTTAATTTTTAATTAGCCTCTTTTTCAACATTAAAAATCTACTCACAACGTTTAATTAATAAAAATATTAAAAATAATCAAAATGCTAAAAATATTATATGACTAGATTCTACAAAAGGGTTTTTTTAGAATTTTGTTAAAAAATATTCTACTTGAAGAAAAATTGAGCAGAAGTGAGAGGTTTGAGAAATATAGAGTTTTTCACCATTTTTGTGCCACATCACATGACACATAGGCTAGTTCAACCGGACTAACCTTAGTTATAACATTTTTAAAAAATTAATTTTTTTGAATGTAAGCATTTGAATGAAGGGGATTTCGGTCTGACTCCCTTGATGCCACATGGCCCGGGGGTAGTCCAATCGGATTACCCTTAGTTGGCTCAAAGTGTGACACAGCTCCATGCTTTTTCCCAATAGTAAAAGGATTTGATCAGAAAAAGGGGATCGACTTCAATGAAATCTTCTCACCCATCATAAAAATGCAAACCATTCAGGTAGTCTTGGGTATGGAAACAATGTGGTATCTTGAGCTTAAGAAGCTTGATGTCAAGATTAATTTTCTACATGGAGATGTTGAAGAAGATTTGTACATGGAGCAGCCTAAAGGCTTTGTTAAACTGTGTCATGATAATTTATATTGCAAACTCAAGTATAGCTTATATGGCCTCAAGAAAGCCCTGAGATAATGGCATTGTAAGTTTGATAGCTTCATGTCTGAGAACAACTTGATTCATTGTGAATCTGATCCATGTCTCTATTTCAAGTGGCTTGCAAATGGTGAGTTTTTTATACTTTTACTTTATGTTGATGACATGTTAGTCACTGGTAGCAACATGAGGGTTATTAAGGAGTTAAATCAACATTTAGCTCAATGGTTTGCCATGAAAGATCTAGGGGCATCCAAGAAGATTCTTTGCATGAAAATAATCAAGGATAGACAACACAGAGAGATCAAATTGACTCAAGAGAAATATATAGACAAAATCTTGGATAGGTTCAACATGAAACACACAAAAGCAGTTAGTACTCCATTGGTTGATCACTTCTGGTTGTCATCAACTATTTGTCCCACAATTGACGTAGACTGAGAACACATGAAGAGTGTTCATCTATAGTTGGCAGTCTTATGTATGCCATGGCTTATACTAGTTTGAATATTGCCCATGCAATGGGAGTTGTGAGAAGATTTATGAGCAATCCAGACAAACCTCATTGGCAAGAAATTTAGTGGTTATTCAAATATCTTTAAGAGCTACTTCATATTATGCTTTCTGTTTTAGAGGATAGGATACTCACTTGCAAGGGTGCATTAATTCTGATATGGTGGGCGACTTGGACAAATGAAGGTCTACAATAGGATATGCGTTTACTTTTGTTGTGGTTGCAATTAGTTGGATTTCCCATTTGCAACATGTAGTTGTACTCTCTTCCATTGAGATTGAATACATTGATCTCACCAAAGTAGAAAATGAGATGATATGGCTACAACGTGTCACATCGCATCTAATTATCCTAGCTTTATTATTGAACTATTGTACTAATTGTTAAATAGCACATAATTAGACTAGATGGTTTGATTATATTACTTTTCTAACAAATGATTATGATTATGATGACTAATAATGTCAATTAGTGTAAATGGAACCAATGACATTCGCTTAAGTTAGAGAGAGTGTCATCAAGAAGAAGGTTTATCTTATAGAGGTAACTTTTCATGATGAAATCATCTACACACACTTAGAACCATGTAGCTATGTTGCACAAAAAAACATCCTTAATTCTAGAATTAAGATTTCATGTCCAAATCATCAAAACCTCAAGAAAGGCAGAAAATTGAATTGCATGGAAATAAAACCTCCTCATATAAATTTAGTCTAATTTAATAATTGTATAAAAAATATTTCAACTCATTCTTGAGCCAGCTTAGCACAAGATCGTGTCGGTGGTGCAATATATACTTGTATTTAAGAATTTTGCCAAGATGGATGCCAAACTAAATGAGAATTAGTATTTTTTATATTTTCTTTATTTATTATTAATATTCAATAAAGAACATTATATTTTTATATTGATAAAAAAACACAATGATAATAATTTATATTACTCTTAAATAGAATTATATTTTAATACAGAGCACTATACATAATTTTACTTGAGTAAAAGAAGGATTTATATTATTTAAAAACATAAATCAAACAAGAAAATACAAGTATTCAAAACAAAAATAAAAACAAAGCTCCCCATGTATCTAATCATTTCCACCATAATTTGAATGCATTCTTATCATGGCAACATGCTAGAGAAAGATATAGAATTTGGCCTTACGCTTGGCAGGTCGATTTTTTATTTTTTTAAAAATATCTATTAAGATCTAATTTATGAGAGGATTATTTTTACAGATGGAGGAGGATATGAGGATGGAAAAAAAAAGAAAGAGAGAGAAAAGATTAAGAAAATAGTGGAAACCGGGGATAATTCAATATGCTGGAAAATATATCACTGGTGGCTATGACATTTTGCAAAGATATGTATTTGAACTCTACTACCAGATGGAAGTGCAGGTTGACCATGATGATGATAGACAACAAAGGAAATGGAATGATATTAATGCTTTTTTATTCAAGGAAATCACCAGAGAGCCCACGACTCCTAAAATGGACAACTGCCTAGGTATATAGTTATACAATGTCAATTTTCTTATATGAACCAATATGGTGAATGAAACCATTCATCTGAAGAGATAAAATAGAATAAAATTATGTTTGCTAGATAGATTTTATGATCATTAGATTGCAAAGTACTAGGGGAATTAGAGAATGGTTTCTTGGTGTTAACACAATTAAGAATGACTATTATATAATAAAGATCAAAATAAGATCAAAATAAAATTTGGGATTGAAATGTCAAATTCATGAGTTGCAATAAGGAAGTAATGATTTAGAAGGAATCATTCTAAATCATTATTTATAAATTTTCCCTTGCATTATTTGTGATATATATGACCTAACAATGTTCAATTTTACGAAATTCTATAATTATAATTTGATGATGATTTAAGACTAAATTAGATTAGAAAGTTTGAAGTTTATTTGTTAAGTATTTCACCTAGACTAGAGCCCAACAAAGTAGCTTATGCACAACATGTAGAAAAATATTTCTATGACACACATCTTCCTGCTGCAACTTAGAGACAAAAGTCTTTAAAAGATTTTAATGGATATGCGTAAACTATGCTTAAACTTATAGCTATTTAGATAATTTTTGTATAATAGAAAAGGGGATAGTGGGAGTTTCACTTGAAAAGAGACAATGAGAATGGTGGGAAGTGAGGCAATATTAGAAAATAAATAAATAATCCACCTCCCATAGATGGAAACTAGCTATCAAAGTACTATATCCATACCCAAATCTAGACCCATTTTACCAACACCTTATAATATGCATATTATTCTATATATTTTATAAATAAATAATCCACCTCCCATAGATGGAAACTAGCTATCAAAGTACTATATCCATACCCAAATCTAAACCCATTTTACCAACACCTTATAATATGCATAAATTATTCTATATTTCAATATATTTCTTGATTGGAAGAAGCAGTTAGGGATTCATACTAGCTATAAAATTTAGAACTGAATACCTATTTCAAGTACACCATGGAAGTAGAAATCACAATATTGTAAAGAGTAATTGTTAAATTGACATGCCCATCTTCCATGATAATTTAAAAATTATCTTGCTTGGATTTATAGAACCTACAGTAATTTTAAAAACTTTCTAGAAATAATGAAACAATATTTGAATAGAGAACATTAAACATAAGAAGTATAGAAAAAATTTCCTCACAATTCTAACCATATGCTAGTAGGCCTAGAACCTTATTCTTCAATTGGGAGGGGCTTACTAAAAGTTCCATATTTGTTGCATTAAATTAGTAAACAAATAGTTAAAAGGCTTGTGCAAAATATATGACAATATAAAATGGATTATCTTAGTCTAGCAAGTCTAAAAGTAAGAGGTGACAAGGGCAATACACTTATTCTAGATTGTAGATTGATTATGCACAGTCACTAATGCAATGGTCAAAGTTTCATAACTGTAAGGGACCTTGTAATCTTGAGATGAAAATTATAACCTTGAAACTTCTGATATTTTATGAGGATTTTAATCTCGATCAACTTTCCTTGTTGATCAAGTGGAGATTCTTTTTCCAAACATGGAATAGTAGGACTGTCTTTTGCCCAAATTATTATTCTAGTAGGAATCTAATGACCTTTATTTCATATAAAAGTTCTCCTAAATGGTTGAGATTCTTTAAAAACCACTTCTGGGTCTTTTTCTTTATTCTATTACCTTTCCAAAACATATTGAAGTTCTAAATTTGGCCAAGTGATGTCCTATTACTATAGTTAGCAAATTAGAAACTGACAAATGAATAAATACTAAAATATATGGGTTTAATGGGTATTGTCATATGTTTAAATAATAATACCTTTGAGATATATCATTGGGAACTAATGTTATAATATATTGTATTCTGGATATAGTTTATGGCACCTTGATCATAGTAAGATGATGAAGACTTTCCATCTTATATGTATTAATTATCATTGAATAAAGTTTAGTAGTGAATAGATTGCATGTTGATTTGCAATTGGAATGCACATTTGATGTATAATTATAGTGAATTAGTATATTCTATAATTCTTGTTGACCACATAGCTAGATCTTTTATGATGGATCTGGCTTCTCTAATGGAGTAGCACATAGAAGCTAATGCTTTGTGATAGGGTGGATATCACCTTCATGATTCTCTCTCTCACTTCAAGTCACATAAAAGAAAATGGAAATAGTCTTATAAAGAAAATATAAAATATATAGTGTATCTATGTCCTACTAATTCAGATGAGTAGATAAATCTATCTTAATTGCTCATATTTACCATTTATTAAATCATAACCTTGAATTTTTATGAAGAGAATGACTGAAATAATTAGATTGGTTACATTGCATTGTATAAGTGTGGTCAATAGACGTGTAGAAATTTTAATGACAGTTAGAATAGTTTATATATATTTGAGGGATTTTAAGTCAAATATTTGACTCCTTGATTAGTTCTACATTATCATCATGTTTTTTTCTTTTATCCCCATTAATTTACATACTTATGACCAATGATTATTTGGGTAGGTATTACACATCGGTTATTGACTAAATTGCAATGTAAATAGTTTGTTTTTACCTTGTTTTGTGATAGCAACAATGCTATTCACTTGGCCAAGAACTCCACTTTTCATAATCGAACCAAACATATATAGTTGATAAATCATTTCATTCTGCATGTAAGTCACAAGCACAAAAAATTGATACTAAAGTGAATCTGACAGATACTTGGACAAAGATTGTTCCAAGGGAGAAGTTCAAGTTCTGTTAGACTTCTCTTGGCATTGTCAAGTTCTGACAATAAGCCTGGAGTAGGGAATCTCTCTGTACCGCTCTCCTACAGTTCGGATTGGACTTCAAATGGGAGATTGTTAGTGTATACGAACTTTAAATGTAGTCCAATCCTTATTGTAATGCTTCCACTACTTTCCTATTTTTTTTTGACCTCTGCATATTCTGCTCCCATGATGAGGCTTCTTTTAATTTCCTTCAGAGGTTGTGGTTTATTTGACTATTGTTAGTCATTGTGAGTTAATAGCATATTGTGTTTGTATTATATAGAGATATAGATTTATGTATGAGAGCTTTTTTCCTTAGTAATAACAAAGAGTGATCCCCTGCTCAATGTGGATGTAGCCAGTTAGTCAACCACATTAAAAAAGTCTCTATCTTCTTGTTTTGTTCTGTATGTGTTTTGCTTATGCATTTGATTTAATATTTTCTATTTGGTCTATACTATTCATTTCTTCACTCAACATGATGATTGTAGGATGTGCACATAATATATTTGTTTTAAAAATTTAGAAACCTAAAATCAAATACAAATGACATAGACCAAAACAATGCATCAGTTAGAATACTACTAATTTACCTTTATAAACTAAGAAGTTTCAAAGAGCTACAAAAATGATGAAAGAAAAATCTTTTTTCCTTAGTAGAAAATCTTCACTTCTTGAAAGCCAAATTCCTTTTACACAGCTAAGGTTTCAATGACGAAAGAAAAAGCTTCACTTCTTGAAAGCCAAATTCCTTGTGTAAGGCCTTCCCCAAACCAAGCTTTGATTTACTTAGTTGACCCTGTTTGACCTTTTAATAAATGCTTTATAATTCAATAGAAGGGACTGTGTTAGGCAGATAGGTTTGTGAGAAAAATAATTGAACCAAGTTATAGAGTTATCGCACCTAGTGGTGTACTTTTGATGAGTTATGAAGTTGAAATCCTAAAAGACCCATTGATTAGATAATCTTGAATTAATGTATGTCAGCTATGTCTAGATGTAGAACTTATTTGATTCTATGATTGGGTAACATTTATGAATGTGGATGCTTCATTTATATGCTTTATAGATACAGAACTCTAGATGATCCTAGAATAGGATAAATTTGAGAGGAGGTATGTCATTATTGGATTTGCAGGACTTTACTATGATGATAGGAATAGGAATGCATGTTTTAATGAATGGATCAAAATTATGTGAATGATAATAATTGTTATGTGGAGTTATTTGAATGAAAGATGTATTGATTGATAAATGTATATTGTATGCAGAATGCTTGTAGTGCATTATTATTCATGTGTTTTATATTATATGAGATTATTTGGAAGTACTAATGTGTAAATCAAGTTGCGCAGGAATTATCCATGTGACCATGGAAATATTACGGAGAACCAAACCTAGACATATGTATGTTCGTAAGCCAGGGGTTGTCTATTTGGAGAGACAACACCCCATTTGTGTTGTATTTTATTCATAACAATGTATTCTGCATGAGTGTTAAGTGTCATTTAAATTTAATGTGTAAAACCCACAAGAGACAATTTCATGTTTTAAATTTTAAAAGTGTTTTATTTGTGTCACTTGACACATGTGTGGATTTAAGTTTAAATGTTTTATTTTTTGTCTCTTGGTGGGAAAGTGTTCAACTATAGTTTTTTTTCAAATAATATAACATGTTGTCATAAATACCTTGGGAAAGGAACCTTTGGAGAGGTCAACATATGTTTGACCCGAAAATAACCTTCAGAGGGGTTTAAAATGGGTTAAATGAACACCTAGGGGTAGTTTATTAGGGTTTCCTAAAGCCCATAAGGTATACCTAAGGGTTAGGGGTAATTTTAGGCAAGTTTCTACTTTTAAGTGACCTTTTTGATGCTTTAAAAATTGGCTTTTCTGAGTTGTGCGAAAATTGAAATTAGAAGTTTGATCTAATTGAAAACTTTCCTTTTCGATTGAGAGTCTTTTTCCCATTCTGCCTTACTTTCCTTTTTGGTTTTTAGAAACTTGTGAGAACTCAGAGAAGAAGCTTCTTAAGCAAGAATTGGAAAATTTGAGGGTAATCACCCACTCTCCATTTTTGGAGACAAGAGAATTTTGTAAAGAAAAGATAGAATATTGGTTTGAGAATTTTAGCTAAGGGTAGAAAGAGAAGAACCGTGGAATTGGGCTGCTCATCCTCAACAAAACTAAACTACCTTTTGGGCAGATTAAGGTTGGTCGTATTCATCATATAATGGAATTCTTATTGCATGTGTTTGTAAGTAATGTTTGTGAAAAAAAAAAGATTTGTTTCCGTGCATGTTCTTTTGGAAATTTATTTGGTATTTTGTTTTATACCTTATATGTGTGTTTGGGAGTAATCAAGATCTCCTACTCTTGGGAGAGAGGAGGATCTTGTGGGTGGTAGAAGTGACAGCCCTCGAGTGAGAGACTCTCATTATGAGAGCGATCACAATGGAATTTGTGTGACCCTTATTGCATGGCTTGTTTATGCATTGGGGGTCATAAGGAGGGAAATAAGGTACGAATGCCTTGGGGGGCATAAGTAATAAAGGGCTGATTATGTTATACTTGATGTATTCTGTTTGCCATGAGGTGGCTATATGCTTTAGTTTTCCATGAGGTGGCTATTTGTTTTGCCTTACTTGCAGTCTCCTCAGGGTACTTCGTCCACTACCACCCTTGAAAAGACATCACCAATGTGTGGTGCAGTGTAGCCAGGTTTGGGAGTGTGTTTTGAGTTGGTGTGTATTCTGCTATTTGTGTTGCATGTTTGTTACCCGTCTAGGGCTTGGTTCTCCGAGCTCGGGGGTGGCTACCAGTTAGCCTAGGCTGGGAGGTGAGCACTCCATGGTCATAGCCTATGTTTTATTTGCAGGATTGTTGGAAGAAAGGAAAGAGAACAAGTAGAGGTTGCTGGATTTTCAATTGTTACAGAAAGAATGTGGAAATGGAATATATATGTTTTAAGTAGTAACATTGTAATAGGAAATTATGTCGTATCTATCTTTCGAAAAGAAATGAATCAAATGTTTGTAAGAGCCTCATTGAATAGAAATGAGAGATCCATTAGTATTGAAGGTTATTTCATAATTTGATGTACTTTATAGAGATGAAATATTGTTTTTATGCTATGCTAAAGAAATGAATCTGGATTTGGTTCCTAAAGATTTTCTAAACTTTAATAATTGTAGGTTATACAATATTTAGGAAAGAGAAATGAAATTTATTTTACCCCTTTATGCATATGACATAGATTAAGGAAATAAAGAAATGATTTAATGATTGCATGCATGCTGTCTTTGAATATGAAAGTTCCAATTTGATTCCTATTGCATGGCTAAGTTTAAAAGATTCTAGATAAATTAAGTTGCAGAAATTAAAATCGCATATGTATTTGCAGGAATTTAAGTCTGGAAATTAAATAGTCTATCTAGTTTAATAATCACATATTTGTGTAGTTGCTGTTAAAATTATCATACTCGATTATTTATTTTTTTTACAGAAAATAAAATCTATACTATACTTAGTGAATTTAAATTCTAATAGTTACCTTATCTTTGGCAGAAAGTAAAACTATTTTTAAATAAATCTAAATTATTTGCATGTATAAATGCCTACAGTTCTTAAAGTTAAATAAATTCAAATTGACTGATTAAAATATATATATTGATAAATACCTTGCATTTTACATATATACAAATATGTACAAATATATATATATATATATATACATATATATATATATATATATATATATACATATATATATACATATATATATATACATATATATATATATACATATATTTATATATATTTTATTTGCATAAAAAAAAAAAAAAGAAACAAATTAAAAATTAAAAATTAAAAAAAATGGGTTTTTGGGCGGAGGGCCGAAACCCACTGTGTGTGCACACAGTGGGCGGCGCCCATGCTGACACTATGTGAACACACAGTGAGCGGCCCGCGGACCGCCATTGTGTGAACACACAGTGGGCGGCCTGCAGACCGCCACTGTGTGGGCACACAGTGGGCAACACCCACGCCTCCACTGCGTGCGCACACAGTGGTGGTCGGGTAAAACCCTCGCGCCACCGCCTCTCCCTCTCTAAAAAAAAAATCTTCGGCCACTTCACCATGATATTCAAATTCGATCGGCCCTGCAATGCAAGAAACAAATAAATAAAACCCTAGCTCAGGTAGGGCTAGGGTAACATAAACAAAGAGATTTTTAAGAAGGATATATATAGAGTATTTAATAATTTACATTTTAAGTTAGGGTTTGCATGCATGATTTTTAAATATGTTAAAAAATATTATAATATTGTAATATATATATATATATATATATATATATATTTTAATATATTCATATGATTTGAAAATATGGATGAATAGGTCAAATTTATGGTCTAAATATTTTTATAAACTTATATATGCTTTTGAGAATCAAATGGGCATATTTTAAAAGGATGTATAAATTTTAAATGTTCTGGAGTTCAATCTTATGAAAGCTTTGGATGAATTTGGTAAATTAATTTTGGAGTTCTAATTGGATTTTCATAAATAAATGGAATTATTAAACAAAGTAATTAAATAATTAATATAAGAGGATAATGTAGGGGCATAAAGATTAATCCCTTTAAGCGGACTAAACCTTGTGAACCCTATTAACCCAAGAGGGAACTTTTATTAGGTAAATTAATCATCTCATTGAAGATTGGCACTTTAATTGTAACGACTCCATTTGATAATATTAACGCAATTAAATAGGTTTTAGTATTAAATTAATAGAAACCAATTTCTTTGTAAAATTAAGTATTAAGGAGGAACGTAATTGCAGGATGGAGGAAAATTGATATGTAATAAATAATTATTATAGAACCAAGTAAATTATGTTAATGTCTAGCTAGGAGAAAATGGTTTAATTTATGTTCTAATATTCGCAAATGAAATGTTAAAGACTTTTGAAGGAAATTAATATTCCCTTATAAATTTTATTCATCCCACTTGATAATAGGAACTATCGTAAATTGTTATGTTAGTATCAATTAATAATTTGTTAGAACCACATGTTATGTTGTCATAACTATTTAAAGCGAACGAATGCATGTAATTATGGGTTTTAAAAAAAATTTGTCGGTTGTGTTTTGCCCTAAATTTTGGGCATGACACCTTGTACACAGCTAAGGTTTCATTGACGAAAGAAAACCCAAAATGCAAGAATATCTTCAAGCAAGATGGGGACATGTTTATCACCACATACCAAAGCAACAAGATAGAAAAAATGGGATGATTTTAACTCAAGACCATGCAACATGGGAGCAAAAGAAACGCCATAAATATAATATAATGATCCTACCAGAAAAAAATTAATCATGACATCATCAGAGAGGAGAACATTTTATAAAGAGATTTTAAAAAGTAGTTACAACATGTTAGCAAAAAAACAACCACGCTTGAGAGAATTAAAATGAAAATAACTTTCTTTTCAAATGATCACCTCTAAATCTATCATTATGTTTTTATTTATTAATAATATTATAAAATAAATTTATTTTTTTCCTTTAAAAATTTATTAGTTTTCTTTTTGAGATTACATTTAGCTTCATTAAACATTTAATGATGTGTATTTTTTGAACTTCAAACTTTTGAACGCTTAGGGGCTTATTTTTATGCAATCTTCTTAAATTATTTTTGTAAATGAAATTACTAGTAATATTCTTGTAAATAAAATTTTTAGGCAAAATTTTAGGTAAAAAAAAGGAAAGGAAAAAAATGTGGTAAAGCCACATGTCACTTTTCAAAGCTTATTTCTAGCCCCCATTTTTTTTCAAATCTTATTTTCAATTTTTAAGCAGTTGTTGCTCCACCAAAATAGGGGAAGATTCCAATTTATCCTTTTTTGCTAATTAAAGTTTTGCATGGGAACACTCTGGTTGCTTAAATTTAAGCAGAAAATGTTCATAGGAAGTCGCATGAGGTCATGAGGTTAGACATTTTTAACAACAATGGATGCTAAATCTAAAGTTATATATATAAATATATTATATTATCAATTATATAATTAAATCTAAAAAAATATTAGAAGAAATAGTGAATGATATTGACATCAAAATTTTAGAAAATGTGTAGAAGACTTCTAAATATGAAAGATTATTATATTTAAATATCAAAATACCATTTTCATCTTAAATGGTCAACTCTAAATCTACCATCATGTTTCCATTCATTAATAATATTGCAACATGACTGTATATTTTTCCTTTAAAAATGTATTAGTTTTTTTCTTTTTAGATTAAACATAGGTTCATACAACTTCTAGAAATGTGTAAGCTTTAAATTTTAAGATTCTGAAAGCTTACATATTTTTAAAAACCATGAGTACTAGATTTTAAATTATATATCTAAATATATCAAATTGCCAACTATATAATTAAATCTAAAAAATTATTAGAAAAAACAGTGAATGATATTGACACCAAAATTGTAAAAAGTGTCTTGAAAACTTTAAATATGAAAGATTAATTTTAATATAATTCTAGGATACTGGCGGGATATACATGAGTTATCATGTAACATACTTACCCTGAGGAAAGAGACACTACCTCATGTTTTGTGTTCATTATCCTTGGATTTATACCTCGATTGGGAGCTAAATCCTTGCGATAATGTGCTCCCTCTCCTCTCTTTTTGTTGAGTGTATCCTACCTTAAATTAATCGCTCCTGATAAGGCACGTGCGATCACTTTAATGTAGGCACATATACTCCCCTCACACATTCCTTCTTGTGATACTTAGAATTACTTAGTGAACTTTGCGTTGCTTTGTAATCTTTTTATCCTTGCTTTCATGACTCATAGTGAAGGAAACTTTACTACTTGAAGTCATGGATCTACCGTTCTCGATCTTCCCTTTCACTTTGTCAAATGAAGTCATAAGACTCTAAGTCCATGAGGGGCTTGGCGCATCTTGCCTCCTTGATGTGGTAAAAGTCCTTCAATCTTGTTTCCTTGTACTTTACCAAAAGTATGGGCATACACTTATACTACTGCTCAAGTAGGGGCTAAATGTAGTGTCATAAAATTGTGAGCCTAGAAATTTATGAGTGCATTAGGGTCATCATGGATGCAAACTTGAATCCTCTAGCCTGATCGAACACCGAAGAGTGATGAACTTGTGAAACAGCTTCTCCCTTGGCTGGAGAGAAGGGTAGGATAGGGGTGTGGCTCCCCTGGCCCCCCTTGGATAGGGGCATGGTTCCCTTTTCCTCCAAGGATAGGGGAGTGGCACCCCTATGCCTACCCTATTTTGGCGTAGGACCTTTCTAGAGCATACATTATGGATTGTGTAGTGAGCGAGAAATCTCCCCTATGGTAGCCCGTGAAGAAATTCCAATCCTTCAAACATGTATTTAGGGGGCATGCACTCTCTCATTTGCATAAGTTGGATAAGTGGGGAATTTACAAGTGATCATGGATTCAAGAGCATTCAAGCATTCAAGCATTCAAGCATTCAAGCACTCTTTTCTAGCATTGAGCATTATCAAGTCTCTCTTTAAGGATAGGTATTGCATTCAAGTCAAGGATTCAACCATTGAAGAGGGGATTAATTGCCAGCTATATAATTAAATCTAAAAAATGATTAGAAAAAATAGTGAATGATATTCACACCAAAATTTTAAAAAGTGTCTTGAAAACTTTAAATATGAAAGATTAATTTTAATATAATTAATATAAAGATATGATTTATTTTTAAAAAAAATATTAGAATATTATTATCTAGAATTTTAAGGAAAGAAAATTACAAAAAGATTTCCACATTGTCTTGATTATTATTAAAAAGAATCAAAATTACGAAAATATTTCCACATTGTCTTGATTATTATTAGAAATAATCAAATAAGTTTCTAAAAAATCCACCACTTTGGAGATACATAACCCTAACAAAAAAATCACAAAAAGAAATAGAATCATAAATAAAAACTTGAAAAATAAACATATTCTTGATATTTTAAAAAGTGATAAGTTATAACCTTTAAAAAAAATAAAAGTATAATCCGAATTATTTACTTCATAAGTCATAAGCTTCAACAATTTATACTTCCTGATGTCTCAAATTTCCACAGCAGCTAGAAAATCAAAATTAAAACTTATCCTCCACTATTTCACCAAGAGCCACCCACTCCGCCCGAAGAATAGACACACAACAGAGAAAATCAGCAACCTTTTCAATGGCAGACATAAGAAGAGTATGCAGCTGAGACTGCAAATGAAGAATTTCAGTCTGATTCTTTGCTTCAAAGATGATGGAAAGTGCATCCCAGGCTGCCTTGGATGTAGTTGCAGATCAAATATAAGGTTGAACCTCGTTGGAGATGCTGAGAGTGATAAGCATCAGTTCTTTATTATCAACTTTATCAAACTTCTTTTGTTCATCAGCATCAGTTTGGTGTCGTATGATAGTACCAGAGTTTTTGCTAATTAAAAAAATATGGATTCTAAATCTAAAGTTATATATATAAATATATTATATTGACAATTATATAATTAAATCTAAAAAATTATTAGAAGAAATAATGAATGATATTGACATCAAAATTTTAGAAAATGTGTAGAAGACTTCTAAATATGAAAGATTATTATTTTTAAATATCAAAATACCATTTTTGTCTTAAATGGTCAACTCTAAAGCTACCATCATGTTTCCATTCATTAATAATATTGAAACATGACTGCATATTTTTCCTTTAAATTTTTATTTTTTTTCTTTTTAGAGTAAACATAGGTTCATACAACTTCTACAAATCTTTAAGCTTTAAACTTTAAGTTTCTGAAAGCTTATACATTTTTAAAAACCACGAATACTAGATTTTAAATTATATATCTAAATATATCAAATTGAAAGCTATATAATTAAATCTAAAAAATTATTAAAAAAAATAGTGAATGATATTGACACCAATAAAAATAAAAAATAAAACAATGAGTTGGAAACTCTGGAGGTATCTCGATGCTTGTCCACCTCTTTTCCTCTTCCCTCTCATGGAAATTAAAAAGATAGTAAACGACACCACATTCGGAACTCATAAAAATACAATCCTGCCATGGTACAAAATAGGAAACAGGATAATTGAGAGGATACTGTCCTACTGAGTCAATGAGTTGTTGCCAACATCGAATTCTTTCACGATTACATATCCACCTATCAAACAAACCCAATACTGAGTTCAAATAGCATTCGGAACTCATCGAATGCTATTTGAATTGGCATGGTTTGTGGTTTATGAGGTGGTATGTGTTCGATGAGGTGGAAACCCTCTTTTCTTCTCCGACAAAATCTTTAAGTAGGTGAGCATGTAATAGAGGTGTGGATCCTAATGCCTATTGTAGACACCCAAAATTGTCATGTTTAATTAAATAAATATTTTTATTTATTTAATTATCTAAGCCTAATTCTTCTATTAATTAAATAAATTCTTATTTATTTAATTAATTCATTTATCCTCTTCTAGCCTTATTTCTCATTTAAATAAATACATTTATTTATTTAAATTATCCTTTTCCTAAATTAAATAAATATCTTATTTATTTAATTATCCTACTTCTTCTATTAATTAAATAAATCTTTATTTATTTAATTAATTCATTATCTTTTTCTACACATGACACATGTCATTCATCTCTTAATTCATACACTACCTACCTCTTTCATTATTTTGCTATTTCCTCTACCTACCCTCTAATCCTAGCCGACCTCTCTTTTTTACACCTCTCAATCTTATCCCTCCATTTCATATTGTGTCTTCTATTTAAGGAGATGCCTTCTTCATTATCAAACCCTAACAACTTGATCAATTGACTAGATTATGATCCTACTTGCAACCACATTCCATTCTTTGTTGAGCTCTTGTGCACATAAAATCTGAGAGCAAATATATCAAGCAAGATCAATGGAGATAGGAAGAATGGAGATCAAAACCCTATTGGACATGTGATGGTATAATCTTTGTGATTTTATTTTATTTACATTGTCTTAGGTAATCTTCATATGTTATGGTGGATCTTTGTTTTTGTTAGGCTAGGGTTTTTGTGGTTGGATTCATTTAGCCTTTCAATCTTATTATTGTTGTTATCCATTTTCACCATACACATTTTGGCACGCTCGGTGGGACTCTTGTCCCTTTGCATTTAACTTTCTTGTTGCAGATTTTGCATTTTTGAAGTTATAGATCGGACATTTTTCGACGGCATTTTAGGTATTTCCGTGTCTGCGAACATTCGGATCGCATCTTTGATTTTCAGGCACATCTGCGGAATCTAGAATCGTGTCTGTGTTTTTGACAAATTTTATTTTGCAGGTTTCAGACAGGGGCGTCTGTGTTTTAGAAGCGCATCTGCGTTATTTCTTCCCGCGTCTGTGTCATAGAAGGGCGTCTGTGATTTTTGGCCGCATCTGTGCATCACAAAACCACGTCTATGTCATACAGACGCATCTGTGTCGAGGGTAACAGCATCTATGTTTTATTGTTTTGAAATTTTCAAATTTTCATTGATTCAATTTTCGGATTTCGCACTTAGGGTTTCAGATCTGGTTTATTTTTGGACTAACCCTTTCAGATCTAGCTAACTAAGTTTGTGCAGCTTGTCTTGGAAGAAAAAAGTTTTTGTTGAAGGCCCCTCTTTCACAAAGTCTTTTGGGTTTCTAAAATTTACCTAACTTGTGTGCTTGCAGGAAGGGGTGATCATTTGAAACAACCCAAACTACTAACAAATTTTGTTGCAAGTCCTTGGCTAGGGTTTTGAAATTTTGTTGTGTGCCTTGTTTTCATAGATTAGCAAACACTTCCATTGGTGCACTAAAATTAAATCATTGTCTTTTGTGTCTTGAGCAATAGGCTCTTTTTGTTTAATCTTTAGAGGGCCTGTCTTCCCGTGTGGTCATTAGGACTACTAGTGAGAAGAGAACGACCCAAGTGGTAGCAAAAGAAAAGCCATCTTCTTCCAAACCACTATAAATAAATGTATTCATGGTGAAAACTATGAATAACGTGTGCTGATTAGTTCATACCGACACTATGTCTCCCCATAAACCCGTTTGATCAAATTTATTTGATCATTTGTAGGGCGTAACCCCTATCGGCTGGGAGCCTTTTGTATTTACAGAGCTGAAAGTGCCGCATGTATGGCCACGCGAGCAGATGCCCTTACTAGCACCTTTTTGTTTTAGAAGCCCAAATCCTTCTAGTTGTTGAGGCAGGAGGTTGGACCTCTAGTAGCAGCCCACACACATACGGTTCTTAGTAGAGATACAAAGTTCGCCATGGGGAGTTTTCATGGGGACTGATGCTTGGCTGACCTGAGAAGTGAGTGCCGAGGGTGGAGCTAGTGAGGTCAAGCATCTAAGTATCTGCTCTGAATAGCGTAGCCTCGGGGGTAAAACCCTATGTGGGATCAACAACTATTGTCTTGGCCAGCCATAAAAATTGTGCTTGTCTTATGTTAAACATTCAAACATTCAAGACCAAACAACAAAACATTGTGTCTTTTGTGTCTTCAAGTGTATGCAAAACATTTTACATCAAACAACACACTTTCTTGGAGTCATTTTGGAGTCTAAACACTTGCAAACATTGAGTCCTCATCAACATTGTGTCCTCTTGTCACGAAAAATAGTCAAACAGTCGGATTTGGTCACAACAAAACAACTGCACAGATTGAAAAAATTGCACGAAGTTTACAGAAACGCATTTGTGTCTGTTTTAACCGCATCTGAGTCATATAAGTGTGTCTGTGAAGGGCATAATAGCGTCTGTGTGTCTAGTAGCATCTGTGTCAAACAGAGACACGTCTGTGTCTAGAAATTGCGTCTGTGAAGTATACAGAAGCATCTGTGTCTAGAATTGAAAATTTTTACAGTCTAGCAAACAAGAGAAATTAGTTTCGGAATACTTGAGCTTCCTAGGTTGTTTCTTCAGGTTTCATCTAGCATTCAACTTGTCTTTGGGTCTCATACAGTCCAGCATTGCTTCACATCTCATTTTACAATCACAATTGTCTAACTTGAGTCAAAAGGTCACTTGCTTGTCCTCATCATACTTTGTCAACACACTACATACAACAACACTTTGCTAAGTGGTCCCTCATCAAGGTTTCTTACCTTTGGGTCTCATTTGGTCTTACTTAGAGTCAAGGTCAGCTTACCTCATCAAGAGAAACTATCCTCTCTTTGGAAGTCACACCTACTCTACTACACACATACTTGGTCTTACATTTTGGACATTGCAAGTACACCTCAGATTCATTTACACTCCATACAACTCTTGGTCTTCCATACTCTTTCCATTTTTCATCTAGTCTCTCACATCTTGGTCAAATACCTAGTTCATGGTTGAAACCTGTCTTCAAAAATCTAGGAGAAAATCTAAAGAAGCTCAAGAGTCCACAAACATGAGTTCTTATGAGTATGACAACGATTTAATTTTCAATCCTGAGCACACTACATTGCCTAACATGGATGTTTATAGAAACATTCCAAATGTGGAAAATGCAGACACTACAAACAACAATGTTACACACAATGACAATGTGGACAACTTTTCAATACATTCAGCAGATGTAGAAGAATCCATTATGAATCCCCATTTCAATAGATTGGTTGAAGAAATAATGAGGAGGGATAGGCAATACTTTTTACACGTGATGGCACAAAGTGGAGCTAAAATACCTCATGACTTTGACATGTCTCAACTTATGGAAAACCGACCTTTGCAACAAACTCACTCCAACATGGATCAAAGGAGACCTAATAGTGGAGGAAATAGAGGACCGCATATGGTACCTGAATCACCATCAGCTTTGCTTCAAAAACCAGAAGTCCCACATGCACATGGTCAAACATATGATACTTACCTTTGAAGACCATTATGGAAGTCTTATGCAGACAGATATGCTCAATCACATGCTCAAGCTATGGATCAACCAAAACAATTGGACATTCAAAGGCATGCTCAAAATTTGGACACAAGGAAACCCCGTGTCAAATTTGGGGGCAACACAATAGAACATGACATGCCTATAGAATATGGTATACATGCACAAAATAGATATGGGGTTCCTCAACATGAAGCTATACCAAGTGCTCCATATATGCTGCATCAATATAGACCTCCTCCATATGAAAATGTGTATGATCAATATCATCCATACATGCAATATGCTCCTCCTCAAATTGGTGTCTCAAACATGGGGTATGCTACAAGAAGTCGATCTCCACCTAAGAGCAATTTGGAGCAACAAATCAGAGATTTACAAAAGAAAATGGAGGACATGAGTACACCAAAACCAACATACACTATGAGAGACATATGTCCTTATCCATTTGATAAGAGCATTCCAATGCCTCCATTTCCTGCACACTTTGTGACGCCAAAATTTGACAAGCATAGAGGAAAAGGAGACCCCAAGGCACACATAAGACAATTTTTCACAGCTTGCATTGAGGTAGCGGCAGAAGAAACATATTTGATGAGATTGTTCCCACAAAGCTTAGGCGATCAAGCTATGGAATGGTTCTCTCAATTACCACCTAGTATTAAGTCATGGGGTGACTTAGCAGAGGCATTTATTCAGCATTTCTCCTACAATATAGAGACAAATAACTCAGTCACTACTTTGTGCAATACTAAGCAAAAAGAAGGAGAATCTTTTGCATCATTTTTACAAAGATGGAGAAATCTAGCTAGTAGATGCTCTTGTGAAATTCCATAGAAACAAATGGTAGAAATGTTCACTCAAAATGTTAACAAAGACATTGGCTATGATCTAAGAAAAGCTTGTTTGTCCACCTTCAAGGATGTCATTGAAAAAGGCTTAGCAACAGAAAAGGTTCTAATTGAACAAGGAGTCATTAAGATATTCAAGGAGAACAAAGATGACTTTAAAGGAAAAGAGAAGCCAAGATTTTGGAATAAAAACAAGAACACAGTCAATGATGGTGTTGTTGATGCCAATACAGTACGACCCAAATTCATTTTTTCTGGATCAAGTTCTACAAACAATCAAGTAAATACTCAAACAACTTCTAGATCACGAAGGAAGTATACACCATTGGGAGAACCACTTGAATCAGTCTTCAAAAAGCTTGTGGCAAACAAAGTGATCACAGTTCCAGATTTGCCTCCATATGAACCAAAGGTCAAACCAAATTGGTGGAATGATGATGAGTATTGTGAATTTCATAAGAGCAAGGGTCATAAGACAGGAAATTGTCATCGACTGAAGAATATCATACAAGATCTCATTGATAGAGGTGACATTGAGATTGAGGGACATTCATCCAATCAAGAACATGAGATGTTTAAGGAACCATTCCCAAAGCATGACAAGGGAAAAGCCAAAGTCACAGATGATCAGGCCAACTATACTAGAGTACCTTATAACTATGATTCAACTATCAATCATATCTCGATGGACAATCATATCTCTACTATTACCATCAAGAACAAAAATCCTGAGAATCCTCCTCAGAGACCCAAGATTGTCCTAAGAGGTGTTGGATCTTCTTCTGAACATACCTCTGAATGTCATGTTACAACCCGTCGAGGTAAAATCACTTTGCAAGGTGCTCCAACTAAAAATACCACTTCTTCATCTACCAAACCTAAGTATGACCTTGTAGAACAGTTAGGGAAGACACCCGCACTCATCTCCATCCTTGAGCTCTTAGGTATATCCCCTTCTCATAAAGCTATTCTTGACAAAATCTTGAGAGACACTGTCGTTCCTACTGATCTGAACATGGACCAGTTTCAAGCCATGGTGGGATACCTTTCCATTCCACACTCCCTTACCTTCACAGAAGCCGATGATGCCTCCGTAAGTCAGCCACATAATGCACCACTACATGTTGAAGCCTTCATACACAAACATCGAATAAAGTGAGTCCTGATAGATGGAGGAGCTGGTCTAAACATTTGTACATTGAGCACCATTAAATAATTGGGATATTCTGATAAAGCTGTGAATTCAACAAATCAAATCACCATCAAGGCATATGATGATGAAGAGCGCTCATCCAAGGGCACAGTCACCTTACCTCTAAGAATTGGGCCAGTCACAAAGGATGTGGTTTGTCAGGTCCTAGATCTGGATCTCACTTATAATATATTGCTAGGACGCCCGTGGATTCATGAAATGAGGGCAGTCCCATCGACATATCATCAATGCATTAAGTTTCCTCATAATGGAGTCGAGGTAATAGTTAACGGTGATCCTAATCCGTTCATATATTGCAATAACCTGAGATCACATACTGAGACCATCATTCCCAGTAATTGTGAGGCTGCTCCTTCTTCGGCATACATTGACCCTGAGTCATTGAAACCTTCGACATCAAAACAAGGCGAACTTAAAGGCAAATTTCAGGACAAAGGCATGGGAGAATACACTTTAAATCAGACCATGTATTTACGACAAGTCATGAACTCTCCAAAAGAATATGGAAGGCCACATCCTAACAAGCAAATATCCATCATGATACTCAAATGGGATCCTACTACCTTTCAAAGATGGGGTGAACTAGAAGAGGAAGATTTATACAAAATGCTCTACAAAGACATTGAAGAGGACACACAAGATCAGATCAATATACCCTGTGAGAAATATGGCAAAGGCTTCAAGATTCTACAAAAATTTGGGTATGATGGAAAAAGCCCTCTTGGGTTATGCAAAGAAGGCGTCATGGAACCCTTACAACCTGAATTGACTGTAAAAAGGGAACGCTCAAAGGGACTTGGTTTTATGACTTCCAAGATCCACACTAAAAGGACAGAAGAGGCATCACAAATCAAAGTTGCCAAAGTTCAACAAGAGGATTACTATTCCACAAATTCCAACGAATGGGAATGGGGTTCAGACAAATCCTCCAGTGACTATGAGCTCACCGAGACATTCAGAGAGCCAGATGAACCCACAGAAGAAGAGGAATTTTATAAAAAGTTTAGAGTTGGTAAAGAAACAACCCATAAGGATGGCACACAGTCTTCGTCTCAAGGTTCTAGGTCGAAATTACATAGGATGAGGATGCCTGTCCCGGAAGGCGCTACTAGTGACGACAATTTGGATTCGCTTGCAATCGAAACTGATGAGGAGAGTGCCATCGATGACCTCGACGATTGCCTCGATATACCCGAATATAACCACATCTTCACTCTTAGCCCCGCAAACTTTGAAAACGTTAAAGGCCTTCCCCTTGTGCACCACCAACTCATTGACTGGGATTATGAAGGACCAGCACAATTTGACACATTTCAAAATGACGAAGCTTTTATTGACTATCTTGGCATACGAGATGATCTTCCCCCTGGGGACCACAAAGTAGGATACACCATAGAACTCAACAACATGGCATATTTTGGTGAGGGTGTCGGACCTTCCAGTCGCAAAAATGTGAAAATAAGAACAAATCAAGGGTCTTATGGTGAAAACCACACTGTGGCGCTATCTAATTCTAAAAAAGTAAAAAGAAAGGACGTATCTGAGGGCGAAAACCTCTCTGAGACACCTGAAGATGGAAGGCTCGACATTCTCCCAGCATCATATGAGGAAAAGTCATCCATGTTGGTAGAGGAGACTATCAAGACAAACATTGGTACAGAAGAGGTTCCACACAATATATTCTTGGCTCAATCATTGACAGAGTCCGAAAGGTCAAAATTCATAAGCTTCTTCAAAGAACGACAAATCAACTTTGCATGGTCATATGCTGATATGCCTGGACTAGATCCGGATTTGGTAATGCATCATTTGACAGTCAAACCGGGGGCAAAGCCAGTGAAATAGAAATTAAGAAAAATGCATCCACAAGTGGCATTACTAGTCAAAGCGGAGCTGGAGAAATTATTGGATGTCAGATTCATACGCCCAATTGATTATCCCGAATGGATCTCCAATTTAGTACCTGTCAGTAAACCAGATCGCAGCATTAGAATATGTACAGATTTTAGAGACATCAACAAAGCTTGTCTGAAAGATGACTTCCCATTACCAAACATTGACTTGATCGTTGATCTCACAGCAGGTCACGAAATGTTATCTTTAATGGATGGATTTTCTGGTTATAATCAAATCAGGATTGCACCCGAGGATCAACACAAAACATCATTCACTTGTCCGTGGGGAACTTTCTGTTGGAATGTCATGCCCTTTGGGCTGAAAAATGTAGGTGCTACATATCAAAGAGCAATGACCACTATCTTTCACGATCTCATACACATAATCGTGGAAGATTATGTTGATGATCTCTTGGGAAAATCAATAGACAGAGATACACATTTGGACATACTTTCAGTCGTCTTTGATCGGTTGGAAAAATACAAGGTAAGATTAAACCCCAAGAAATGTGTCTTTGGAGTAACCTCCGGGAAGCTCCTAGGATTCTTTGTGTCCAAAAGAGGAATCGAAGCCGATCCAGCAAAAGTCAAGGCTATCTTGGACATGCCGCCACCTAGAAATATCAGTCAACTTCGATCCTTACAAGGGAGACTCCAGTCTATACGAAGATTCATAGCACAACTTGCAGATAAGTGTAATCCTTTTCAGCATCTGCTACATAAAAATATCAAGTTCAAATGGGATGATAACTGTCAACAAGCTTTTCAGACGCTCAAAGATTATCTTTTGAATCCGCCAGTTTTGATGCCACCAATTCCAGATCAGCCTTTGCTACTATACATATCAGCTACTCCAACAGCACTGGGGACACTCCTAGCACAACAAATTGCTGACGGCAAGGAAAAAGCAGTATACTATATCAGTCGTACATTGGTGGGATATGAGCTAAACTACACACCAATTGAGCGTGCATGTCTCGTTGTGGTCTTTGCTTCACAGAAATTATGACATTATATGCTCACTCATAAGACTAAGTTGATTGCAAGAATTGATCCGTTAAAATACCTTCTTAACAAAGCTACACTTACTGGGCGACTAGCCAAGTGGGTAATGATCCTAAGTGAATTCGACATCGAGTATGTAGACAGAAAAGAAATAAAAGGACAAGTAATCATGGATCAATTAGCAGATGCTCCCATGATAGATGATGTTCCTCTAAATTCTGAATTCCCAGATGAATCCATTTTAACCATATCACAGGCAAGGCCATGGCAACTATACTTTGACGGCTCATACACACAGCATGGGGTAGGAGCTGGTATTCTCTTTATAACTCCTCAAGGCAATTCTATACCAAAATCATACCGCTTATCATTTCCTTGCACTAACAATATAGCAGAATATGAGGCATTAACAACTGGATTACGAATTGCAGTTCAGTGGATGATCCAAGAAATTCATGTTTTTGGGGATTCTCAACTTGTCATCCGTCAAGCAACTGATGATTACCAAACAAAAGATGAAAAATTAATGCCTTACAAGCAACTAGTAGATGATTTGAAGTAGCACTTCACAAAGATAGATTTTGAGCAGATACCAAGAGAGCAGAATCGTGCCGCAGATGCCATGGCTACAATTGCTTCACTGATTGATCTACCTCAAAATGAGACTTGCTATGAGTTCTTGGTAGACAACCTGTTGGTTCCTTCATATGAGATCACTCCTACTGAAATGATATGCATTGTTGGTCCTGAATCCTAGTTATATGGTTCCATATTCACATATCTTCGTGACAATATCTTACCTCCTGATCTATCGAATAACCAACGTCGCACTTTCATTCGCCAATCCTCTCGATATGTCATTCTAGCTGATATCCTATACCGACGAGGTCTAGATGGCACTCTTCTTAGATGTTTAGAAAGTGACGAAGCTTAGATTGCGTTACGTGAAGTGCATGAAGGGATATGTGGTCCGCATGCTAGTGGTCCTACCTTGGCCAAGAAACTCATCAGGACTGGATATTACTGGCCCAATATGGAAAAAGACTCATATCAGTTTATCAAGAAATGTAAGAAATGTCAAATTCATGGAGACCTCATACATGCACCAGCACAAGAACTACAACCACTCACGTCTCCTTGGCCCTTTTGTCAGTGGGGACTCGATCTCATAGGCAAGATTCACCCTCCTTCTTCCAATGGTCATAAATTCATTATCACAGCCACAGAGTATTTCACAAAGTGGATTGAAGCTGTGCCTCTCACACAAGTCACTGGAAAACAAATTGCTACCTTCATCCTTAACCATATCATTTGCCGATATGGTATTCCTGATTCCATTATTACTGATAACGGGTGTCCCTTCAAAAATCAGGATGTTCGTGAACTCTGTGACCGCTTCCATATTTCCCATCGTTTCTCCACACCATATTACCCCCAAGGTAATGGCCAAGCTGAGGTGTCTAATAAAACAATTCTTAAAATCCTCAAAAAGACAGTCGACCACTCTGGCCATAACTGGCATATCCAACTCAATCCTGCACTTTGGGCCTACCGCACAAGTGTCCGCACACCTACAGGAGCTACACCCTACTCACTTGTCTACGGCACTGAAGCCATCTTGCCTATTGAGGTCGAGTTACCTTCTTTATGGGTCTCTTTGCAAAACATCATCAACGATGAAGATTACAGGGTCTCTCACTTACAAGAATTAGAACTGTTGGATGAACGGAGACAAACTATTTTTAATCATCTCAAGGCTTACCAACAACGAATGAGTCACAGCTACAATCACAAGGTAAAGCCTCGCACATTTGAAGTAGGTGACTTGGTTCTTAGAGAAAATCCTAAAAATCAACAAGACAGAGAGAAGAAGGGCAAGTTCGAACCAAATTGGCTTGGTCCTTACATCGTTACAGCAGCCTATGGATCTGGTGCATATCAGCTCTCAACTACAGAAGGTGAACCTTTGGAGGATCCTATCAACAGCATGCACCTTCGCAGGTTCTACACATAGCTCTTCGGAATATCCTAATTCAAAAATACAAAAAAAAAATCAAAAAAAATTCAAAAATACAAAAAAATTATATAAACAAAAAAATCATTACTTGGTGAAAACCTGGCAAACAGGCGCCTTGTGACACAAAAAAAAATTGAAAAATCCAAAAAAGTAAAGAGAAATAATTTCATCCAACGGTTGAAACCACTTCGGTGGCGCCCTAGGCAAGTACCATGGTGAAAACTAGGTTCCCAGCGCCATGCGTAGAGACTTTTCTCCTCGCTCCTTCAGGATTCACTTTCATCCTTTCACATTGCACACACTCACAACCAATTCACTCATAATAAACTTACCCATTCCCATTATGGTTTGTTATTGATCTACCAAAGATTGGTTAGCCATTCATAATAAACCCCCCTTTTCACTCCCTTTCCATCCATAATAGGTCAGATCTTATCTGTGGCTAAGGCAATTGCTACATCTAGTGATGGGTGTGGAACTGAGAACATCACATGTTTCGAGGAGTACAGTTTCTTCCAGCGTCCTTCACTCTATCCGCGGACAATCCGCAATAAAGCAACATTTGCATCACAGATCCGCAATAAAATTTCATCTTCTCCGCAATAAAGTATCAGCTTCATGGATTCAGTCAGTTTCAGATGAGACACAGCAGCAACAATGGGCTTCAACAAAATCAAATCTTTCAACAGACTCAGACAACATATGGTTTAGTGCTATCTATCCTTTTTGTGAAAGTAAAAATTGTGACCACAATCAAATAAGACTTATACAAGTGACAAGAGACACTAAGCTTGAGGACTACAGTGGATGTTGGTGTCGAGTCTTGGTTTTCTTTTGATTTTATCTTTTAGTGACATGTCTTTTAGCTTTTCCAGGATGTCTCTGACTAGAGAGTATATCTCCAGGATGTCTTTGACTAGAAAGGCGAGGATGGGGTATTGTCACCTATTTTGTTTGCTGTCTGTGGATTGTCTCTTAGTAATGCTATGACTTGTCTAAGGATATGAGGACACTATGAGTCTAGTATGAACTGGGGCATTCCTTGTTTGTGACTGTCTTATCTCCATGCAAACGGGTACAATGACTTTCTGGGTCAAACATATGCCTCGATTGTCATAACCTACTTGCCATAATAAAGCTTAATGATGATAACGCACAAGAAGCTCTTTCACATTCATATCTTCTATCTTTCATCCCCCTTTCTTGATTGACTTCCATCATCCTTCTTGAGTCCGCGTAGCCTGCTATCACATGACTGAGTATAGTGACACACCAAAAACATTTGCATTTCATGTAGTTGCACCTGCATTACCATATATAAGCATTTCATACATACATATAGATATCAAAAATGCATCACATCCTGCACACAACACCTGTTAGCACAATTTACATTTGCATTATCATATTCATCTGCATTACATACATTCACATTTGCATCATGCATCACATATAAAACATAAAAGAACAAAAATATTGCATTGCATCATGTACATATTTGCATCCATCACATAAAACATACATCATAAGAACATCTCATCACATAGGTACACATGCATATAGCTGCCGCAAAGATGAATCATCTTATATATATAATCAAAAGTGTCATGATACAATGATGTCAAAATCATATGGCTACAAAATCACCCGCAGGTGTCTACAATACAAAAATGATACAAATATTGATACAAGGGAGCCCTCTATGGCTATGATGAACTCCCTCCCTCAGAGCCGCCTGGCCTCGACGGAATCTGAGCCCTCGAAGGACCCGCCCCAGGATCACCTTGCCTGTCCCCCCTATCTGGTGGTGGTGGAGGACCCATGACCCCACCACTCGATGCCTGTCTCCTCCGGCTCCCTCCCGTAGCTGTCGCTGTCCGCGATGGTCTATGGAAGCTCCTCACCCATTGATCTACTGGCACGACACCATAATAAAGGTCCCTCCAGTAGGCAATCTCCTCTCCAGCTCGCAGGACATATGCGTAGCCTGCTCCTGTGTCCTCCGTCACCTGCCTCCCTGCCCTCAGCACTGTCTCAGCCTCCGTGTAGCGCTGAATCACTTGATCCCTCTCCCGCTCAGTATCCCTGAGCCTGGTCCTGAGTCGGTCCCTCTCCCTCTCCAGATCTTGGATCTCATCTGCCTGGCCCTGGCAGATCTCCCTGAGCTCAATCAGCTCATCCTCCTCTGGATCCCCACCCTCTGCCTCTGCCTATGGCTCTCCCTCTGCGGGTGCCTGCTCCTGTACCTGTCCCTGTGCCTGTATTGGTGCCTGAACGGGTACCTGTCTCAATACATGCCTAGGTCCCTGTACCTGTCTCTGTCCCTGCTCCTATGCCTATACTGGCACCTATCCCTGTACCTGTTCCTGTCTCTGTCCCTATGCTCTAGGACCCTATGCTGCTGGTACCTGCAGGGGCAATCCACCACGACCCCTCACCACCTAGGCCTGTCCCTCCTGTCCACCCTCCCTCCAAGGTGCCACCCTCCTCTCCCCAACTACTCCTCTCCACCTCCGTTGGCCTCGGCCCCCATCACCCCCACCATCATCATCATCATCTCCTCCTCCATCTCCCTCTAGTAGCTCTCCTGGATCTATCAATTGAGGGAATGGATGCTCGGCCCAATATGCTGCATACTCCACATCCATCCCAGCGTCCTCGATCTCTGGCCACATATCCCAGGGTAGGGGCACCATCTCTGCTAGCTGTGTCAGCACCTGATCATATGACAATAAAGGCCCAAACTGCGCCTGATCCCTCACTGTACGGGCATACATACCCGAGCCTCGTGGCATCCTCTGGATCCTGCCATACTGCCTACATACTCTATCCACCAGCTGTCTCTCCAGTATATAGGGCATCCGCCCAATCAGATACCTGCTCTGGAAGGTGTACGGCAGCTCCACTGCATCATCCTCCCACTCCTCGCATCCCAGATACAACCTCCAAATGACTACGTCAATGTCATCTATCACTCACCGCCAATGCTCTAACCTGCCAATCCGCAACTGCGAAGTGATCATGTCATACAGATGAACAAAACTTCATCCATGACCTCTCCCTCTGAAATGTATCGATCACATAATAGGCAGATGCTCGTACGCCCAAACCTGTAGTAGTGTCACTCCATAGCCCAGTCCCACTGATCCATGGTATACAAACTGGTGAAGCTCATAATATAGGTGGGCCAACACACATGGACCCCACGCATATCTGGTGTGTTGCGTCACCAGTGTCTCCAGTGCTCCTCCCCAGCCCACTGCCAACCCCCGTGTCGCCCTGTTCGGACATAGGAACCCACTGATAGCTCCTCCAATCATAGCTGGCAAGGCTAACCCTGTCGCGGTCATGGTGTCCCATGCCACATGTCCTGCTCTCATCTCTAGGCCGAGATCCTGAAACACCTATCTCAAAGCCTCTCTGTCTCCGTCGCGATCATATGGAATCAAATCTCCATCAATCGGTATATGCAAAATCCTGTAAACATCCTCAAGGGTGACTGTCATCTCACCCATCGGCAAATGAAATGTGCAAGTCTCTGAATGCCATCTCTCGGCCAGTGCAGTCAGCAAACCCATGTTTGCCCGAAACTCAGGCACATACAGCACATGTCTCAAACCCATCTCCTCAATGGTAGCTCTATCTTGAAATGACAACTTTGGTCGCAACCTTTGTGTCGACAAGAATCTCTCCCGTGACTCTAACATAGGCAAATACTCCTGCAGTCAAGCAAATCAATCATGTCAGTCATCGTGGCATTCACTGTTCATCACAAAATGCTACTTTTTATCTAAATGCATATGGTTATCTATCTTAGTGACACTCACTGTTCATCACAAAGTGTTGCTTCTATCCTAGTAGTGCTCCCTGTTCATCACAAAGTACTACGTGTGTGACACTCCCTGTTCATCACAAAGTGTTACTCACACTTTGCACTCCCTGTTCATCACAAAGTGCTACTCATACTTTGGGTACTCCCTGTTCATCACAAAGTACTCTATCTTGGTGCTCCCTGTTCATCACAAAGTGCCTTGATCTATCCTAGTCTTCCTAGAGGACCTGCTTGAGTGTATCCTCTCAGCAGTTTATCCAATCGACAGGGTATGTTCATCACAGAACTGCCAATTTGACCTAGAAGATAAAACCTTGCATTTTTCAGACATAGACGCGTTTCTAACTCGCAAACGCACCTATAGACTGCACAAGCGTGCCTAAACATCACAGACGTGCTTGTTTGACATAAACATGCCTACATTGTTCACAAACGCAACTTTGCAACATAAACGCCCCTGAAGGACGTAGACACGCCCGCATTTTTCACAAACGTGGTTCCATACATAGACGTGCTTGGCACTGACACAGACGCGCCTGTCGGACACAGACGCACCTGGCACTGACGCAGACGCGGTTTTTCAATTTTTGCATTTTTTGCACCCTACTTCTAAGTGCATTTATTGCTCTATTCGGCATGCATTAATGACAAAAGCAAATGCATCAAATTACGAGGAGGTTTTACGACACTTACCGGCTCTCCTGCCTCTGCTGGCCTCTGAAATCGGCGAACATGGTCGAATCTGTGTACGAAAGCCATCGCTGCTGACTGCTACTGCTCTTTTCTCACTCTGCACTTTGATCTCGTGAAGGTGTAGATGACAATGAGGATGTCTTTTGCCCGTGGTCTATCTTATAGCCTACCCTAGCTCTTGCCTTCGTTTCCCGAGTCAGTCTTCATTATCCCGTGACTTTGTCACTTTATTCGGTCAATCCATTCTAGCCTTTCTTTCTTATCGAGAGATTGTCTGCAATCTTTTCGGACATTTTCATCCAATCTCTCGAGGGGGCATATTATTCCCATTTTGGAGAAACTCTGTATCAGTTCATCTTATCTTCTTTGAAACAACGCGACAAGTCGCATTGTCTCAAAGAGGGGCAAAATGTAGACACCCAAAATTGTCATGTTTAATTAAATAAATATTTTTATTTATTTAATTATCTAAGCCTAATTCTTCTATTAATTAAATAAATTCTTATTTATTTAATTAATTCATTTATCCTCTTCTAGCCTTATTTCTCATTTAAATAAATACATTTATTTATTTAAATTATCCTTTTCTTAAATTAAATAAATATCTTATTTATTTAATTATCCTACTTCTTCTATTAATTAAATAAATCTTTATTTATTTAATTAATTCATTATCTTTTTCTACACATGACACATGTCATTCATCTCTTAATTCATACACTACCTACCTCTTTCATTATTTTGCTATTTCCTCTACCTACCCTCTAATCCTAGCCGACCTCTCTTTTTTACACCTCTCAATCTTATCCCTCCATTTCATATTGTGTCTTCTATTTAAGAAGATGCCTTCTTCATTATCAAACCCTAACAACTTGATCAATTGACTACATTATGATCCTACTTGCAACCACATTCCGTTCTTTTTTGAGCTCTTGTGCACATAAAATCTGAGAGCAAATATATCAAGCAAGATCAATGGAGATAGGAATAATGGAGATCAAAACCCTATTGGACATGTGATGGTATAATCTTTGTGATTTTATTTTATTACATTGTCTTAGGTAATCTTCATATGTTATGGTGGATCTTTGTTGTTGTTAGGCTAGGGTTTTTGTGGTTGGATTCATTTAACCTTTCAATCTTATTATTGTTGTTATCCATTTTCACCATACACACCTATTTAAGATCTATTTAGGTGTTGACAAGATGAATTAAGATTTTTGGAAGGATAGCCAAAGATATTTTAGTAGAACTTTATGTTACCAATGGCTAAACTTGGAGGGTGATAAGCTTTTTCTATTATTATATTTGGCATAAGTTGGATTCGACATCTCCAGTTTGCATACATGCCTTAATTGAATTGATTTAATGATCCTATTCATCAATAGTTTATATTTTAAGGAACTTGGCTTTGGCTCGATTTGGCATCCCTAACTCATATCCTCATATAAATCTATCTACATTTGTGATCCTCTCTATCAAAAATAGAGATAGGTGTGGCATGTAAGTCTCTTATCAATCTAACCATAAAAAAATATTGCCATCAAATTTTGAAATATTGATGTAATTCCCCATTTTTGGCTTCTACTATCTTGCTTTTTCATTCCCCTATTTTTCTTAGATGTAATCTTCCATTATATGAGTTGCTTCAAAAATTCAAATGGTACTTTTTTGGTTTGATAACTCACAAGAGGCTTCGTGAATTAGTAAACTACTATCGCAAACTCTTCTTTCATGATTTGCATTTAATTTAGGGTAGATAATTCATCAAGGCCAACCACATTTCACCCTTCTTTCTAGCAACAATATTCAAGGTTGGCAAAAGGAAGGTGGTTGTGGAAGAACTTTGCAAGAGGGTTTTCAAAAATGATTTTTTGGGTGAATTAAAGGGGGTGATGTTGAATATAGATAAGGAAATAACAATTCCCTATAGAATGCATTATGCTATAAGAATGGATGCTATAATTCCCATTCCTCATTTTCTAGTCTTCAGTATTTGCAATGAAACCTTTTGGGAAGATATAATTCCCATAATTCAAAGAAGTATCCAATTCTTGAAGTTGTTAATGTGATTTATAGAGGAAGGTTATATTGGAAATAATATTGTTGGTGATAATGTCATTGAAACAGAGGATTGGGTGCTCCTCTGCAAGTATATGGAAGATTTAAATTCTGAAAATAAAGAGATTTCAAGTTCAAGAGAGGAGGAACGAGATTCATAATAGGAGATCAAAGAAAATCCTTTTATAGAGATGTCAGGCATCCTCCTTAGTTTGAGATCCAAACAAGCCAATTCCTCCACTTCTCATGCCGTAAAGAATTAAGGACTAAGGTTCTCATTCTTATTTCCTCATGATCTTGGCATCTTTTCACAACTTTAATTTTATTTTAATATAGAATGATTTAGATACATGGTCTACTTAGTTTTTTAGTAGGGTTTAGAACACTTTTCTGAATGTAACTCTTTTATGCATACTCGATACTTTCTAGTTTGTTGAAAGAATCTGTAGTGTATAAAAATGTTTGGATTTTGGTATATAACATTTGTTTTTTTGGTTTTGGTATTGATTCTATAGACATGGGATCTTATTTTATCAAAATTTCATTGATACTCATCATGTTTATTTCCTTTTAATCATATTTTAGCATCAGTCTCTTATCGAGAAAAAAAAAAGTGTCTTTCTATTTAGCTATTTAGTTTCTCAAATATTTAAGATTATTAGTATACATTTATTTTTCAAATATTGACACACTTTTTAGGAGATAGTTATATGATATTTTTCCAACTTGAAAATACATATGCTAAGATTACAAATATATTTGTTTCTATATCTTCTATATTTGAGCTTATTTGTGGTTTTTTTGATCATTTTGATAATTCTTGATCTTTGGGCATCTATTCCTCATCTTTCATAGGTTTTCTCATATTCAATGTCCACCATTATCACTATTTTAGAGAGTTTTTGTTGCTCAATTTCATTAGTTTGGGTGATCTAGCTCCTCGAGTATTGAAGGGGAGTTCTCTCTCTCTCTCTCTCTCTCTCTCTCTCTCTCTCTCTCTCTCTCTCTCTCTCTCTCTCTCTCTCTCTCTCTCTCTCTCTCTCTCTCTCTCTCTCTCTCTCTCTCTCTCTCTCTGTTCATTTACACATCCATCTCTTTCTATCAAGAATATTTTATTGAAATATTGAATCAGGGGTTTGACTGAGGTAGACCTGTTAACAAAACCCCAACAATATTCCTCTTGCTTGTGTGTAGGTTCATTATTTAGAGAGAGGGAGATTTCTTTGTTAGAGGCTTCAATTGTGGGCCCGTTGTAAGTTTTCTTAACCTTTTTTGGTTTCTCTTTAAACGATTGTTATTTCATACTAAGTCATATTATTCAGCATAGTACCTTTAGTTTAGTAGTTTTGTTACATATACATTTTGTGTATGGCTTATGTACTTTCTTCACATATAGGATGTTAGCGCATTGTGCTAGTGTCACATTTTTGTGCCTTCATCCTAAGAATAGAGGCTTTAAAAAAAAAATTTAGAGGTCTTTGTAGCTTACCTATTAAGTTTAATAGTTTGTATCCCCTAGCTCACCATAACTCTAGTAAAGTGAGGGAGAGTGAAGGTTGGTTTTCTTCTTGAAGTTCATCACTTCAAGAGTAGCAAATCCAATCCTCTACATTTTGGTGAACCCAATGTGAAACAATTTCATTTTAATTCCTCATTGTGTGTGTTTATGGTTATTAGTTAAATTTAAAGTAAAACATATATATATATAATAATAAATTATCACTAAGTGGTGTAGGAAAATTATACTATCCTCATAGAGTGATGAAAATATTGCAACACTTGTCTATGAGCTTTATAACCCAAACTAACACATGGGCTATTGTAAGAAGGATAGTTAGGAAGAGTATTCATCTGAATCATTATAGTACCCCTCAGCCAAGACCGATGTTTAAAGAACTACTTCTCAATTCAAATGACTTCATGGACTCCCACCCTATTATGGCCATATTGACAAGGGTCCTTTTTCCACCTAGTTAACAATCTAATTCTTAGAATAAAACACTAATTAAATCTCCCCCATCTTCTCCTCCTACTATTGACCATGAATTCACCATCACTATTGAGTTTGAGTAGATTCATATGTTAGAGGAGATCTTGAGAAAATTTGAAGGGTTCCTTAATTGGGAAAATTTTCTCCCTTGGGCTTGGAATGTTGTAAACCCTTTGAGAGATATGTTGATTTTAGATAGAAAAGGCTTAGAGATGTTGAGGGAATTGTCTTTGATTGTTAAGAGTCATGTTCCCCTAGTAGGTACTCTTCCCTAGGACAATAATTTTGCACCTATAGTTCTCAAGTTGGTGCTAACATAATTGGGATGACAATACACATGGTTGAATAAGGACCCACTATCCCTAGAACCAACGCTTCTACCATTCCCTTGGGTTACGTTGGCCTATCTAGTAGTTCCATTACCACTTCCATTGTAGCTCATGCCACTTATGTTAGTGTTGGTTTTAGTGCTAGTACTATCCCTAGTAGTGGTACTTTTTCATCATATTGGTTTTGGTGGAGGAGGTGGTGCACGTGGTGCTGCAACTCCTCTACCTTAAAATATTGTTTTTAATACCATATTGGAGAACATCTATCAATTGGAAAATATTGCATCTGTCTCTGGCCAATATTCTTTGCTTGCTTATTATTGAAAGAGCCTGCTTGATTTTACTATCCTTAAAACTATCCTTCCTTGGGGGGTTGAAGCATTGAAACTTGGCTGATTCAACAAAGACAATGATCCTAATATGCATATCAATGAATTCATGAGCATGTGTAGAGATTTTCATAGTCTATATTTTGTCTTTCTTAATATTTTCTCAAGCTTTCTCAAGGGAATTGTGTTAGACTGATACAACTCATTACCTAGTCATTCCATTTAGACATTTGATCAACTCATGGATTTTTTTATCAAATAGTTTTAAGTCAAGTTAGTAGTAGGGCCACAATCACAAACCTTGTTCATTGTAAGAAAAGACTAAATGCGAAGGTTATTGATTTAATTTTGTGATACCAATATATCTCTATCAAGATCCCCTTTTCCCTACCAAATATTTCATCAAAAATCTGTAACCATAATTGAGGGAAAAATTATTCCAAAATGATATCAAAACTTTGTGAACTTGTGTTCTACACTCATTGATTACCAACATACAATGACTCAGTTTGGAGAGTTTGCTTCAAACTCTCTTATTGGTTCTTTTGGGGATATGTCGATGAAAGAGCCTCGAAAGAACAAACTTATGGCTAATGTCATACCTACACCACGTATAGTTATTGCATAGGAACAACAAAATAATAGGGTCATCACCAAATTGAATGACTCCTATCTGAGCATAATCCAAAATTATTAAAGGATAACCATATGACCCTTCCAAAGATTTGACCTCTTCCTGAAAATAGACCATACCCTCATTTGGTATGATCATTCAAAATTTTGTTAATATCACCATGTGCCTAGACATGATACTAATCATTATCATTATCTTAGACACATAGTTCAAGACCATATTGATAGTGAAGCTATTAAGGTTGGTGAAATAAAACACAAATCTAATAAATCTTTTGATGAAACAAATAGAGAGTTGTAGATTTATGCAAATACTTTTATGCCACATTCATGTAACACATCTTTATGTCATTTATGAATCCATCATCGAATGAGGATCCTTATGTTAACATGGTTACTATCACTCCAATCTTGCCTCCCAGCTAGAAGTTGAAAGTTTCTTGCATATCATTCACCCTTCTAGATGCTCCATATTGTGGAGAGCCTACTCCTCTATACATCTCTACAAAGATCAATGGTCAAACTATTATGGGTGTAATGGTTCATCCTTCCTGCAGGGTCAATGTCATCATAGAGGAAAGGTTATTTGTAAATAGATGGTATAGTCTGAGATACGATGAGTGGATGAGTTTGCAATAATGTTTCCCACTTTCACCCATGAAGGAAAAATGCGATGGTGTGAAAAATAATTTGGAGGGTGTTCATTTGTACTCGGTGTGTTTGAACGAACTACCCTTTGCGGTTTGAGCAAACCCCCCACTTTGCTTGAACCCCACTTTTCAAGTGAATCCCCTTTAACTGTTACTTTTGTTGATTTTTAATTATATTGGGGGGGGGGGGGGGGGGGGTGTTCATTCAAACTACCCTTTATTCAAATCTATTTAGTGGGGTTCATTCGAACCCCTTTTTTTACACTTCTTAGAAAATGTTCTACAAATTTCTGTAGATTTTTGGCCTTCAAACATTTGTTTAAAGGCTCCAATAGAATGATATTGACAACCCAAAATGTAGTATGGTAGTCCTCGAAGAAATCTTTCCAATGGCTATACTTTTATTATATATTGAGTTTATTATGAACCTGTTTCTTTAATTTTACCAAGCATAGGTTTTTTATTGTACATGAACTTCTATGTTCAACACATTAGGAAAAATAGTTAATTCAAAAAACTTCTAAAATTTATCCATGCACTAGGTATTGATGTCTTCTTTGTAACAAAAATAAATGAAATTTAATTTTGATATATATAGAACAAGTTATGTGTTCAAATGTACACCTATGTCTAAATTATAATTACTCTAAGTTCAAAACTTAATAAAATAAAAAATATTGAACATATCACTATCAAACCAATTGCATGCACTGGGTATTGATATTACAAACCAAAATTCGAAAGATTTGAGTTTTTGTCATTTATAGAATAGAAGATCCATTTTGAGATGCACATCACTCCTTAAAAGTGTTGTTTGCTGTAAAAAACTACTTTATAAGGGAGATGGAAAAATCAATACAATTTCCTTCAAGAAATATATTTAGAATTTGTAGACAAGATGTTACAAATCACTAGATTACATACCATTTATCTTGGAATGTAGGTAATGGTGAGAAGGCAAAATTTTGGTCAGACTCTTGGGGAGGAGAGAAACCATTGAAGGAAATTTTTGAAGATCATGAATGGTTCAATCTAGTGGAAGTAAGTATAGGTAGCAGAGTTAAGGATTATTTTGCCAATGGAGGTTCATTAGGGGAGAGAGTGTTATGGAAGAAATGTAGCATAGGCAATAGGGACCTATGTGAAAAGTTAGCTCAGATTTTATCCCAAAGACACATGTTTGTGTCAAATAAAGATGATAAGGTATTTTGGTGTGTTGCTAAATTGGGAGAATAGAAAGTCAAATGGGGGTATGAAATCCAGAGGAAGAGGATCAAGAACCTTGAGTGGCCATACAAATTATGCTGACATAATAGAATTCTTCCAAAAGCAGGAGCGTTTCTTTGGATAGCTTTACAGGATAGAGTTTTGACATGAAACAATTAAAATCTATTGGTATAGTAGGACCGAGTAGGTGTATAAAGTGTAAAAATAATGATGAAACCACCAATCATTTGCTTTATACATGTCCTTTTGCAAGTAGTTGTTGGGAATGGTTCTTTGATGTGATTGAATATCAAAATGTAAGAAATGAAAGACTTATAGATTTTATGTCCTCTTGGCCCCTAATTTGCAAATCCAAGTGGGGAGATCTATGGCTAGTAGGGCCTTCTATGATTCTAGGATACAGACGGGATATACATGAGTTATCATGTAACATACTTACCCTGAGGAAAGAGACACTACCTCATGTTTTGTGTTCATTATCCTTGGATTTATACCTCGATTGGGAGCTAAATCCTTGTGATAACGTGCTCTCTCTCTTCTCTTTCTGTTGAGTGTATCCTACCTTAAATTAATCGCTCCTGATAAGGCACGTGCGATCGCTTTAATGTAGGTGCATATAATCCCCTCACACATTCCTTCTTGTCATACTTAGAATTACTTAGCAAACTTTGTGTTGCTTTGTAATCTTTTTATCCTTGCTTTCATGACTCACAGTGAAGGGAATTTTACTACTTGAAGTCATGGATCTACTGTTCTCAATCTTCCTTTTCACTTTGTCAAACGAAGTCGTAAGACCCTAAGTCCATGAGGGGCTTGGCGCATCTTGCCTCCTTGATGTGGTAAAAGTCCTTCAATCTTATTTCCTTGTACTTTACCAAAAGTATCGGCATACACTTATATTCCTGCTAAAGTGGGGGCTAAATGTAGTGTCATAAAATTGTGAGCCTAGAAATTTATGATTGCATTAGGGTCATCAAGCATGTGAAATCGAATCCTCTAGCCTGATCGAACACCGAAGAGTTTGAACTTGTGAAATAGCGTCTCTCTTGGCCTCCACATCACTCTGTCCACACTCTACCCTGGAGAGAAGGGTAGGATAGGGGTGTGGTTCCCCTGGCCCCCCTTGGATAGGGGCATGGTTCACTTTTCCTCCAAGGATAGGGGAGTGGTGCCCCTATCCCTACCCTATTTTGGCGTAGGACCTTTCTATAGCATACATTATGGATTGTGTAGTGAGCAAGAAATCTCCCCGATGGTGGCCCATGAAGAAATTCAAATTCTTCAAAAATGTATTTAAGGGGGCATGCGCTCTCTCATTTGCATAAGTTGGATAAGTGGGGAATTTACAAGTGATCATGGATTCAAGAGCATTCAAGCATTCAAGCACTCTTCTCTAGCATTGAGCATTATCAAGTCTCTCTTCAAGGCTAGGTATTGCATTCATGTCAAGGATTCAATCATTGAAGAGGGGATTAATTGCCAGCTATATAATTAAATCTAAAAAATGATTAGAAAAATTGGTGAATGATATTCACACCAAAATTTTAAAAAGTGTCTTGAAAAATTTAAATATGAAAGATTAATTTTAATATAACTAATATAAAAAAATTATATGATTTATTTAAAAAAAAATAATTAGAATATTATTATCAAGAATTTTAAGGAAAGAAAATTACAAAAATATTTCCACATTGTCTTGATTATTATTAAAAAGAATCAAAATTACAAAAAGATTTCCACATTGTCTTGATTATTATTAGAAAGAATCAAATAAGTTTCTAAAAAATCCACCACTTTGGAGATACATAACCCTAACAAAAAAATAAAAGAAAGAAATAGAATCATAAATAAAAACTTGAAAAATAAACATATTCTTGATATTTTAAAAAGTGATATGTTATAACCTTAAAACAATTTTTTTTTATAATCCGAATGATTTACTTCATAACTAATAAGCTTCAACAATTTATACCACCTGATGTCTCAAATTTGCACAACAGCTAGAAAATAAAAAATAAAACTTATCCTCCACTATTTCACTAAGAGCCACCAGCTCTGCCCGAAGAATAGACACACGACAGAGAAAATCAGCAACTTTTCACTGGCTATCATTATTTTGAAGAGAATCATCAAACACAAGGTTTCCATTATTTCGAAGAGAATCTAAGTAAAGAAAAATAGAAGCTTGTGCTATCATTCACAACTTGTTGTGCTCCATGATTACTCTCCACACTACATGCATCTCCAGGTGTTGTCGACATTCATTGCTCGCCAAGCCAACGACTACAAAACTTGCTTCTTTTGTATGCACCAAAGACTCAAGACAGAATCACCTTCCTTCAACGCACTATTCCCTTGCTTGCTCTAATACCAAATGAAATTGTAGAAAGAAATTTTTGTATTGCAGTGATTTGAGAAATAGAATAAGGAAAATAAATAGAAGAGCATCTAATGGAAAACACACGGTAAGGGTGGTTGCATAACTGGCAAACTAACTAACTACCACCTTAACTAATAGCCTAATGAATTAACGCTAACAAGTTTGTGTTTTAGAGGATAGGATACTCAGGTGCAAGGGTACAGTGATTCTGATATGGTGGGTGACTTGGACAAATGAAGGTCTACAATAGGATATGTGTTTACTTTTGTTGTGGCTGCAATTAGTTGGATTTCCCATTTTCAATAGGTAGTTGCACTCTCTTCCATTAAGATTGAATTCATTGATCTCACTGAAGTAGCAAAGGAGATGATATGGCTACAACATGTCACATCGCATCTAATTATCCTAGCTTTATTATTGAACTATTGTACTAATTGTTAAATAGCACATAATTAGACAAGATGGTTTGATTATATTATTCTTTTCTAACAAATTATTATAATTATGATGACTAATGATGTCAATTAGTGTAAATGGAACCAATGACATTCGCTTAAGTTAGAGAGAGTGTCATAAAGAAGAAGGTTTAGCTTATAGAGGTAACTTTTCATGATGAAATCATCTACACACACTTAGAACCATGTAGCTAGGTTGCACAAAAAAACATCCTTAATTCTAGAACTAAGGTTTCGTGTCCAAATCATCAAAACCTCAAGCAAGGCAAAAAATTGAATTGCATGGAAATAAAACCTCCTTATATAAATTTATTCTAATTTAATAATTGGACAACTCATATTTCTACTCATTCTTGAGCCAGCTTAGCACAAGATCATGTCGTTGGTGCAATACATACTTGTATTAATAATTTTGCCAATATGGATAACAAACTAAATGAGAATTAGTTATTTTTATATTTTCTTTATTTAATTATTCATATTCAATAAATTACATTATATTTTTATATTGATATAAAGATAATGATAATAATTTATATTACTCTTAAATAGAATTATATTTTAATACAGGGCATTATACATTATTTTGCTTGAGTAAAAGAAGGATTAATATTGTTTAAAAAGATAAATCAAACAAGAAAAAAAAAGTATTCAAAACAAAAATAAAAACAAATCTCCCCACGTATCTAATCATTGCCACCATAATTTGAATGCATTCTTATCGTGGCAACATGCTAGAGAAAGATATAGAATTTGTCCTTATGCTTGGCAGGTGGATTTTTTATTTTTTAAAAATATTTTTAAGAACTAATTCAGGGGAGGATTACTTTGACAGATGGAGGAGGATATGAGGATGGAAAAAAAATAAAGAGAGAAAAGATTAAGAAGATAGTGGAAACCGGGGATAATACAATATGCTGGAACTGTTTAATGGAGAAAATATATGGCCGATGGTTATGACATGCTGCAAAGATATGCATTTGAACTCTACTACCAGATGGAAGTGCAGGTTGACCATGATGATGATAGACAACAAAGGAAATGGAATGATATTAATGCTTTGTTATTCAAGGAAATCACCAGAGAGCCCACGATTCCTAAAATGGACAACTGCCCAGGTATATAGTTATATAATGTCAATTTTCTTATATGAACCAATATGGTGAATGAAACCATTCATCTGAAGAGATAAAATAGAATAAAATTATGTTTACTAGATAGATTTTATGATCATTAGATTGCAAAGCACTAGGGGAATCAGAAAATGGTTTCCTGGTGTTACAACACAATAAAGAATGACTCTTATAATTTAAAGATAAAAATTAGATCAAAATAAAATTTGGGATTGAAGTGTCAAATTCATTAGTTGCAATAAGTAATGATTTAGATGGAATGATTCTAAATCATTATTTATAAATTTTCCCTTGCACTATTTGTGATATATATGACCTAACAATGTTCAATTTTATAAAATGCTATAATTATAATTATAATTTGATGGTGATTTAAGACTAAATTAGGTTAGAAGGTTTGAAGTTTATTTGTTAAGTATTTCACCTCGACTAGAGCCCAACAAAGTAGCTTATGCACAACATGTAGAAAAATATTTCTATGATACACATCTTGCTGTTGAAACTTAGAGACAAAAGTCTTTAAAATATTTTAATGGATATGCATAAACTATGCTGAAACTTATAGCTATTTAGATAATTTTTTACTATAATAGAAAAGGGGATTACAGGAGTTTCACTTGCAAAGACAATGAGAATGGTGGGAAGTGAGGCAATGCTAGAAAATAAATAAATAATCCACCTCCCATAAATGGAAACTAGCTATCAAAGTACTATATCCATACCCAAATCTAAACCCATTTTACCAACACCTTATAATATGCATAAATTATTCTATATTTAAATGTATTTCTTGATTGGAAGAAGTAGTTAGGGATTCATACTAAAGAGTCATTGTTAAATTGATGTGCCCATCTTTCATGATAATTTAAAAATTATCTTGCTTAGATTTATAGAACCTGGAGTAATTTTCAAAACTTTCTGGAAATAATGAAACAATATTTGAATGGAGAAGATTAAACATAAGAAGTATTTTTTACGATTGCTGCAATGATAACCTTGAAAATTGTATGATGTCTTATCTAATAAGCCTCTTGTAGCATGTCATTAATTAAAATTATAATATGAACAAATGTATTCTTTTCCCAATATGCAAGGTCATTTATGGAATTTTTTCCTTTTACTTATTTTATATACTAAATATAGTATATGGAAAAAGAGAAAAAATTTCCTCACAATTGTAACCATCTGTTAGTAGGCCTAGAACCTTATTCTTCAATTGTGGGGGCTTATTGAAAGTTTGATATTTGTTGCATTTAATTAGTAAATAAATCGTTAGATGGCTTGTGTAAAATAAATGACAATATAAAATGGATTATCTTAGTCTAGCAAATCTAGAAGTAATAGGTGACAAGGGCATTACACTTACTCTAGATTGTAGATTGATTATGCACAGTCACTAATCCAATGGTCAAAGTTTCATAATTGTGAGGGACCTTGTAATCTTGAGATGAAAATTATAACCTTGAAAATTTTGATATTTTATGAGGATTTTAATCTTGATCAACCTTCCTTGTTGATCAGGTGGAGATTCTTTTTCAAAACATGTAATAGTTGGACTGTCTTTTGCCCAAATTATTCTAGTAGGAATCCAATAACCTTTATTTCATATAAAAGTTCTCCTAAATGGTTGAGAATCTTTAAAAGCCATTTCTGGGTCTTTTTCTTTATTCTATTATCTTTCCAAAACATATTGAAGTTCTAAATTTTGCCAAATGATGTCCTATTACTATAGTTAGCAAATTAGAAACTGACAAATGAATAAATAATAAAATAGATGGGTTTAATGGGTATTGTCATATGTTTAAATAATAATACCTTGGAGATATATCATTGGGAACTAATGTTATAATGTATTGTATTCTCGATATAGTTTATGGCACCTTGATCATAGTAAGATGATGAAGACTTTGCATGTTATATGTATCATTGAATAAAGTTTAGTAGTGAATAGATTGGATGTTGATTTGCAATTGGAATGTGCATTTGATGCACAATTTTAGTGAATTATTAGATTCTATAATGCTTGTTGACCACATAGCTAGATCTTTAATGATGGATCGAGCTTCTCTAATGAAGTAGCACAGGGAAGCTAATGAAGTAGCACAAGGAAGCTAATGCTTTGTGGTAGGGTGAATATCACCTTGATGATTCCCTCTCTCTCTCACTTCAAGTCACATAAAAGAAAATAGAAATAATCTTGTAAAGAGAATATAAAATATATAGTGTATCTATGTCCTACTAATTCAGATGAGGGGTAAATCTATCTTAATTGCTCATATTTACCATTTATTAAATCACAACCTTGAATTTTTATGAAGAACATGACTGAAATAATTAGATTGGTTACATTGCATTGTATAAGTGTGGTCAGTAGACGTGTAGAAATTTTAATGACTGTTAGAATAGTTTATATATATTTGAGGAATTTTAAGTCAAATATTTGACTCCTAGATTAGTTCTACAGTATTGTCATTTGAGGAATATAGATATGTATCTTAAAACTTTGTTTCGATCATTTCAAATAAGTGTTAGTAGTTACAGTATGCTCTTTTGTAGTATTATAATAATAAAATTTGTTGATTAGTCAGTAGATGGGTAATGACACATTAATTAGATAGTATCATAGTGTAAAATTAAAATATTAGTTCACTTCGTACTTTTTAAAGCATCACAAAATTCAAAACGTTTGTTTGTCTTTTCTCTTGAAAGATTTTATATTTTGATCTAAGCCAGTAAAATAGCCACAAAAGCAAAGTTCGGCCTTTAAAACTACTCGAAGTTGTTAAAATTGTAGTTATGAGAAGGAAAATTAATAGAGTGAAAATTAATTTTAAACACAATAAGATCATGTCTTCAACATATATCAAGATTGAAATTAATAAGAACAAATGTCAATTTTTTTTCACATTGCATCATTTTAATGCTATTAAAAAATGTTTCATCTTAAAAAATTTCATCAATCTCTTTAAGATATATATTTTAAAAATCATTTTTTACCACGTAGATTCTGAATCATTTATTTTGAAAGAAAACTTAATTTAAAAATTATACTTTTAATAAAAATAACTTATAATTATTAAAAAATATCATTATTAATAATTAATTAACTAATATACATTATGATACTGGTTTTATCTCTTTGCAACAAATTTGCCAAATTTCTTTCCCACTTCACAAAACCTGTTGAATTATTTATTGCACTCGATTGAGTGGCATGCCATCCATGAAATGCTATGATTGAAATCATGAGTGACAGACCACATATTCACATAGTCATGGCATAAATCCATTAGGAGTAGAGAAACACTAATAAAATATATCATTGAAAACATGGCTTTTTCCCATATGATGTTTTAATTTATCTTCATTTTCTTTTATTTTCTTCTATGTAGTAGCTATCAATTTTCTATGCTTATTGACAGTGAAAAAGCTTTCCCCTTTTCAGTCTCTCTCTCTAATGGCATATTCCTTATATTTGACTCAAATGGGATATCTGATGTCTTCTCTCAACTAATGTATAGAAGTTAAGATTCCCTATGTTTGATGTTGATATGCTTCTCTTTACAATAGAGGAGAGGGTCCAATGGTGGTGTGGGTTCTTCTTGTGGGATAAGAGATGTCTATGTAGGATCTAGTATGTAACAATCTATTGAGTAATATTAAAAGGTAAAAAATAATTTTTTTATTTTTTTTTATTAAAAGATTGAAACAAAAGTATGTAGCTATATTTTGAATTTGAAATGCTCCTCTTTCATTTAGCTATTTGAAATGGCATGGTTTGTGGTTTATCAGGTGGTATGTGTTCAATGAGGTGGAAACCCTCTTTTCTTCTCCCGCAAAATTTTTAAGTAGGTGAGAATGTAGTAGAGGTGTAGATCCTAATGCCTATTTAAGATATATTTAGGTGTTCACAAGTTGAATTAATATTTTTGGAAGGATAGCCAAAGATATTTTAGGAGAAGGTTGTGTTACCAATGGCTAAACTTGGAGGGTGACAAGCTTTTTCTATTATTGTATTTGGCATAAGTTGGATTCGACATCTCTAGTTTTCATACATGCCTTAATTGAATTGATTTAATGATCCTATTCATCAATAGCTTATATTTTAAGGAACTTGGCTTTGGCTCAATTTGGTAGGCCTATCTCATATCCATATATAAATCTATCTACATTTGTGATCCTCTCTATCAAAAATAGAGATTGGTGTGTCAAGTAAGTCTCTTATCAATCTAACCATAAAAAAATATTGCCATCAAAGTTTTAAATTTTGATGTAATTCCCCATTTTTGGCTTCTACTATCTTGCTTTTTCATTCCCCTATTTTTCTTAGATGTAATCTTCCATTATAGGAGTTGCTTCAAAAAGTCAAATGGTACCTTTTTGGTTTGATAACTCACAAGAGGCTTTGTGAATTAGTAAACTACTATCATAAACTCTTCTTTCATTCTTTCCATTGAATTCAGGGTGGATAATTCATCAAGGCCAACCATAGATATATAGTTAATCCTAACATTCCACCCTTCTTTCTAGCAACAATACACAAGGTTGGCAAAAGGAAGGTGGTTGTGGAAGAACTTTGCAAGAGGGTTTTCAAAAATGTTTTTTTGGGTGAATTAAAGGGGGTGATGTTGAATATAGATAAGGAAAAAACAATTCCTTATAGAATGCATTATGATATAAGAATGGATGTTGTAATTCCCACTCCTCATTTTCTAGTCCTCAGTATTTGCAATGAAACATTTTGGGAAGTTAGAATTCCCATAATTCAAAGAAGTATCCAATTCTCGAAGTGGTTAATGAGATTTATAGAGGAAAGTTATATTGGAAATAATATTATTGGTGATAATGTCATTGAAACAGAGGATTGGGTGCTCCTCTACAAGTATGTGGAAGATTTAAATGCTGAAAATGAGGAGATTTAAAGTTCAAGAGAGGAGGAATGAGATTTATAATAGGAGGTCAAAGAAAATCCTTTTATAGAGATGTCAGGCATCCTCCTTAGGTTGAGATCCAAACAAGCCAATCCCTCCACTTCTCATGCCATAAAGAATTAAGGACTAAGGTTCTCATTCTTATTTCCCCATGATCTTGGCATCTTTTCACAACTTTAATTTTATTTTAATATAGAATGATTTAGATACATAGTCTACTTATATTTTTAGTAGGGTTTAGAAGTCTTTTCTGAATGACACTCTTTTATGCATACTCGATACTTTTGAGTTTGTGAAAGAATCTGTAGTGTATACAAATGTTTGCATTTTGGTAGATAACACTTGTTTTTTTGGGTTTTGGTATTAGTTCTACAGACATGGGATCTTATTTTATCAATATTTCATTGATACTCATCATGTTTATTTCCTTTTAATCATATTTTAGCCTCGGTCTCTTATCAAGAAAAAAAAAAAGTGTCTTGCTATTTACCTATTCAATTTCTCAAATATTTATGATTATTAGTATACATTTATATTTCAAATATTGACACACTTTTTAGGAGATGGTTATATGATATTTGTCCAACATGAAAATAAATATGCGAAAATTAGTTTAGTAGTTTTGTTACATCTACATTTTGTGTATGGCTTATGTACTTTGTTTACATATAGGATGTTAGCACATTGTGCTAGTGTTACATTTTTGTGCCTTCATCCTAAGAATAGAGGCTTAGCAAAGGTTTCTTAGAGGTCTTTGTAGCTTACCTATTAAGTTTAATAGTTCATATCCCTTGGTTCACCACAACTCTAGTAAAGTGAGGGAGAGTGAAGGTTGGTTTTCTCCTTGAAGTTCATCACTTCAAGAGTAGCAAATCCCATCCTCTACATTTTGGTGAACCCGATGTGAAACAATTTCATTTTAATTCCTCATTGTGTGTGTTTCTAGTTATAAGTTAAATTTAAAATAAAACATATATATATATATATATATATATATAATAATAATAAATTATCACTAAGTGGTGTAGGACAATTATAGTATCCTCATAGAGTGATCAAAATATTGCAGAGCTTGTCTATGAGCTTTATAACCCGAACTAATGCATTGGCTATTTTAAGAAGGATAGTTACGAAGAGCATTCATCTGAATCGTTATAGTACCCCTCAGCCAAGCCCGGTGTTTAAAGAACTACTTCTAAATTCAAATGACTTCATGGACTCCCACCCTATTATGGCCATATTGACAAGGGTCCTTTTTGCACGTAGTTAACAATCTAATTCTTATAATAAAACACTGATTAAATCTCCCCCATCTTCTCCTCCTACTATTGAACATTAATTCACCATCACTATTGAGTTTTACTAGATTCATATGTTAGAGGAGATCTTGAGAAAATTTGAAGGGTTTTTAAATTGGGAAAATTTTCTCCCTTACTCTAGGAATGTTGTAAACACTTTGAGAGATATGTTGATTTTAGATAGAAAAAGCCTAGAGATGTTGAGGGAATTGTCTTTGATTGTTAAGAGTCTTGTTCCCCTAGTAGGTACTCTTTCCTAGGACAATCATTTTGCACCTATAGTTCTCAAGTTGGTGCTAACATAATTGGGATGACAATACACATGGTTGAATAAGGACCCACTATCCCTAGCACCAATGCTAAATCCTCTAAAGCATATTACATGTTTTTGATTTAATATGCTTTAGATGATTTGTTTAAAGTGGAAAAAGTTCTCACATGAGCAGAATGGTAAAATGAAAATTCACTATTTTTTATTAAAGAATATATTAACACAATAATTTTCAAATTATAAATATACGTTCATATTAGTTTTCATATCTTTAAGAGCAGTTATATTTGGACATACAATTTATTTTTGATTTCATTTAAGATGAAGTCTTAATTTGGCAGTTGTAGAATATAAAGTTTGTTAGGATTTGTTGAGGCAGATTCTTAAGTTTTTATGATAGTAAATCTTCTATTTGTTTAACGAGATCATATCTAAAAGTTATGATTTATATTTTATTTATTAAAAATATTATTAAAAGGTCAATTTAGATTATGGAATTATAATCTTTAATTTATTATTATAATAAAACAATAAACTCTTTAAAATATCAAATTAAATTTGCATTCACAATTATAAGTAGATAGTAAACTCCATTCTCAATATAGTCCTCTTTTAGCATATCTACCTTCTCTATTGAAATTGCACATCATAGCAATGATCATTGCCTACTTCTATAGAGAAACCAACAGATTACCAAATTCTCTAGAGATACCAACTATTGAAATCAACAAACATATAAAAACTATTGAGAATGAGAAAGTAGAATTATGATCATTGTATAAAAACTGATAGTATGAGAATAAACAGTTAATTCTATTTACATACTTAAGTTTAATTTAGGTATATATTATTAATTGTAATTATTATTTCCTATGTGATTTTTTATTTGTACAAAGGTAGTTGTCCTTAGTTACCATCACCTACACCCATAGATGACTCAAACACATTTCTTCTTTACTTTTCTCCAATGCCAATATAAGAAATCTTGTATACATTATAATATAATCAATTAATCAATATTATTTTTTACAACTCATTTTGTATTTTTTTTTAATATGGTTGGTGGTCTCTTGGTGTGATCCTAAAGACTATAGCTTCTGATTTCTTATTGCTTCTACAATGTTATCTTCAGACTAGGATTGTCTTGTATAGTTAAAATTTTGTCTTTAGAGAGATCCTTCTCCACCAATTGAGCATTAAAATTCAAGCATAAATTTTAGAGTTTAGTTATATACAAAGAGCATAGAACTAAATCTAAGGTTGAATTAGAGGTTTATGTACAATTATATGATTATGATAGTATTAATATATTTGAAAAAAATTAGAAGAAAGAAAAATCCACCTTAACCTTTAAAGAGGTCAAATAAATAAACAAGATAGACAAAGACATATTCACCTAATTTTAGACATATTTTTCCTTAACTACTAACATCAATGAATCAATAATTATATATATATATATATATATATATATATATATATATATATATATATATATATATATATATATATATATATATATATATATATATATATTCTTCCTAGAGATTATCCATAGATGATAGAATTTATATAGTTTCTAAAAGGAAGGAATTCAAGGGGTTGGAAAGTAATCATCAAGAAGTTTCTTAGTTTTTATACAAAGAATTATAAAATAAAAATAGTTTTAATGTGATATTTCTAGGTTGAGGGGGTTAATCTTAATTATACTTTTCTCTAAATTATTAATCAATGTGAATTTTCTTCTTATTACCTATTTTAATGTCCTCTTAACTTTTCTTTAATTATACACATACAAAAATAGTAGTTCTTTATGGGGCCATGGAGGATGAAATATACATGACACAACCTAAGATCTTTACGAATAATATTAGGGAGTAATTTTTGTGTAAATTAAATATTTTGTGTTTGTTGTCTACAAATTATCCAAAATGTGCCATTTAACATGGTGAAATATGTCTTAGGTTTTGTAATGCATGATTTAGATCACTATGTTTATTACAATAGTGTACGATCATAAATTGAATCCTATGTAATTTCACATCAGATACACCTTTCATTTAGTCATAGTTGTAACAAGTATGTTTTAAAACCTTAATGCTAATCCAAAATATACCTTTTAAACTCGAATGCCCACTTTCTTGATTGCTAAATCTAGTTTTTACCTAGACATATGTGCATAAAGTAGATGTTTGTATGTCATGTTGGCATCCCACAAAAATCAGTGACTCTGTTAGTTATAGGGACATTACACTTACTATTTTTTTACATGAAATTTCTCTATCATCCTCCACTAACACTGGAAATCAACTTCCTTTGCCAAACCAGGCTCTTCATTTTACCTCTGAATGATCTCTTTAAGAACTTTATTATTTTCTCTTACTAGTCTATCTATCATATAACATTTTATTAGCATAATTTTCTATTATTTATTTTATTTCTTGTAGTTATATCTTGTATAAGGTTTCCGTAGTTGTGGGAAAATCAAAATAGGGGCTTGATTAAGGCAAACTCTTATATATAACCACACAACTCTCTCTTTGGTTTTCGATGGGTAGGTAAAGGTGAAGGAGATGTCTAGAGGGAATTTTGGATCCTGATAGGTCTCTTTGGTGATATTTAGAGCTCTCCATCAAGGAAAACTTTAAGAACCCCCCCCCCCCCCCCCCCCCCTCTCAAACAAGGTGTAAAAACCTAGCGAAAGTTGTATAATTGCCGAGGAAAATTTTAATTTTACTAGCGAAATTTTGTTGTTTACGGAGAAAAAATAATAATCTCCATTGGCGAATCATACATGATTGCTCAAAGTTTGTGAAAAATCCTAGTGAATTTAAAACCAAAAACAATATTTGCATGGGCGAATTGTAATGTTTTTAAAACCAGAAAAAATATTTGCATTGGCGATTTCAACCTATTTTCAAACCATTAAAAATAAATATTGGCAATTTCAACCTATTTTCAAACCCTTCATAACCTCAAGATCTAGCAACTGAGGGAAATTGAACCACCACTTGCCAATTCTCGACCACAAAATGTTAAGTCCTCATCACCGCAGCGATTTGGAGATAGTAGTAACTTTAACCCTTGACGCATACTCACCAACATAAAACTATTTATCTCTTAACCGCTAGCACTTCACTCGAAAGCTTGCGGCTTGATCAGGTCTTCAGACATTTAACTTCGCAAGCTGGCGATAACCATAAAACTTAACCACAAATTGTCTAGTCGCTAGCTCACAACCTACAAATGCTAACATTAAACAAACATGAGAGCTAGTGACAACTATATGAAATGAGTTACTTGCTAACTCTCATGGCTATAATGTATGACATAAGACCAACTCGAGACCTCACAACCAAATAAATTTCATTAACAATTTCCAACTCGCTAACACCAAAAAAGCTAGAGACCTCACGATGTAAACCCAAACCAACTTGTCGCCAGATCGCGGCTTGATCACGTTTTCAGACATTTTACCTCACAAGCTAGCGATAACTATAAAAATTAACCCCAAACTATCTAGTCACTAGCTTGCGACCTAAAAATGCTAACATTAAAAAAACATGAGAGCTAGCTTCAACTTTGGTGCCAAGCTAATATGTACGAGGAATTTTTAAGGCTTGGATGCCGACTCATTCTTGAGGGACTAGTTTGAAGGTTTCTCCTAAGTCAAGGTTTATTAGACAAGTGAGGAGGATGGTTTTAGAGGCATAAAAGGACTGGATAGCTTCTGATTTAGAGATGGGAGATCATAAGTAATCAGATTTCTCTGAGAAATCAGAGGTTGCTTGTTAGGGATTCTGAAGCGGAATTTGTACAATCAAGGAGGAATAAAATCAAAACAAAATCGTTCACATAAGATGAGCCTTAGCAGGATGTAGTGGATTTGATAGTCATGACTTCTAGAGTCTAGAGTCATGTTGAAAAGCACCAAAATGATGATTTTTCACATGAATGAGCATCACCAAATGAAGTGTTAAAAGGTTATAAATACAATGGAGTGGTGACTTAATTGGTAGAAGAGAAAAGAAACCTTTTTCATTTTCTGAGAGTGGTTTCTTCCTTAGAAAGGAAGATGATATTTAAGCAAGATTGTACATGGAGTTGTTGTGTGCTCTGTGATACCGGATGGTTGTTTTATTGTTTTCTCCTATGTCAATTTGTTTATTGTCAGAGGGGTTGTGAAAGTGAGAAGGATTGCTAGAGGGGGTGTGAAATCTTTTCTTATCAAGAAAGGCCAAGCATGGCAGATCCTCTCCTTCTACTCTGCCACAGGATGGCAAGGGGTTTGAAGAAGGAGTCTGCAGAGGAATGAAAGAAGGATTTTTCAGGTGGGGAGTGGCAGCCAGTCATCTTTGTGAGGATATGGAAGTTGCAACCCCTCTCCAACATATTAAATTTACCCTAAAGCTCCTCTTTCCACTTTCCTTGATCGTGGGCATGAAGGCTCGAGCTCCTCTTTCCATTTTCCTTGTTCCTAGGCATGAAGGCTTCCTCCTCTATTTTGAGTGACTTTACAAAGTTACTTCTTGCTAGGTCCCAGTATCCCTTCCTAGAAGAGAAATGATCTATTGGACAAAACATAATATCTCACATTCCATCCAGAGGCATCAAGGTGATAATGGCATGGCTCAAGGAGTTTTGCAATTTGTATAGTCATTGGGGTTCCTTTTCTGGTTTTAGTAGCTATTCTAGACTCTAGGTGAAGGGAGAAAGTTGTATAGTCATTTACAGAGAAAATGAAAAGTATTTAGTTTCAAGCTTTGTGCAGGTTCTTGAAGGAGTTATATATAAATTTATTTTGTGACGGTTGACGAAAGTAGTAATTATATTCAATAGAAATTAAATTCTGATCTATTTCTCTCTAGTGTATAATTCTATCTCTTTCAAATGATCAGAATCATGAGTTTTAACTTTTTTAATTTGCTGCATTGTTATGGTGTATATAAATTTTTATTTAATGCTTCCTATTATGCCCAGGAATGCAAAATTTTTGTTAGTCTGGAATCATATTAAGGGTTCACCTCATTGTAATTGGTGGGCAAATTATAGGTATGAGTAAATACCAACTTTATGGAGGGAAACCATGTACATGATAGTCATAGAACACCTCCATATATATTATATAAACATCTATAGCGTATAAAATCATAAGAGTATTAAGAATGAAAGTATCAAACACCACAATAGATAGGAATAAAAAATAATTAGTAAAACATGCGTGCAACTCAATTAAAGGGAATATATTTTGAGGATCCAATTCCATGATAGATTTTATAGACAAATCACACTTTCATAATAAAAGGCAAACAAGAAAACATATTCACCCACAATGAATCAAATATAATAATTGGAAGGTCACTTCACCAAGTCAACATCAAGACAACAGACCAGTGCCTTATCCTAGGGCATAGAGTCACTTACAATTCAAAGACAACCTGATAATAAACTTCAATAAGACTCATTTGTAGATAAATAGGAATGAATATGCCATTACATACACAAACCAGATTCATACGTAAACTGAAAAACCCTTGACCATTCAATTCATAGTGAAAACATAAGTTCAACACAAAGACAATTATGTGAAGATCTCAAACTACAAATGATATTCATATTATATTCATAATGATATCAAAAAGTAAATTCAAAATGTGATTCAGCTATGCACTTATCAAATTCTTGAATAGTTGAACTATTATAACTATATCAGAGTTTTCAATATCAATAAAAGTGGACAATTGGCCATCCCTCTCTACCAATCAAAAAAGAAAGTGGCTATCCCTCTCAAATTAATCTTGGAATCCTTTTATAAGATGAGGATTCAACAAGCTTAGAATTACTTTGAGGAATCTTGGGTAGCAACCTGACATTTCTTATTTTGCTTTAGCATGGCTTGCCACCTGTACACCTCTTTGTCTATTGGCCAACTGAATTCCTTTACCTCTTCCAAATTTGCAACTGAATTTGTCCATCTGGCATCTATAACTGCCCTAGCCTCAACAATAAACTTTGCATGGTCAACCTCAACCTTGAACAGTGAATCAAGCATACCGTTAAGGAAATTAGCATCAACTTGTTCATCTATATGCTTGATTATTTCTTCTTCCTCCATAATCAAATTAAATTTGCTGGTCCAATCAGAAATTGATTTCAAATCTCCATTACTACCATAAATTGAAGGTACCAATTTACTATAACCTTCCCCAAATGTCTGCAATTTTTCATTTATAAGCACATCCTTCCTTATGAAAAATGCATAAGCTGCATTCATTACCTCCACCATGTCTTTAGTGTCACGGATATTGGGAGGGAACTCATCACTATACATCACTATAGTATCTATCTTATCCATTAATCTGCTTCTTCCTAACCAAACATTGAACAAAGGTCCAAGAAAAGTGATAGCCTCAGAGGATGTGCCTCAGAGGATGTTTTACTTGCCTCTTTCAAAGAAATGTGCAAATCATGCACTACCATCAATTTCCCTTTCAATACATTAATCCTATGTTTCATAATTCCTGACACAACAGAGACAGCCTTGATATTTTGTTCCTTTTCAAGCTTTTCAATTTTCTTTGTGTATTCCTCCATTTTTGCTATCACATTAGCTGGTATTTCTTGTACTTGTTCTATAATTTGCATTGGAGGGGGCTCATTTGCAATTTTTTCTTTCAACTCCACTAACTCTTCCTCCAGAGCGCCCTTCCTAATCAGTGTCTCTTCATATGTTTTAGATAATGCAATCAATTGGCTATATGTTTTTGTATATCTTCTTGACAAATCCTCTATTTTTGATAAATTCATGAAAGAAACTTGAGTAAGAAATGAGGCAATCTTTGTGTCAGCTGTGTTCTGCAAATTCTAGATCATTTTGTCAACTTTCATTTCTACTTGGATATTTAGAAGGTGGGGATTTTGAGTGGAAGGGGCCAAAGACCAAGCAGCAAGTGTCTTTGACTTAGGATTAAATCATGATCCTCTTATTATATCTCCAATTTCAAATTCAGTTTTACACATTGGGTCCTCTTGCTTCCTAATCAGATCAATAATAAAAATAGACTGGATATCCCAGTCAGGCATCATAATCATACCAATACTCTTAATCAATTGTCTTGCTTGTTCCACAGATATTTTCTCCTTGTCAGGATCATATTCCTACAATGCCTTGATGATCTCCTCTTTCTTTTCTATATTTCCTTCCTCTATAATCAGATTTTATCTTAATTGATTTTGTTTCAACCTTGTCAAAAAAAATTTAAATTCATCTGACTTAATAAAGTCATCATCTTTCATGAACTCATTTGACAACATCACATGCTCATCAAAGACTTGAACAAGGGCTTCATTTGTTTCTCCATGTTCTTCATTCTACCTTGATTCTCTGAGATGTGTCCTTATTTGATGAAAGTAGTGTCCATGTTTTGTAACAATTGTACCGACCTCTTTGTTTTTTTCTTTATTTGCAGGTGGCACTTAGGTAGATTGAACTTCATCCCCACTCTCTACATCATTAGTAGACACACTAAGTTGCCGCTTGCCATGTGAAGATTGTCCATCTTGGGGGTCTTCCTATTAAGCGAACACTTCTAGAATTTGAGGCATTTGTTCCATTAGAGTTTCATATAAACTCAATATTTTGTTAATCCTCTCTAGGCACGGGTTATCAGTGCAAAAATCTGAGAAACTAGGGTCAACAACCTTCAATTCTGCTTCAACTCTCAAAAAATTTCCATTTTCTTCTCCTTTCTTGTACTTCCTCTTTTCTCAGCAAATTTCTAACCACATCTTCATCATCCAATGGTTCCTAGTCCTTTATTGTGGCCCAAGGTGTCATTTTTGGCAATGCACATTTAATAAATTGTTCAAGATCACAAAATCTAGACACAACATTAACCAACCTATATTGTTTAAGGAAATTGTTGGGTGAACTCACAAAGCTGGTTCCCACTTTTTGGTACGTCCTGATTTTTGCTAAAGTCGTACCATTTTTAGAAAATATAATGATTTAAGCTTTAAGAGGTCCCATTTGAAGTAATTAATTGAAGAGAGTTAAATCAAACGCTCTTAGATCAAAATTTATTGGATATAGCCTCTCTACTTCTAAATCATACTCGCAATGGAGTCTCCTTTGCATCTATCAAATGCTGATAAAAAACTAATTTTACATTAGCTTTTGGGTGGTCAAATTAATTCATTTAAAATTTCTTTTTTTTTTGGTATTTAGTCCTTATTATAAGCTTTTCAAATAGTATAACTTTTAATGTATTTAATTTCATTAATATATTTTTATTTTATTTCTTATGAATGTAGGTTTTTCATCGAACATGAACTTCTTTGTTCAATGCATTGGGAAAAATAGTAAACTAATTCAAAAAAAAATTGAAAAATATCTATGCACTAGGTATTGGTGTTTTCTTTCTAAAAAATAATTAAAAAATTGAATTTTGATATATATAGAACAAGTTATGTGTTCAAACGTACACCTACATCTGAATTATAATTAGTCAAACTTCAAAACTTAATAAAATGAAAAATATTTAACATATCACTATCAAACCAACTGTATGCCCAGGGTATTGATGTTACAAACCAAAATTCAAAAGAATTGAGTTTTAATCATTTATAGAAAAAAAATTATGCATTTCGGGATACACATCACTCTTAAAAAATGTTGTTTGCTGTAAAAAACTACTTTTTGAGGGAGATGGAAAAATCAATTAAATTTTATTCAAACAAATTTGAAAAAAATATATTTAGAATCTACAAACAAGATTCTAAAAATCGCTAGTTTATATCATCTTCAAATTCTTAACGGTTTAAAAGTTATAGGTGTTGGAAAGTGAAGATTTTTTTCAAAATATTCATCTAAGTGTCAAAATTGGTCAAAAAGTGGGAACTAGTATTGTGAATTCACCCTATTTACTTCATCAAAGGAACTCCTACCAATGGTAAAATAAGACACAACCCAAAGCCTAGGAAGAAGAGAACCCTTCATGTGTTTGTCAAGGTATTCTTTTTCAACTAGGGTCGACTGCCAAATAAACTCCATAAAAGTAATCCTAATTGGAACAAATTTTGGTAAAATATGGGGAGGTTGAGGACACCCATAGACTTTGATCACAACAAAGTTATCAAAAAAGAAAACATCCCCCCAGTTATGTGAAATAGACCAGTTTGGAACATATTGGTAAGGTCTCAAAACTCTCCTAACATTAATTGACAATCTTTCCCTATTTATTCCTAGCATTTCTATAATTGGCAAAAAATCCAATTCTCAAATAAAAGGAAAGAAGAATGGGGAGAAATACTTTCCCAAACCTAGGTCCATCTTTGTATTGGCAGTAAGACACCCAATTCTTCTTTGAAAAGCTCCAATTCTTTATCTATGAACTCAACATTATAGAACAAGATTAAATGCATCAGCAATGAATAATGCTTGAATGTAGGGCTAGGTACACCACTTTGAATTTCAACTAGAGCATTATCAATATGTTCAACCATATAGCCCACATAATCATAATCTTTGTTAACATCTAGGTGCTGAATGTCCATAGCCATCATTAGTATTTCAGCTGACACTATTGGATCTCCATCAAAATCCAACACTCTACATAATCCATAGATTGTACAATGCATATAATGGTGGAAAGGTGTGATGTCAAATGGTGGTTCGATACTATCTAGAATTATAATCGATTTCCTATTCACCCTAGGCATGTATGTGGGAATTGCATGCTTCTTGATAACACCTTTGTATTTGTCATAATCCTCTACAATCCACTCCAAATCTATATCTATACATGTAGCACCAGTAATCTAGAAAGCTTCAACAAAGCTAGCTCTGTTAATTGAAACTAGGGTAGATTGGTTCTTTCTTCTAATTACCCTAGAGACTGGGCAATAGCGTTTGGCCAACTCTTTGATCAAATCCATATCAACATACACATCTAGCATAATTAACTTTGCCATATTTAAATCCTAAGGGTTTGACATCGGGACACCCTTAACCCTATTATTCCATAAATAATGAAACAGAGCAGAACTAGTCATATGAAGCGTGGTCAAGTTTCTGCATTGGCTCCATAAATATTTCCATGCCAAATCATTTGTATTCAAAGCAACAGAAGTCCTTGGCAACAAATCTACAAATTCTTCTTTGTATTTCTTATCCTTATTTTCCTTAGTGGCCTTGGGCTTGGAACCTCCAGGTCCTCCACTTGTCGTCGCCTTGGGCTCAAAACCTCTAGTTCCACTCGTCGCCTTTCTCATTTTAGCTACAGGAGAAAAGCTTAACCAATTTTCTAAAATTTTCCCACACCCAACACTCTAAATTCTCCAACATTGTAGCAGAGCTCAATTCACTGGGTTACCTCAAAGATAGAATGCATTAATGCAATTATACAAAATCTCGGCTCGATCATGCAATCTATGGTATTTGGGCATCGTCACTTCTCTCAAGTCTCATTAATTGCCACACTTTCATGAACTAGCTACTGTGGCATTAATTCAAAGTTGTAGTACTCGAGTGAAATTTGAATTCATGCCCTTCTATTTGATTGGCGATTGCCATTCAAAACTTTTATAGAACCCGACAAACAAGTCCACGTGTCAATCCCCATCTTTAATCACACACTCACAACTGGTTATAATAATTTAGAAAGTAACTAGTGAGTTAGCGACAATGCTACCAAATCCTCTTAATCACAAGCTTGCAACCGTTTTTATGAATCCTCAAAGAATCTCGTGAGTGAGTGACAATCGTTGATCTTCATCAAGCCCTTCAGTCGCAACCTCGCAACAACATTTGTAATATTCTTTCTTTACCTATGAGCTGGAGACCACTACAAATCTAACAAAACAACTTATTTCATCGCAAGCTCACAACTCAAAACTTAACTTGACTTAAACCCTTGTGATCCCATGACAACAAGGCACTTAACCGCCATCGCATGCTCGCAACACTTTTTGACTTAAGACTTAGAAACCCGCGAGCATACAATGACGACAAAATCAGACCGAAACTTACCTATCGCCAGATCACAACATAAAATGCTAAAAAACTTCAAAACTTGCGAGAAAGCAATGAAACAACTAAGCTGCGACACCAACCACATCGCATGATCGCAAATTAAAATGACTTAACTGCAAACACCTCACGACCTTGCGATAACATAAAATCACACCTAGTCGCAACCTTGCAATATAAAATGGTCAAGTGCAAAACATCTTGTGATGTAGCGACAACTAAAATCTCCCAGTCCTCGTAAGCTCGCGACTTAAACTGACTTGATGATAAAGGGCCTGCGAGCTAGTGATAACCATAAAATCTCAAAACTATTTATCTCTTGACTGCAGTGACCCAATGAGTACCAACAAAAATTGATGTTTTATGTTAATTAAATTCATAAACAAGTGCGAGCAGTGGCACACAAACCATTAATGACTTACTCGCGAACTCTCACTGCTATAATGGATGGCATCAAACGAATTCGAGACCTCGTGACCAAAGCAATTTCATTAACAATCTCCAGCTTGCTAACATAAAATGCTAACACCCAAAAAACTAGAGACCTCATGATTTAAACCCAAACCAACACTCACTAACTCGCCACTTAAATTGTTAAACATGAAATTTATCTGCGAGTTAGAGATGAAACATTAAACATGTCTCATTGTCTGACCAATTGTTTGACCACACTTGACATTGACATGGACAAATAAAGAGAGGACAACTCATATTTTAAATGCATGACAACTTTGGTTTACTATCCAACTAAGACAAAAAAACAAACACAAAACCCTAATCGCCATGAACATCATGTTAAGCATTTAATGTATAATAGTAGAAAGGTTCTAATAGTTATGCAATATGAATAATTTTATGGATCTTGTGACACAAATTGTTGCATTTCATGTTCAACATAATGTGGAACCAATTTACTAATAATTCAATTGTTTACTAATAATTCAAAAAGTAAATTCTAATTGTTTACTAATAATTCAAATTCACAATTAAAAATATGAAATAAGTATCCGTTCTGATTGACAAATTCAAGGAATATAATATCAAAAATCATCAATGACAACTATAGTATTGCAAATTGTAATATGACTCAAGAACTATAGTATTATTATAAATACCTATAAACTAACTACTAATTCACTTCATTGACTCAGTCTTTGGCTTCTATATCCCAAATGGACTCAAGATTCAGAAACTGACTAGTACTAATAGGTTCATCTTCATTCTCAGTCGGGTATTCAAAAAAAATTTCATCTTCATGCTGACTCTGAGTCTGCATTCCATCATTTATCTTAGCACTAGCACTAGCAGTAACACCACCAACTTTTAAAGTGGTGCACAACCCTCGTCTTTCACACATGGAATTCCAAATTGCCAGTGCCCTATCATATGGTAAATATCTAACATTATACTGAGTTACAAACAACCTCAAGCAAGTTTCCAAATTTTTATCTAATTTGTTTTTGATCTTTGATTTCAAAAGCCCTAATGCACTGAAAACTCTCTCATCTTCCACCAACCCTAATATCATTGTTTGATATAAGTCAGCAAATTTCAAATATTCTGGTATTGCAATACGCAATACTTCACTTTGATCTATCGTTTTCCAAAGCCTTGTGATTGATCCAGGTTCAAATGGATTCTACAAGTCAACCAACTACTATTTCATAGACAATGGAAAGCATTTACATTGTTTTTTAAGACGATTTGATTTAAAATTTCTTCTATTGGTTGTCCATTGCAATATCCATCTTTTAAAAATGTCAATATCAATTCCTCTAGTTTTTTATGAAACACCTTTGCATCATTTGGGTTATCTCTAATTGAATGCCAAAATTGATGATACACACAACCCATGGCTTCAAGCATTTCTTCTCAGGGGAATCTTTCACGAATCTCAGTTGAAATTGTATATGTAATAGACTTTAAATTATCACTAACAGATTTACAATCTTGTCAAAATCTTCCTTTTTAATTGGTAGTGCTCTACCTTGCTTGCCCATCTTAGATTGGTGCATTGGTATCTGAAATCCTTTTACAAAGACACATAACTCATTTTTTGTATTGAAATGTAAACAAATATCAAAATGATTCAAATCTGTAATTATCTGCCGCCTAAAAAATTTTGGGCTTTGCCCTTTTAGATCTGAATATAGACCATCCAGGCCCAAGCATGTCATTTTACGTAGACTGCTATAGTCATTGATATACATGGTTTTGTCTTGGGATTTCTTAACAAGTTTGTTCATTGAATCCAACATGGGGAGAAGACTAGCTAAAGTTAACAGTCTCTATATCACTTAACTTATGTAAGAGATCAAGAGTTTTATCTACTGTGAGGCATTTCTCATACATTAGTCCGATCAAGGATTGATATTCTGTTAGAAATCATTTTGCCAATCCATGCAAGGAGATCCATCTGGTCTCAACATCCCTGAGAAGCTTGTTTCCTGCTATTACTCCCTCAACAAAAATCTGAAATTCTGCAAAACGTTTAGGACTCTGGCAGAAGTATGAGTGGAGCTTGTAGACCAGATCTTCAAATTTTGACACTGTAGAGAAATTGCTTACAATTCTAAATGCTAAATTCATTCGATGGGCATGTAGTGAATGCCAACCATGTATGGTGCAATACTAGTTTGTAATATTGTGCAAAGACCGGTCCATTGACCTTGCATTACTGCAACTTCATTAGCTCCAACACACACCAACTTCTTGGCAATTGTCAAGTCATCCATACAAGCAATGAAATGAATTTTGACTCTTTTACAATCTCTTGTAAATTTTTCTTTTCCACCTCAGCAAGACAGTTTGTCATTTCCCATCCAACTTTTATTGACCAATGTGACATAGGATAATGAGGAACGTTCAAAAAAGATAATAAATTACTATATTCTGGGAAATCTTTCATAGGACGCCCTCTCGATAGAATATGAAAAATAACACTCATCTAAATAGTCTTTGCCAGTTTTGCATCTTTCACTGCATGTTAAAGCCCAGCCTTGATTGTATTTCCAAATCCATTATTAGAAATCAGTGTCATTTTGTGGTTATTCTCTTCATATTTCGTGACATACTTAACATGAAGACATTCTTCCTCTGATTTCCATATTACTACTGGTGTTTCTTTTTCACCTATGATTTGTTTTTCATAAACCTTACCAATATGCTTTTCTATGGTGTCAAGCTTTAGCTGCATCTTCTTCTCTCTTTTAGTTTTCTAGCTACAAATCTCACACCTGCATTCTATTGGTTGTTCATCATTGTTTGGGACTGGTTTAATGAATGGGTAATCTGCTACCCAATCAATCTTAAAACTCCTAGTCATCTCCCACTCTCACCCCAGTTTTACTTTCCTTTTTCTTTTCTTCCTACCAACATCATCTTCAGTACTAGCATTTGCATCCGAGTGAATTATCTCATTGTGTGTATCCCTTAGAACATTTTTTGTCATGTCAGTATTATCATCCTCATTTGATGCATTTAACTCAATGACAATCCTACCTTTTGGTGGTGGTGAGCTACTGTGAATGGCTTTTGCAACTGCAGAAGTTGATCGACCATAAACTTTGCCAATTTCAAGGGAAGACTTTATGGTAGTATCTTTAAGTTTAAGTTTTGGGCATTTTGATGGCCTCCCAATCCCTTTAGTTTCACTACCCTGAGGCTTAGGAGTCTTACCCTTGTCTGACATCCCAATCCCTTCACCACCTAGAGGAGTCTTAGTCTCACCCTTGTTTGACATCTCAATCCCTTCACCACCCTGAGGAGTCTCACCCTTGTCTGACTGTGACATCTTGAGTCTTGACCTCTCACTATGAATTAAAAGTTAAAACTAATACTTTCAAGTATGAAGAAATGATTACTTACCTTTATGCCATCTCAATTCTCTGAATTAGGAATCAAGAATGCTTGGGCCTATGTTGCAGGATTGTAACTCTGGCCCTCCCCCCTACAATGAACTTTGAGGTTCCAACTCAAATTACGGAATGCGAATCGAGAGCTCCCAAATTTACTAATCAGACACGAACAAATTGTAAGAAAGAGTGTATTTATATCAATCCATGATTGCATTTTTGGTGAATTACGCTGGCATTTCAAAATGCATCTTGATTTAAGTTGGGAAAAATAGGTCCTCGAATTCTTATAATGTTTTAATTGATATTGGCTAATTTGGCCGACACGTGCAATGAACATTTAATTTACCATTGGCAAATTAGGTCCTGGGTATGTGGTCATTTTACTATTTTTGGCAAATAACAGATGTGATCTAATACCCACGTCTGAGTGATTCCACGCGAATATTACGGGCATGCATATTGAACGGTGTGTGGTCAATGGCGAAGCTAGAATACAGTGTACCATTAACCTAAAAATTTCGGGTGATTTGACCACTATGTTGCCCAAAACTATTCGCCATTTCCTCAAAAAAAAAAGTGCGGAATTCGCCAATTGGCAAAGATTTGCCACTAAAAAACTTTATGCTCTCCATTATTAACTAAATTATTTATTTTGATGTAGTATTTTCATTCTAGTTATAAAATATACTTGTGTAGTCATATTTTCTAGTCTTTAATATATAAACATTATACACAATATTCTATTTATCTGTATGGTAAGTACTATTATGGTAGTTCTTCTATAGTTTGTAAGTTGTTCACTCGTCTTGGACATAGATCTCTATGAGAAGTTTTCATATGTTCCACATTTGCTAATGGTATGACTGCTGCATTAATTCAGTCAAGATATACTAGGTTTGATAATATTTTAGCATTGGACTAATTTTATTGGTAGTTAAACTAAAATTTTTATCTTTCCTTTTCAATATTGTCATAATCTTCCTGAATTTTTGTTTCCTTATAAATAAGGGGTTGTAGTTCTATTTTATTACCTAGAGATAACATAGGTCCACTAGTTTAATTATTTGGTGAGCATGGGTCACTTATAGAAGTAGTATATTTATATTTTTCCTTTCACTTCTATTTCTTAATTCTTGGAGTTCAAGGCTTGTTAGGGTTATTATAAAATAAAGATCTTCTTTCATATATATTTTATGGCATCACTATTAATATCACTCACCTACTAAGAGATACTTAGATTTTTCGCCCAAAAAATTTTGGAATCACCATTTTACTTAATAGAAGGAATTTCTTGTATAAAATACATAGGTTCCTCTCATGCCATCTCTAGGTTAATTTTTCTCCCTAGAAGATTTCCTAATCTATTGGTGTTTCTACATAATTTCTTAATTATCTATGTATTGTATACATATATAATATTCAATACATTCACATAACTGGAAAATGAATGAGAGAAAATATGTTCTCATCTACACTTGAGGCTCACCTAGACCTAGTTGGGTAACCCTTGTCTCCCTATAAATTGATTATAACTTTTACAACTTTGAGTAGAAGTATTTTCACAATTATCTTAAAAAATTAGCTAGATCCTTAGTTTATTTTTCATTACAAACATTGAGAACATAAATAGATTAAAATAACTTATAAAACCTAAAGATATAAATGTATATCTAATCAAGGAGTACAATAAGGGAAAAAATCCAATTCTTCCATGCAAGTGCTTCATGTTGACATTTAAAATTTTAATTTAAAGGACATAAAGTATCAATACCCTATAATCATAGATTAGGGAAAAACTATTTTCCACAACTCTTCTCAATTGATGCAGGAGCATCTTGTATTTTAAGGGAAATCTTATATCACCCAAAAATATTATATTATTCCATTGTTTCAAGTTTTCTTTAGTTATATTGGAGACCATGATGACTCTTATGAGGTGTAGGACATTCAAAAGCTTGAAATGATGATAAATATTCACAACTTATTTTTATTAAGTTGGCCTATTTGGGTCTATATTGAAATGAAAATTGACCTTAATGAGTGAAATTAAAAAAGAAAATGATTGGTGAAAGAATCATGTTAATAGAATACACTGTTTCGAAGATATTAAATTTTTCATATAAGAAATTTCTTCAATAAATTTTTATTTACTCAAATTTGATAATATCAGAATCCTTGAATTTTTTTGAAATTTGGACAAATAGATCTTTAAATGTATTGTCCATTATATATGTCTTCACAATATTTTCAGTGATATGCTATAATAGAAAATTGTATGCTCGAGTCAAAAGTTATGGTTCCCAAAACTTGTGCCACCAAAACTCATGTTTCAATGAAAAATCCACTTTAATGGGAAAATGAACAATTGGTCCATTAAGAATAAAAAGGAGAAAATGTTATACTTTGTAGAATATTATATGTTGGTTATTGGTTTGAAATAAAGTGGTCAACAAAAGTTTACAGGGGGATAAATATATCAGTACAAATCATGACTCTAGATTGTATTTTTTCTTAGAGAGTTTATTTTATTTGTAATTATTTGAGCCCATGTGGCTATAGCATGTGATTTTTAAAATGTTTTAATTCTCATTTCATTTGGATAATTTCGAAAGCAGGTGTTTCTTTCTTTCATTTTTGTATGAATTTATTGAATATAGTTAAGATCAATAGCATATTGAATAACACAAAGGAGAGACAAATAGATTTGATAAGAATAAATTGTATTCTAATCAAGATGCAAGAGAATGATCAACTAGATCATCCAAAATTATATATAATATAGATGAGACCACTTCTAAAGGCAAGGCCATATGGATATGTGAGAACACAATCATGATATGTGGCTCAATGAGAAATAAGGGTAGATAGGAGTAGGTAGGAGAAATAATGTAATATTCCACAAGAGGTGGATCACCCACTAAAGGTGGAATGTAACATCAAGATAAGACCACAAAGGTGGAATTTCTCTTACATACATCATCCATATGTGCACACTTCCCTAAATGTCTCGTATACAAACTACTTTGAAATGCATTACCTTAAGTCAACTCAAGTAAGCAGTACTTATGAGGAATAATTTACACCAAAACCCCCCCTTAAGTGAAACTTAGGGGAATATAGAATTAAGTCAACAATACAAGATGGGTCTTGGCTACAAGGACATGTTAGGTACCCATGTACCAATACAAATGCATGCAAACCAATGCAATCTCTCACAAATAAAGAAAGATAGAAAAACCCAATTGGAAAAAAGTCCCCCCAAAAAAGAGAGATGAAAACTATACAAAAGAACTCTCAAAGAAGTATGAGAAGGACAAAACCCCATGTGAGGAAAATGTCCCTCCCATAAGAGAGACCAAGTAGGCCCCATTCAATGTAGAATCTGCACCAATGGTAGAAGCTCAAAAATGAATGAAGAAACTACTCCATGATCATCGAACAATGTTCCTCCCCTTAGGAAGAAATAAAACAAAAGGTGTAACCATGAAGTCTCCCCCATAATGAAGGGGAGAGGTACGAAAAAAAACTCAATATGTATGAAGTCTCTGAAACCTACTCAAGTCTCTCCATGTTGATGCTGAAAGTGGCCCTTTCCAAATCAGGTGTACCGATCCACACTACTAACAAAGGTACTCTAAGATCTAGTGGAGATGAATGTAGAACAAGATCCAGAGACTCACATGTATCCTTAAAGGATAAAGAGACCTCCTCCAAGTGTTGTGCATAAGAATCCACAATAATATCAACCTCAAAGGAATGATCGTGTAGAGAATGAACAAGAGGGTCAAAGTGTTCCCTCGCAAAAATCAAAGAAGGATCATCTTCATCAAAGAGAAGATAAATATCATCAATGACATCTCTCATATCTACAATGTAGGACTCCACAAACAAACCTGCAATGTTTGTCGAGTAGTCATCCTAAGAAATTGAAGCTAGAAGACAAGGTATATCCTATTGCACTAATCATAAGAAGACAAAATTGTTGCAATATACGCATCATCGGGTGTAAGAGGTAATGTAACATAAATAGGAGGAGATGAAATACAAGGCTCAAGAACTGGTTCACATGTGAGAATACCCAAGTTCAAGTACCCAAAATTCTCCTCAATATCTGAATCATCACAAGAAGTGTGATCAACATATGAAGAATCATCCTCATCAATAACAACAAAATCGGCAAAGGAATTCAATTGAGATACATGATCCACCACCCCTATAGAAATAATAGCTCTAGTTTTCGAGTCTCTAATGATAACTGAATTAGGTGTGAACTCCATAGTTTTCCTTGTTGCCCCATGAGTGATCTGATACATGGAAACAAGATTGTTTGTAAAATGAGGTACACACAACACACAATTGAAGGATTTGTCCCCAATGGAAATATATCCTTTCCCAATCACATTCATATATGTATGTGTGCCCATCAAAATTAGTGGCATGTTGCAAGGCTCAAATGAAGAGAACATAGACTGCAAAGAAGCCATATGATGAGAAGCTCTAGAATCTAGAAGACATCTCTCTAAATCATGACTTGTAGTAGCACAAAGATATTTTCTCTTACCTTTTGACTGTGATGAAGGGGAAGGAGATGAATCCTTCTTCTTAGAAGTCGATGGTAAATCAATTTTGTTTTTTTTGAGGATGTTGATCAATTCATCAATCTTCTTAGTGTGGAAATAATGCTCATCATGGCCACTTTTCTTGCAATATGAACAAGAAAGCCTATCCTCATATGGCTATCCCTTAGGTGAGGATAGAGAATCCTTGTGTTGTGGAGAGGAAGATTGTGCTCTATCTTGTTGTGCCTTAGGTTTGGACTGCATCTTCTTCTTGTTGGAATCCTTTCCTTGATTCTCTTGATTAACCACCAATTCCATGGACTTTGAAGAGTCAAGAATCCCCATGCTCATTAACCTATATTTCTCTAACATCAACATTTCTATGAATGCATCAAATGAGGGCATAGTCAAGGAACTACACACTATCAAGTGATGGGTTTGCAAGCTAGAAACAAATGTTGCATATTTTGAGGGGAATCTTTCCTAAAAGGTTGTAGACCATATGTGTATCCTTCTCATCAATCACACAATCCTTCAATTGCGCTCTTAGATCATTTTCCTTGGTAACATAATATTGGATTGTATCAAAGTTATCGGGATCCAACATGGTGAGATCATTCTCAAGTTGATAGCCTCTAATCTCATCAATTTGACCATACAATTTTCCCAAGACATCCCATGCATCCTTAACTATTTTATACTTGTCATTGTGAAAGATGAGATCCTTTGATATGTATTTCCTCAATGTTCCAATAGCCATAATATTTTTAGTGAGTCACTCCATGTGAGCATTAGGATTAGGTTTAGGATCAACTGGTGCAGTTATAGTTATATAAATATAATGATTTAACCCCTTTTTCATTAGCTTACTCCATACATCAATTTTCTATGAAGCATAATTATGTGGAGTTAAAAGTGGAAATTTAGGAGAACCCATAGCAAAAAAATGAAATAGCACTAAGAAAAGAGAGGCACAATCACAAAACACACCCCCCTTCCACCCCCCCCCCCCTGATTCACTCAATCAAAGAACACTTGCTCCCCCCCCAAAAAAAAATGATGATTTGTCACTTTATACTTAGTGCGTGTACAATGGGCTACTTGCACAAAAAGGTAAAGTGGACTTTTGATTTTGATGCAAGAGCATCCCTGGTTCACAACAATCTTGCATCAACAAAAACATTTTCCTTTCTGTTTGTAGTTTCAGATTTCCTTTCTGTGTATCCTGGCATTGGCTCACCAGATCTTGTGGAGTTAGATTCTAGTTGAAGACTTAATCATCTTTCTTTCTTCCAAACTGCATCTCATTTGGATCATTTTCCAAAAAGATATCCCTACTAGTTTCCATGACAGTTTCTTGTTACCAGTTGATAGTCCTTTGTTACCGATTGCCTGGACCTATTTTGGTGATCTACCGGAACCCATTTTGAAGCTTGGAGAGCCTTGGGTGCTGATTATGATGTTTCTTGGCATGCGACCAACCTTTTCCTATGATGTACATTTCATCCTTTGGATTTTCTGAAGGAATCTCTTAGCCGAGGCTGACCTTGTTATTTTACATTTTAGGTCTTGTTCTTCAGGTTTCAATCCCTTTTGGCCAACTAGATCCTTTGGATTGATATATATATTTATAATTATGCATTAGAATGTAACAAAGTCAATCAGAGAATCAAGTACCTAGACTATGTGTAGAAGATAGATCATAATATTCAAGGTCGTGGTTGTGACCTATTCTACTAGGCTTGTGAGCCAGTATGTTGTATCCCGATTGTTACTAGTTGGATGTAATAAAATTTCATACAATAAAACAATTTGTTTTGCATTTCCTCCATCATATCTTTGTGTTTTGATTGTGTTTAATCTCACTAACCTTTATAGATTGATCTCTTTGAGGTCCCTCCTCACCGATGACTGCTTCAAGTGGTACCAAAGCAAAGTTTTATTTCAGAGGTTGCATGTCCTAAAATTTTGTTGTAGGGTGGTGGATTATGGATCTGACCTGTAGTTGCAGAGGACTAGTGTGAACGATGGCATAAAGAGGAGCTAGGAATGGTCAAGCACATGGGAATATAGATCCTATTGTGATAGAGATGTTGCAAGGAATAACAACCCTGTTAGAAGCTATGCAGACAGCCTAGAGAAGAGGCCGACATAGTGAAGATGTAAGTGAACAATTAGGAGAAGAATCCTTGACATAACAAGCAAACCTACTAGTGATTGATCGAGATGAGGAAAGGTTTTTGAGGGTTTTGAGTAGGGAGAATACTGAACCTTATTTTACCCCACCAAAATATGGTGAGAATTTAGATTCCGATGAGTTGATTAATTGGATCTTAGAGATGGAGAAGTATTTTGACTTTGCAAACATTGCAAAAGAGAGGAAGGTGAAATATGCCTATACGTGGTTGAAACATCATGCATCTCTTTGCTGGGAGTATTTTCGAGTTGACAGACAGAGAAGAGGTAAAGAGAAGATTAAGACATGGGCTCAGATGATTGCTAAGTTGAAATCAAAGTTTGTGCCGACGAATCATCAAGTGGATTTGTTCTAGAATTTCTAGAATTTGAGATAGAAGGAATCTAGTGTGAAGGAGTATACCGAAGCATTTTACAAGTTGAATATCAAATCTAGACATGTTGATGATGAAGTTGAACAAGTTGCAAGATATTTGAATGGATTGCAAATGTCTATACAAGATGAATTGAGTTTGATCAAAATGGAGAGTGTTTAAGAGGCTTACCAGTATTCTGTAAAGGCAGAAGAGAAGTTGAACAAAAGACATGAGAAGAGACAAAGAGGTAGAGGTGGAAGGTTTACCCAGAGGAAGATTTTAAAGAGAAAGATGATATACTAGAGGAAGAGGAACCAATATATATTAGAACAAGGACAAGGAAGTGAGGAAAGACGGTAATTCATACCAAAATGGTGATAGAAATTTCTACCAGAGAGAATTAGATGGTTACTAGAATGAGAATTTTGGAAGACAGGACAAGAGGACATTCAAATGAACTTACTTTAAGTATGGAGGAGAAGGATATCATGCATTCAAGTGTAAGAAGATAGAAACTACTAAAAGAGTAGTAGTGGTGGAAGAAAACCCCACCGGATCAGACAATAAACTGAAAGATGGAGAACATTTGGTGATTAGGAGAGCTTTGTGTCATACCAAAAGAGATGAAGAGCCCTTGCAGAGGAAGAATCTATTCAAGCTCAAATTTAAGATATCTGGTAAGTGTTGTAAAGTTGTTATTGATAGTGGTAGTTTAGATAATCTTTTTTTAAAAGAGATGGTGAATAAGTTGAAATTGGAGAGATTCAAACACCCTAAGCCTTATCAGATAGCATGGATTTAGGATGAACATAAGTTGTTAGTAAGTGAACAATATTTGCTGAAATTAAAAAATTAAGAATTATCATGATGAAGTCTTGTGTGATATTATGCCTATGGATATTTGTCATCTTTTGTTGGGTATACCTTGACAGTTTGATAGATAGGCAGTACATGATGGGATGACGAATACATACACTATTATGGCCAATGGGATGAAGCAAACCTTATTACCTTTGGAGGAACCTTTGAAGAATGAAGTCTGTATGAATGCTAGAATCTGTTTAGTAGATGGAAGGAAATTCATGGATGGATTGAGACATGAGAATGTATGTTTTTCCTTAATTCCTAAGAAGACTAAGAGACTGGAACCAGAAGGAGAACACATAGACGAGATAAAATATTTGCTGACAGAATATGAGGACATCATTTTGGATAATGTACTTGATGGATTGCCACCTATGAGAAGTATTATTAATTTCATGGACTTGGTTCCTTGAGCTAGCTTGCCTAATAAAGCTACACACTGGTTGACACCGAAAGAGAATGAAGAACTGAATAGACAAGTGTAGGAGCTGTTGAAGAAAGGTTTGATTAGGGAAAGTTTGAGCCCTTGTGGATTACCAACAGTATTAGCACCTAAGAAGAATGGAGAATTGAGGATTTGTACCGATTCCAGAGAAATAAACAAGATCACATTGAAAGATAAACAAGATGACATTATGGACTATTTGAGTGGAGAAAAATACTTTACAAATATATATTTTAGGATTGGATATCATTAGATTGGGATCAGAGAAGGTGATGAGTGGAAGACAACATTTAAGACAAATGAATGAATATATAAATGGTTGGTGATGCATTTTGGATTGACTAATTCACCGAGTACTTTCATGAGGCTGATGAATGAGGTATTGAAGAAATTCTTGGGTATGTTTTTTATTTTATAGTTGGATGTTTTTTATTTTATAGCTGGATGACATTCTAATTTTCAATAAGACAAAAGAGGAGCATTTGTTATAGTTAAGACAATTTTTGCAGAGGTTGAGAGAAGACAAGTTGTTGATCAATATCAAGAAGTTTACTTTCATGAAGGATGAGTTAGTCTTTTGGTGATTTGTGATATCTAAGGATGGTTTGAAGATGGACCCTGAGAAAGTGAAAGCAATTATTGAATGACCTGAATTGAAAAGCATTAGAGAGGTAAGATCATTTCATAGATTGGCTAGTTTTGACTGGAAGTTTATCAAAAATTTCAATTCAATTTGTAACCCTATGACTGAGACCATGAGAGGAGATCGGAAGGAATTCAAGTGAACCACCAAAGTAAACAAAAGTTTTGAACTATTGAAGCAAAAAGTGACTGATCATCCTATGTCAGATTTACTAGATTTTAATAAAGTATTTCAAGTGGATTATGATGCAAGTGAAACAACAATAGGAGAAGTCTTGAGTCGTGAAGGGAGAGCAGTAGCTTATTTCAGTGAGAAATTGAATGATGCCCAGAGGAGATATTTAGTGTATGATCAGGAGTTTTATGCCATAGTTCAAGCCTTGAATAAGTGGAGATATTACTTGTTGTCTAAGGAGTTTATGTTGTATATACATCCTCAAGCTTTGCAGTATTTGAATAGTCAGAGTAAGTTGAACTAGAGACATATGAGATGGGTAGAATTCTTGCAGAGTTACACCTTTGTGTTAAAGCATAGAAGTGGGAAATATATCAAAGTTGTTGATGCATTGAGTAGGAAAAGGAATTTGCTGACAAAGATGAGAGTACCAGTATTAGGATTTGAAGACCTTGGATATTGATGACCTAGATTTTATAGAACCTTGGAAAACATGTAGAGAACTGGTTATGGCAGATAGAAGCAAATTGTTGGATTATTTCATTCAGGATAGGATGTTATTCAAAACAGTTCTGTTGTGCATACCTAAGAGTTATATGAGAGAGAATCCGATAAAGGAGAAACATGGTGGAGGTTTAGATCGACATTTTGGCATTGACAGAATAGTAGCATTGATGAGTAAGAAGTACTTTTGGCCTCAGATTCATAAGGATGTTAAGAGATATGTGCAAAGTTATAGATTTTATCAAGTTGCAAAAGGTAGTAGTCAAAATATGGGATTGTATAAACCTTTGACAGTACCGATAAGACCTTGGGAGGATATAAGCATGGATTTTGTACTTGGATTACCTAAGACACCAATAGGGAATGATTCTATATTTTTGGTAGTGGATAGATTCTCCAAGATGGCTCATTTCATACCTTGTAAGAAGACATCAAATGCATTGCATCTAGTAAACCTATCTTTCAAGAAAGTGCTGAGATTGCATGGATTACCTAAGAGCATAGTTTCAGATAGAGATACTAAGTTTGTTGGATATTTTTGGAGAACACTTTAGAAGAAGATGAAGAAAGATTTGAAGTTCAGTTCTACTTTTCATCCATAGACTGATGGATAGAATGAAGTTGTTAACCAAAGTTTGGGAAATTTGTTGAGATGTTTAATGGAAGATAAAATTAGAAGTTGGAATTGATCCTTGTACAAGAAGAGTTTTCCTACAATGATTCAGTGAATAGAAGTACCTAAAGAACACCTTTTTAGATTCTTACTAGAGTGCATCATAGAGGTATATTAGAATTGAGAGACATTAGCATTGAAGACTAGAGGATTTGAAAAGAAGAAGACTTTGTAGATCACATGGCAGCATTGCATATTCAAGTTAAGAAGCATTTACAGGACATGAACAACAAGTATAAGGAGAAGGAAGATGAGTAGAAGAGACATAAGGAATTTGAATTTGGTGATATCTGAGAAATGACAGATTCTCGGTTAGAACTTATAACAAGTTGCAGATGAAGAAGTTTCAACCATGCAAGATTTTGAGGAAGTTCAATTCTGGAAATGCATATGAAGTGGAATTACTAGATAGTCTAAGTATTTCACCTATATTCAACATTACAGATCTTCATGAGTACCATGAATCAAAATTCAGTGAGGACAATGTTGTAGACTTAGAGAAACAATAACCCCAGAAGGAATCTGATCAGATTGAAGAGATTTTGGATAGTAGGATTAGGCATAGTACCTGAAGTAGTGAGTATAAGGATATCTTGTGAAGTGGAAGGATAAACTAGTTGAAGATTCATCTTGGATTTCTCAGGCAAAAATAGATCGCCTTGGCTTTCCTCTGATCCCAGCAAAGTGAGAGGCTCACTTTTTCAATAACCCTGGATATTTGATTCAGGAGCATCTCCGATTTACAACAATCTTGCATCAACCAGAAACATTTTCATTTCTATTTTGTTTTTATGTTTGCTGTTTTAGTTTTCCTTCCTATGTGTCCCAATTTTGGCTCACCAGATCCTATGGAGTTGGATTATACTTGAAGAATTGATCATATTTCTTTCTTGCAGACTACATCACATTTGGATCATTTTCTGATATGATATTGTTACCGGTTTCCATGATAGATTCCTATCATTGGTTGACATTCCTTTGTTACCGGTTCCTTGGACCTATTCTAGTGGTCTACTGGAACCCACTCTGAAGCTTGCGAAGCCTTGGGCATTGATTCTGATGTTCCTTGGAGTGTGGCCGACCTTTTATCATGATTTATGTTTCATCCTTTATATTTTCCAAAGGAATCTCTTGGCAGAGGCTGACCTTGTTATTTTATATGTTAGGTCTTATTCTTCAGGTTTTGATCCCTTTGGGCCGACAAGATCCTTTGGATATATATATATACATTAGAATTTAACAAAATCAATCATAGAATCAAATAGCTATATTGTGCATACAAGATAGATCATAAGATTCAAGGTCCTAGTTGTGACCAATTCTACCAGGCCTATGAGCCAGTATGTTGTAACTCGATTGTTACTAGTTGGATGTAATCAAATTTTATGTAATAAAATAGTCTGTGTAGCCTTACCTCCATCATATCTTTGTGTTTCCATTGTGTTTACTCTTGTTGACCGGTTCGGATTGATCTCTTTGAGGTCCCTCCTCACCAGTGACTACTTCATATTTTAACTTTACAACTATCTCAAATATGCTAAAAGAGACTCCAACAAATACTATAAGTCATCTAAACTGAGATCCAAGCAAAATACATGTCAAATAGGCCAAAAAAGACCAAATACTGAAAGCATAATTTCTTCTCAAGATGGTGAATATCTGATAGTACCACATGAAAATAGATTAAAAACTTATGCACTTTCAAAAAAATGACACCTAAAAAGGAAGTCGTATGAGCCCGAATGAAGCGTCCAAAGTTGTAAAATTGAAGATTGGATAGGTATAGTCATGAAAAAATGAAAATTATGAAACCTCTATCCATCAAAATTAGAAAAATCCACCACCATTGGTAAGAAAATGAAAAATTAGCCCAAATAAAAAAAAATTGCACCAAAAAAGGAGCTAAAAGAAGCAAGTTATGGGTCTCCAAAGTTGGCCTACAAAACAAAAAATCTCACTAGAGAGGAGCTGATTTTTTTTTTAAATGGTGACATCATCATTCATGGGGTAAAATTTGATAGTTGTATGACCGTCACCAAAACTTTACCTCCTTACGTGTGTGGCATTCGTACTATACAAACATATGATATGGCCAAACTAGAAAATGACATGTGTCGTATGACAAGATGACTGGCCATGTGATGTGGCACTGACATGGCAGACTGTACAAAAAATGTGGCCAGGTTGACTTAGCAATTCGTACACAAACTGTGTAGTACAAAATGTTTGATGTGGCACCTACATGCTTGATGACTTGATGAATTATTTCTCTACCACATGGCACTATGTAGGGCTAACTATTCAATGTCATGGTTTTACGAACTGACAACATGGTGAATGACATTGGCAAGTCATACTATGATATAGATTCCCTATGGTGTATTGGGGTTCAGATACATGTCACTAAGTTGATGTCTTGTGATAGGGCCATGTTCAGGTGAGGTAGTAGCTAGTGCATAGATTTATGGGCACAACCTAGTATTGTGCAAGAAGCCATGTGGCATGTGGAACAGTAGCTGGGTGTGGTAGTTGGTGGAAAAGGATCTCTCAATGGGTGACACTCAGAGGGAGAGCCCAATGGCGGAAGCCAAGAGTAGAAGGTATGACTGCCAAGAGTAGAAGACACGATGACCAACAAAATAAAAAGGCACAACAACTAAGAGAAGAAGGCACGATGATCGACAAGAGCATAAGGCATAACGGCCAAGAAAAAGGGTCATGCAACAATTAAAGGCACTAGCATAGTGGCGAAGGGGTGGAGACATTGTGTAATTTATTAGAAGTAATGGTTCAAAAGAAGGGGTGGATAATATTGTTCAAAATTCAAGCTGTCATCAACAACATAACCACATATGTAGCTGTGAAGAGGCATCTTCTATAGAGGCAAACCATTATTTTTTATTTTATTTTAAACCCATGGTCTGCACATTGTATCAAATCAATTATTCTTTGATTCTTTGGAAAAATTAGAGGTGTTGAAAATGTAGTTTAATATTGAAGAGACATCACATGATTTATTTACAATCACTCTTGGATGCTTCTCCTGATGTAAGAGAAAACATAGAAATGAAGCTTGTACATTTGAGGATCACACGAATCACCATAATCTTCATCAAAACACCAAGCATTCTAGGGGCACTACCTTCTCTCAAACATTGTAACAATTAGATACACAATATGAAATATAGGAAATTCAAATTTTGATAACAATTAGATCTCACAATTAGTAACCAAGTATATCATACAAATTTAAAATTTGTAATTAAAACACAATATCAACTATCATGTTATGATCACATGTCTAATATTTCATCTAAAATAAATATGTTGTTAAAATAGAATTGAATAAAGATTTGAATTTGAATAGGGAAAAAAAAAGTTTTACCAATAGATCCTAGACATGATCACATATTTACCATTTTGTCCAAGACAGATACACTATAATACAGTCAACTTGAATTTAAAGAAGACACAAAAAGTTTTAGTGATGAATAAGTTTCAGGGTCAATCAATAGACGTAACTAGTGAAATCACGTGCTATTTATATAATGAGGTGAGAATTTATCTCTTAGATCCATTAGAAGCATATTCATAATTGTTCATTGCAATAAGCATATGGTAGCTAAGCTTGTATAGATGATACTAAAGTTGAATAATTGGAACTATTGCTAGTATCCTATGAGATCTAGAGGGGTTTTAAGGTAAAGCGAGCCTTGGATTTTTGACAGTTCATATTTGTGAAGGTATTTTATAAACTAGTTGGACCAGACTTCATCATTCTTTTAGGTTGATGTCCACCTTTCTTTCAATTTATTAGGTTAAATAAAGATCATAGACACCCTGGATTTAGTTTATGGTATAACCTATCATAGTATTATATTTTATAGTCCATAGCATAACACAAAATATTGAAAAAATGATGCAGATAACTTCTTGTTAAAACTAGGTATCACCTACTTGCAGGTTTTTCAATAAGTTGAATTAACCATAAACCCTATTTAGAGATGAATAGAGAAAACTATTTATTGATATACGCCAAATAACCATCATGTTACTAATAAATGAAGAGAATATAAAAGATGAACGAGGAGATAAGAAAAATCAACCTACAAATCTACCTTAAGTGAAACATTATCAACAACAACAATAAAGCCATACTACTACTATTAATTGACCAAAAGGGTGTCCTTGAGAACCAATGGGAATAAGAAAAAATAAAAGCACATTAGCAATGTCATCAATTTAAAAATGCAAAAAGACTTATTTTATTACATAAATAAACTAATTTAACCCAAAAGTGAAGTGGGGCATTCAATTAAAAACTAATGTAGTGAGTATTGTTCATGCCATTTTCATGCATTGGTTGTTATCATTAATGCTCAAAATAAAGTAGTAAGTGTCAAGGATTAAATCAACCCCATATAAATTTGGGTTAATTAAATAAATTAAAAAATAATAAAATATCAACTTAGATATATGAATTGTGATTAAAATATATTTTGAAATAAATGCTTGAAATTTAAATGAATGAAATATGGTGCTTAGCTAGAAACTTGATGTTGATATGTTTGTTGTAACGACATTTGGATGTGATTCGTTAGTATGTAAAAAAATCAAGACTAATTAATCTAAATTTTGGTATATGGTTCTAAATAATTCTTACTAATATCTATTTTATATGATATTTGTGATTTATAATTTTTTTATTGAACAAAGCATATTACAATAATGAAAAAAATAGTAGCTCAAAAATAGTCCCAAAAAATATGTTTCATGTTTTTAGAATGTGAGTAAAAAAGGCATTTAGCTGGAAGAATCTTTAAATGTTTTAATTTGTTCCCTACATGCAATTTATGGCATAGGTCGGGATTTGAGCATTTTCCTTAGCTTTGGTCTTCTAGATTTGAGCATTGAGCTTTCTCCACTTATTTTCTTTAAATTTACAACCCCATTGGTTGTTCAACCTTGGATTTCAATTAATTTTTGGAAGAAGTGTTAGTAAGTCTTCTTCCAAGGGAAACATAAAAAGAGAGTTTTCCCAAGCCAAAGCCAATCTTTCAAAACATTACATTGAAGAGGAGTGAATAATTTCACGAGAAGACACACAAGCACCAATGATTTCACAAATGTAAGAAACCCTTAAGACTTATTATTCAACCTAAAAGATATTGTAGTGCCTTGCCACTCAACCCAATCAAGTGAATTGAAATCCCATATATCACGAAATTACAGCTACACACCTTTCTTGAATAAATAGAGAGCTTGTTTGGGAAAGATAATTGCAAGGGGATGCTCATGATATTGAACTAATTTATTCCACCAAATAGAAGTAGTGAAGCTAAACCCGCATTGTAGAGAATCCTTCCACTATAAAAAAATACAAACTTGTTGCCAGGCTTCCTAGATGGATTGCAAAGGAAATGAATCCCTTAACAGAAGAAGGAGCCATCCTTATCTTATCAATCCATCCAACACCTTGCCATTTGTTGTTAGTAGCAACAAAGAGAAGTATGACGACAGAACAAAGTTTTCTAAGGTTCCTCTCTTGTCACAACTCTTATTATCCATTTTGTTGATAAACAAGAGCCTTGAGTCTTAGGATCCAATAGCCCGCACCCACCCTTATTTCTGGGTTGTTTACAATGATAGTGTTTAGAAAAACCTTTTGGGGTGTTTGGTAGGCAAGACGATTCTCCCTTGGTGAAAACCACATGTTTAACATCTTGGAACAATGATAAAACACAACATAAAATCATGCAAAGTATGCCTATATGTTGATGCAAGCAAGTGATGCACTATTGATGGCCTATAAATGCTTGAATGATAATGGTATGAGGTTTGTTGATGATTTTCTAGGTGCTTTAAAATGAATTATGTTTAGTTCATGAATGCAACTCTAAAGAATACAAATGAAACATTTCATATGTGAAGTCTATACACAATGTTTAGTTAAGAATGAACTAATTAGAAATTCAATTTATATTTGAAATTATGAGTTTAAAATTTATTTATGCAAATATATAAATGATTGGTTAATTTTATGAATTATATATTTAAATCTAGATAAAATTTGGAAATTGAAAAATTAAAACTAGACCTTAAAATATATAGAGATAAAATTATATAAAAAATCAAATTCAATGTCAAAATAATTACGTATACATTAATCATTTCATAATAAATAACCAAATCAAAATAACCTAAACATACATGTTATATATAATTTTTTTTGGATATCTCTATGGTGTCCACCTTAGCACCCACAGTTCACATTTTTGGACCGCATGAAACCTCAAGAACCCCCATGCATTCTCGATGCGACTAGGCTCGCATTATCCAATTTCTTTCCATTACAATGAAAATATTTGCATACATGATAGTTGATCGCGGCCTGATAGATCTTTGAATGAAGTTACATACACAAAAGCTTTTAATCTAACACTACCTAGTGCCCAACATCACTGGTGAAGATTATAAGTCACACTAATGCCTTCCCAATAAATAAATCTGACGTCACCCAAACATATGTCAAAATTAAATTATATTAACAAGATGTAACAACTGAGCTTGAGCAGAGTTATATGGCTGTACCCACAATTTCACTCCCTACACCCGTGAATTCATTCCATAAGGTAATATGTTCTTCGACATTCTTCAATGTCTCGCTGTTTGACATGAACAGCCCTTAAACTTACTATACAGTTATAACTCCTAACTATAAATAAATAAGTAAAAAGAAAAAAAAAATGAAAGGCAAGAAAAAGCCAGTTTGTATTAAGTAATGATTAAATAATATTTGAGAGCTCTTTTGATTAGATTTAACTCATTGAATATTATTTTATTAAAAAATGTGTCAATTATGCTGGATAGACGTTGCCTTTCACAAATATATATATTTTGATTGAGGGATCCTCAATCCCTCAAAATCTTAACGAACAGTTATATGAGAATGAATATTATTCCAGGTCTCCCTAAAGATTTGGGATTGCAATGTCTCGTAAAGGTGCCATACAAACTCCACAAGCACCTTAGGGCCGTCTGCAAGAGCTGGAATGCTGTGCTGAGCAGTCCCAACTTCTATAAAGAGCGACAACACCATAATGAGTGCGAGGAGGGAATAGCTTATTTTCACATAGGAGACAGACCAACTGATTGGGAAGTAATTATTTACTACCCGAATGGGAGGTGGTGGGAAAGACTGCCCCGAACCACCGAAGATTTTATTTTAGATTGGCAAGTCTGTTTTAAAGAGTGTAATTGTGTATACGTTAGATCAAAACAAGTTCTGGTCGCCATGGGGCTTCTCAACAAGTACGACGAAAGAGCAACTGTTTTGATGTTTAATTTTTTATCTCGCACCTGGCGGCGGGGGCTGAACATGCCTTTCCGTCTTTGGAACCGTGGACGCGCACTGTCACCATCTCCTCAAGGTCTTATCTATATTGCCGGTTGTATGCGCGATGGTACCAATCCCCATGTAGTCCAATTTTATGTATACAATGTAGAGCAAAACGGGTGGGACTTTCTACCTCCCATCAATCCCGATTGGGTTCAAAATTTCTGTGTTGCTGAGTTTGTGGACGACATGTTTTATCTACTTCCCAGTCATGCGCGTACCGCGCATATTTATGATCCCCACTCACGACTATGGAGAACCATAAATATAGACAGTAACGGCCAAGGTGTTGATAGAATTGTATCTGCTTTTGGGAACTTGTATGGGTTTTCGTGTATAGAATCTTTTGGGACAGACTTTGTAATCGTGAAACAATTCGATTTCGCCAACAGCTCATTTATTAGAGTTGGACAATATCCTGCCCAGATTTATGATGTTGAATGTGCCGTATTATGTGGTGATTATATATTTGTAATTCCCATGGACTTCGAAGATGTTTACTACCAATTTAATCCTTCCGAGATAGAAGAAGGAAAAAGATGGACTGAAATTGAAATGCCCGCAGAGTTTCCAACAGAAAATTCCGTATCGGCTACTGCTGTGCAAATATGATATTATACGTAGTTAAGTTGTAAGTTTAAATAGTAAACAAAGGGATTTTGAAGTGTCGTACATTAACCTACTTATTAATTTGGTGTTTAAAACAAATTATCCCAACCCACTTGTTAATTTGGTGTTAAAAAAATATCCCTTATCCTATATCAACCTCTTTAACAAAGTGCATCTGCATTACTCCTCGCCTGCGTGCGAGCTTTGAAAATGTTAAAAATACTGAGTATTGCCGGATCAGGCTTTATAGGATTTATTTAAGTGGAAAAAGTTCTGACTTCAACAGAATAGTACGAACAAAAGTTCAATAATTTTTAATTTTTGCCAATAATTTATATTCTTTAAATATAGATTTAAATTATTATTAATATTTTTAAGAGTAGTTACGCTTGGCATAGAAGTTAATTTGATTTTGTGTAAAATCATGAATTTTTTTAAATAGTATTTGTTATTTGCATATTTTTAAATATTTTATGACATTAAATAGCTTCTATGTTTTTAAGAGATTCTATTCAAATTATTTTTAATTTTAATATTTTTTAAATATGTTTAAAATGTTAAATTGATGTTAAAAAAAGTTATTCTATTTATTAAAATGAAAGCTGAACCAGCATTTTCTAAATGAGAACATTATCCTATATCAACCTCTTTAACAAAGTGCATTTGCATTACTGCTCTCCTACGATAAGCTTTGAAAATGCTAAAAATAATATACTCAGTATTCTCAATAGGCTTTAAAAAGTTCTCAATTGAGCAAAATGGTAGGAATAAAGTTCTATAAATTATTTTTTCTTAAAGAATATAGTATATTATTTTTATGGACAACAATGTCTAAACTTCAAATATAAGTTCAAATTAGTATTAAGATTTTTATTCTTGATTTTGTGTAAGATCAAGTCTGAATTTGTTAGTTTCATAAAAGTTTATTTACCAGTATTTGTTATAGTTGTAGTAGGAAAGTTCTTAAATATTTATGATAGTAAGTGGCCTTTCTTTATTTTTGAGAAATTATTTTAAAAATATTTTAATTTTAATATTTTTAAAATATGTTGAAGAAGTTAATATATATAATGAAATCATATTTTTCATTTATTATTGTAATCAAAGAATAGACTCTCTAAAATATCAAATGTAATGTCTATTTATAATTAGAAGATGATAGTAGATTCCACTTTCCAACCTTTTCTATATTGAAATTGGACTTCATAGCAGTTATCAAATGTCATTCAAGGAGAGGACATAACCTTTTTTGACAGCCACAAATTAACTAGATGAGTTGAGGCTATTCTATTGAAAGGATGCATTGATGTAATTATATTGATTAATTTTCATGTTCCTGAAACCATTAGTAATAATAACAATATAAAAAATATTTGTTAAATTACATATCATTTAATTCACTTAAAATTATATATATTTTATAAAGCCTCACAAACTTTTACCCATTAATAAATGAACATATTGAATGAACAAATAAGAATTTCATGAAATTTATTAAAAAATTCATAGAAATGATAAATGATAATGGTATTAATACCTAATTAATTTTATTTAGAAGAGCAACAAAATGCTTCATATAACTAGTTAAGTAATGGTTTGACAAGTGAGAAATAATAAATGATAATAGTGTGTTTTATTATTCATTGATCAATAAATTGTGGTATTTTTTAAACATGTCAAAATAGTTGTATTCGAAACATTACATAGAACCAGATTTTTTTTGTTTTGTGTCTACCAATTATTGAGAAAACTTAGGTTTTTAGCCTAATTCCAATTGAGAGAGACTAGTTATGGAGGGTCTCTTCCCATGAGTCATCTCTTGTGGGGCCATCATTCCTCACAATTTACTTATTCAAACCCATGAGTTCAACATCCTAGTGTAAGACAAGGCCAACAAACTCAATGGCCTAGTAGGGTTTAAACTGTAGTGGAAGCCTCACCAAAGAAGTGTTTCTACTGTGCCACTAAATATTTGGAAGATAATATTAGCTTGATGATGATGATATAGTTGTACTAGGTTGTATGATGAATTTATTTGTGTTGTCATTGATGGAAACCATGTTTTGTTTAGTCATCTAGGTCATCTAGACCAACTGGTATAGAACCGGTAGTGGAATCAGTTAGAATTCAAAACTGGTAAGTTGTTGTCAACCGATAAGAAGGAACAAAGCGATGATCAAGCGCCCGATATAGACGATTGATGAATAGTTATAGGTTGTGGTTCTACATGAGTGTTGGAGACATGAACATGCACCTATGTTCCAAACCACATTAGTAGATTCGATGTATTGAGCAAGTTATGATGGATTTGTAAGTCACAGTCAGGAAGAACAGAGAACCGGTATAGCAGAGTTAGTTTGATCGGTAACCGGTAGACTTATTGTTATGTTTTTAAGTTATGAATTATTTTTCCAACAATAGAAAACTATAATGAGTGGGAAAATATAAAAGGTGACTAGATTCAATGAACCTAGGGAATTGTTCCAAGTTTCTTAACCTTCCTAACATACCTCTTTATAAGGTGATATAAGTTGTATGATTTCATGTATCAAGAGTGAGAATTTGATCGTGTGGTTGAAGGAGAAGTTAGGGTTTGATATTTAGTTGGTGATAGAAGCTGAGCAAAAGTGGGCCTAATTAGGTACAAAGGTGCTAACTTAAGATCAGTTGAACTTGTTATATTCCTAATAGTTGTAGCAAGAAAATCCTCTAACAAGGTCATTCCTAATAGAGTGCGGTAGGATCCTAGCAGGTCAGAAGGTGAAATCCTCTAACCAGGTGAAACAGTAGCTTCTGTTTGTAAATCCCAGTAATGTGGCTAGCTCCTAATAGGGCTGGGTCCTAAAATGCCTTATTGTATAGCTCTTAACCAGGCTAAAACACTCAAAATCGGGTGCACCCCTAACAGGGTGGTTGTATGACCTTAACTGGTCAGATCTCTATACTACAATCAGAAGATCCTTGTGGGTAATAATTCCCACAGTACTTTTCCCATTTGGTTTTCCACATTAAAAATCATTGTGTTATGGTTTGCATGCTTTGGTCGATGTTTCCTTATGGGGTTATATTTCTTGCCTACTTGTTGATTTTCAAATTGGTGAAAGTTGTTATCAGATCTATTAAGTTTTTGGTTGCATTGATTCACCCTCCCCCCCCATCTTAGTGCCTTATAAGTTTATTAATTTGTATCAAAGTCTAATTCCCTCAATGCTTAACCACGTGGAAAGGATCTCTATGGCTAACCTGGGGGAAGGTTCAAAGAGTTACCGATAGATTTCAAACAAGCTTGCAAAATATGAAGAATCCCTTAATGAACTAAAGGTCAAGTACAAAGCTTCATTGGCTAAGAGAAGAGAGATGGCTGAGCACTTGATGGAACTTAGTGAAAATAGTTCATCTTAGGAAGCAACCATTGATGCCTTGTCTAATGAGGTGGAAAAGGTGAACGCTAAAAAGATAAATCTAAGGAGAGAGTTGGAAGCCCTTACCATCAGGATGAGCCAAGAGTTGGAAGCCAGGAGGACAACTAAAGACAAAATAAGAGATAAGGAGCATTAGATCTTTGAGATGAACTAGGAGATTGGTACCTTGTGTGTACATGTTCATGAGGAAAAAGAAGAAAAAGAGGAAATAAAAGTTGATCTAGACATGTCTATCTCTCTTAGAGAAAGTCTCACAAAAAAAGAATGAGGAGCTTACCAAGGAGTTTGGTAATGCAATTGAGCTACTATTTAAATTCAACAAGAGCACTACTATGTTTGATGAGTAGATTCAGACACAAAGGCAGAACATAGATACACATGGCTTGGGATACACAACCTTTGAACAAGGAGAGCAATTTGATACCAAGGACACCATGCATGAAGCTAAATATGCACTAAAGACCAAGAAGAACACTGGTAAGACAACCTATAAACCAATATTTTTTAACTATCATAAGGTACAAGAAACCTGACACCTACTATTTTCTGGATTTTAGACCTATTAGCCTTTGCAATTTTATCTATAAAATTTTCACCAAGATTCTTCTGCTCAGGTTTAATCTTTTAATTCCCTTTTTAATCTCTAATCATCAAAATGGATTTGTGCCTGGAAGGTAGATCCTGGATTCTGCTATTATGGTTCATGAGAACATCCACTCCCTTCCTACTAACAAAAAACTTGGTTTTCTCCTGAAACTTGACCAGTTGAAAGCTTTTGATAGAGTTAATTGGTGCTTCCTTCTCAAAATCCTCAGGGCCTTTAGATTCAGAGACAACTTCATCTAGATTATTGAGCAATGTATTTCCACTGCTAAATTCTCTATGTTGATTAATGGATTTGCCTCCGGTTTTTTCTCTAGGTCTAGGGGCATCCATTAGGGGGATCCTCTATCCCCTTTCCTTTTAATTTTGATGAGCAAGGCTCTTAGCAGAATAATTCAGAGGGAAGTCAGAAAGGGAAATATCATGGGTTTTCAATCCTCCTCTCAGGCCCCCACTTGCTCTCATCAACAATTTGTGGATGACACTCTCTTGATGGGGGAAGGTTTGATCAAAGAAGCCAAGAATTTAAAAATGACTCTGAATATTTATGAACATGGTTCAGGGCAAAAAAATTAGCCTGACTAAAAGCTCCATCTTCTTCTTTAACACCCCCGAGCATAGGAAAGCTAAAATTTCCTTGATTATTGGATGCAAAATTGGAACATTGCCTAATTCCTACCTAGGCCTTCCCCTCTGCTAGGGACTCCTTTTGGGTGAATCTTATAGACAAATTCCAGAACAAGCTAGCTGGATGGAAAGGCGCCTTGCTAAGCCAAGCGGGCAAGCTCCAACTTCTCAAAGCCTCTCTTCAGAGCCTTCCGGTTTATGCTATGAGTTTTTTAAAAATACCAACCAAAATCACGGATAAATTGCAAATAATTCAAAAACAAAATAATTATGGACTGGAACTGAATCCAAAAATAGATTACACCTTGTGGCCTGGAATCAAGTCTTTTTGCCCAAACTCATGGGAGGCCTGGATATCCATAATTTGAGAGACTTCAATAAAGCTTTGATGTCCAAGCATCTATGGATTTATCTTAAGGAGACTAATGAATGGACTGATATATTCAAACTTAAGTATCACATCCCTGATATCCAAAACACTCTAGAAGCTTATGAGCTCCCCAATGTTGTTTTTGATTTTTTGAGCAATTTCTTTGGCTCCTCCAAAGTTATCTTGCATGGTTGCAGATGGATGCTTGGTGGATCAGTGAGGGTCCCCTATTGGACTCTGTTTGGGCTCCCCCCTACAAAGAATTATGCCTCAGAAAAATTGGTGCCTGGGTGATTGATTACATTAGAAATAGAGAATGGTTGGGCCTCTCTTCTATTGACAATGATCTGAGACCTATGAAAAATTGCATCAACATCCCCCGCTCTCAAGGGAAGGATGAAGTATTCTGGAACTCCACCTCTTCTGGGAAGTTCAAAGTTGTTGATGCCTATAAGTTTATCTCTAGATCCTTCTCCCCCCCTATTGGGTGGGCATCTAGAACAATCTCTTAATTCCTAAAATTAACATCTTCTTCTAGTTTTTTATGCAGGGAAAGATCTCTACCATTGATAATCTTTGTAGAAGAGGTATTCCTCTCACTAAGAGATGTTTCTCTATAAAGAGGCGAAGGAAACTACTAGCCATCTTCTGCTGCATTGCACCTATTCCAAAGGTATCTGGAACCACTTCCTTAACATTTGGAATATTGCCTGTGTCTTCCCTACTTCTACTCAATGAATGTGGTTTGAATGGACATGCCCTTCTGATAATCAGGCCTTAGGTGTTTTTTGGAATCTTTCTCTTCCTCATATTGCCTCAGGCATCTGGAAAGAAAGAAATAATAGAGTCTTCAAGGACTTGGATTTGCCTCCCTTTGTTGTGGCTACTAGAACTCACAATGCTATCAAAGAGAAATTTCTCCACGCTTGCCCCAACAAAAAGAAAGACTCCCCCATTCCTACCCTCCAGGAGGATTGGGATAATATCAATCAATGGAAAATTGATTGGAACATTGCCAGCCCTATTCACAAAACTAAGCAGTGTAGACAAAATGTTGTTTGGCATCCTCCCCCTTTGGGCTGGATCAAAATCAATATGGATGGGGTGGCTAAAGGAAATCCAAGGCCGACTGAGTGTGGGGAGTGGCTAGGAATCACTCTGGTCTACTCATTTCCATGGTGGTGCTCCCCCTGGGCACCCAAACTAACCATTACGCAGAAGCCAGTGATGCCCATATCGAACTACACATGGCTAAAAGAGAGGGGTTTACTAAAGTATGGCTGGAGTCTGACTCGCTAAACAGTGTCAACTGCTTGAGTGGTTGCACAGATCCTAGCTAGACGATTGCCAGCCTGATCAAGAATTGCTAAAATATAATTAATGACCTGATAGATTTCAAAATCTTGCACATATACCGGGAAGGCAATAAGGAGGTGGATCTACTGGCCATTCTAGCTGTGGGATACGTGGCAACCAACTGGTGGAGTAGAAGGGATGCTTTCCCCAAAAATCTATGCAATCTAGCACGTAACAATTACTATGATAATAAATGATCTCTCATCATGACATGATTAAGTTGATAAGGAAACGCCTCTTTCTGGTTTTCCCTAATAAAAATTCTAGAAACCTCCTCCACGACTGGTTTTCCCATCCCATTGTGTGGGTTTTCTGCTACTATTTTGATATCCTTTGGACGTGGCTTATTTTCTACAACTAGTTGGCGATTGTGACCTTCTATTATCTGGCATCCAAAATCATAATGGGAGGGGAAAATAACAAACAAGAGCCCTCTACTTGTGAGAAGTGGAAGAAGAATAAAGATGTTTGGCAGGAAGTCATCAATGGTGGTCTCGTCCCCTTCCTGGACAAGCTTCATGGCCCCTCTCCTCTAATTATGGAGGCCTTTGTTAACAAATGGAAAAAAGGGAGTCTCAGGGATTATGGTGTTGATTATTAGATTAATGAAACTCTGGTGGCGACGGTCACTGGTCTAGCTAATACTAGAAGAAGGTTTTATAGAGATAGAAAAATAGGGAGAAGGACTTGTCGAGATTCTTTGACAAAGACAAGGAGCGCTCTAGAATCACCAAGATGGCCGATGGAGGATACAATAGAAAAGACCTCATGGCCCCATGAGAAGATATGGTTGAGTTTATAATGAGATATATCACCCTTGATGGCAGGTAAGCTAGCCTCTTCTCCTACCATTTCACTATTTTAAATCATTTCCACCATGGTAAAATTATCTTTATTCCCTTTTATCTGGCCTCCTCCATTGAAAATAACTTGGAAAAGCACCTTGAAAACCCTAGAAACCCTGTTCTTCATGAGGGTCTTATCATCCTCATCATGGAACATGCCAAATCCCTTGAAATTGTACCCCATCTTACTAAGATTGGTATGTAGATGGAAGTCCAAGACATCTCTAACTCTAACTTGGAGATAGACTGGGATGATAGTGGAGTTCCTGTTGATGACCTTGAATATGAACCTGCGGATGAAAAGGAAGAGATGGTCACTCCTAAGATGCTTGACAATAAGAACCCCCTTAGATGGGTAGCTAGTAAATACAAAACCAACAACAAGCTAATCTCCAAGCCTGAACCCCTCACCAAAAAGAAAAAGCTACTAGAAAAGGATCACAACCCAAAGATTACAGACCAAGGGATTAATCTAGACATCCCTATCAATCTCCATAAAGATAATCTTGGAAAAGATGTTAGTTTGATGAATCTTGTCATGGAAGCCAGCAGAAGCTAAAAGCTCTGTTGGGAATGGGTTGAGCATGCAATTGACACCCTCAAGGCAGGCGCTAAGGAAATAATTGACATTTTCAGTACTTTCCTTGAACCCAGCAAGCCGAAAAAACTCATGCTCATGACTCAAAAAATCTCTCAGAATGTTGATGTCATGCAATGTAACCATGAACAAAGGATTGATAAGGTGGAACAATCCATGGCTGAGATTAAGAAAAATCTCAAGAATCTAGTCGACATTAGTAAAGAAGCCATGAACAACAACATTGAGGGGCTTGAAAAGATTAATGAGATGGTTGCTGATTACATATCCTTCCATGGTGACCCGATGAAAGATCTTGTAGGACATGAGGTGCCTGCGGGAGAAAACAAAACCACTAGATCTAGTTCGAGAACCAAGAGAAGAAGAAGCAACAAGGGTACCTCCAGATTCATCATGGAGGAACTTGAGGAAATCAACAGGATTTCCATTGAGAAAAACAAGGATCTGGTGCAATCGCTCAACTCAGATCCTTTTTGCTTTTGCTTGTCTGTCTACATTTTTTGTCTATTTTTGTTCAGGGTTGATCCCTTGTTTTGTTGTTGTTTCTTCTCAAATTGGCTATTGGTCGGCTGTTGTGAAACTTTAGGTTTTGGGTCCTTGTAAAACCCATTTTCCCTTATCAAAAACTATCATAAGGTAGGTCATACTGCAAATGTTTGTAGAAGTAGATCCAATAATTTTGATGGATATAGACCTTATACATATGAAGGATATAAGTCTATTACTTTTGATTGATATTAATTCAATTGCAACAAGTATGGGCATAGAGTTGTTGAGTGAAGTTCTAGAGTGAATAATCAAATATCTTACATGGATTAGACGTTTAATGATGAATGGTAGAGATCTTACAATGACCAAAGGAACCCTAATTGGTAGAGACCTCATGTGAACCGGTCTAGGCTATATGAAATGGAGAATAGATAGAATGTGACATGTTCAATCTATCACAACTATGGTCATGTGGCTATGAATTGTTGAAGAAGAATTGATAGAGGCAATGCTAGACCCTCGAGAGCATCTAGAATGGCATGTTTCCACTGTCACAAACTGGGACACTTTGCAAAGTCTTATATAGCTAGAATGAACAAACCGGTTAATTAGTTTGTTGACCAGAAAGGAAAGAAGAAGGTAGATGTGGAAAAAACTAGAAGTGAGATGAATAAGATATGGAGGAAGAAAAGTTAGGAGAAACCATTGGAGGACTCCAATTCTTCACTTGGTGTGGAGAATCCCTCACCAGAAAACTAAGGTATGTATGAAGCTTAGGGGGAGCATATTGTCAGATCCATTTCTAGACCCCCTAAATGGTGTGCAGTAAGTTAAATCTGCATGTTTTGATGCAATATGATGTTATGAAGTGATTTTGAGATGTAACCAGTAAATTGGATGTGATATGTGAACTGGTAGCAAGTTCTAGGGTTGAACGGTCATTAGGGTATGTTCAACTAGTTTAGCAATAAAAGTAGTTGGCAAAAGGCAAATAAAAAGAAGTTTTATAGTCTCATTTTTTACTTATCATTTTCAAGAGCACACTTGGAGAGCGACAAAAACATAGAAGAGCATTTGATTGCTACTTTGGTAAAGTTGATAGCAGACTGTGAAGATTTGTGAAAAGTGAATCAGTGGAAGTTCATTCAGACTGAAAACCCTAGTTGCAAAGAAGTTTAAAGGTATTTCTCTATATCTGTGTTTGAATTTCCATAATGGATACACTACATATTTTTGATATTACCAAAAGACCTCAACCAGACTTTAACAGACACCCTCACAAGTCCATGGAGACATATCTAGTTGGAGACCTATCTAGCATGCCCTACAGAGTTCTACATGTTGAGGACATTCGATCATACATCCATTGCAAACTGGAGGATTTGGGCACATTTTCCATCTTTGATCAATACTTAAAACTGTGTGATGAACAAGGATTGATGAAGGATGAATTCAGAAGGGTATTTGATAAAGGTTTTAACCATGTTGTAAACTTTCAAGATGATTTTGAAAAAGAGCACTATAGATGTCTTCTGAGCAAGATCCATGATTAGTTTATGTGGCTAGATAGACTGCACAAGATCACAAAAGAGGCCATCCCTATTGTCATCAGATTATGGGCCACTAGTGAAGTCCCTATTTTGAGAACAATCTTGAAGGATGAGGCTATCGGACTAACAAAATCTAAATGAGATGGTTGTGCCATGATGGTGAAAGATATAGAAGATTCGGAAGTGAAGTTTACATCCATGGTCATTGGCTATAGATTATACCATTTGAATCAGATGAATAGAATTCCCGAAGCTTCTATCCACACAGTATACCAGAAATTAAAAGATAGTGTTGATTATGAGCTAATAGAGGCCTTGAGAGACGAACTGGTATTGAATCTTGAATCAATAAAGAAGGACAAGCGACAAAAGTTCAAGTTTGGTCAATTGATATTATTGGATTATTTTTCTATTTCTAGATTTACTTTCTCAGTATAGGTGATATACAATGGTCTGTGGATACATCGGGAGCATTACAAATTAAGAAAAATATTAAGATGCTTGGGAATGAGTTCACTAAGGCTATCTGGGGATACTTAAAAGAATTCGAGAAGAAAATGCTTGATAGAGAGAGGATACCAGAGCATATGGTGAAAAGGTATGAAGGCTCCATTTTTTTATGGTTGATACCAATACTTGTCAGATGGAGGTTGTAGATCCAAGGACTTCACGGGTCATGCCTATGGGGTATGAGATAGAAGAAGATATCTTGATTATTTATACCAACCACCTCCTACATAAACTGGTAGATCCAAATGTACCTAGGTTTAGAACATTTAAACAAAAATCATTAAAGGTACATGTTGAATTGGCGAGACCAATAGTGGCCAAAAAGATCAAGAAAAAGGTTGAGGAATTTTTTGTTGCACAAGGTTTCACAAAGGAGATGATTGATGAAGAAAGAAATAGATTTGAAGCAAGGAAGGTGAGAACCTCTATTGTCTCCACTAGTAGACAAACTAGAAGTACAAATGTTAAGAAGGAGAAGCCTTTCCTCCTCCAAACATACAAATCAGGAGAAAAGCAAAGGAAGATAAGCCTCAAGAATGTAAAGTCTCAAAAGATATAGGAAAAAGAAAGAAAGAACAAGAACAAAGAGTTTTTAAGGCTATAACAGAGAAAGAGGTAGGGGAAACCAAATCAGAAGGTGGTAAGAAAGAATTGAGGGCAAGTGGAAAGAAGTCTAAAGTGGTTGGTTCACCCAGTGTCATAACAATTAAGTCATAGGTAACTAAACTTACTTCTCTTGAGAACTTGTTATGAATATAAGGAAGTATCATATATTGATTGGTGTACATAAGTACTATAACAATTTTGGTGAGGAAGAGCAGAAACAAATTGAGGATTTAGTTGTTTGGTTTTTGAATCATTATAGCAAAGCATTAATTGAATTACAAGGATAGGGACTTGATTATTTGTATAGAAAATTGGAAGCTAGATGGTAGACTGCAATTAAGCAGGATAAAGAAATGATAGAGTATGTACTTATGCATTTACAACCGGAGACCCCGAAGAAGGAAATGCAGGAAATTATTTCATAATTAAAACCATTATTTTATACCAAAAAGAGGATAACAAGATTTCTTGTTGGTGAGTCCCATTCTGTGCAAGATGAGACTGAGGAAATTTTGAAAATGTTTTTAGGACTTTAAAAAGAGGGACCAAAGAAGATAGATTCTTCTGAGGAAGAATATCTCTCTAAAGAATCGATAATTGAAGGTGACCTATCAGATATGATTGAAATTGATCAGATACAAGATGTTACTCAAACAAAGATAGAACCAGAAGGTGGCACCATATTTTTTCCCAGATCAGTTCCTATTGTCATAGAAGAACAACCAGTGATACCAGAAGTTATTCCAACTGGTAAAGATGAAGAGAAGACAAAGACACAAGAGAATGGACAAAGTGATGATGTGCAAACCATAGATCCACTAGAGAAGATAGAAGAAATGTAGAAAGATACAGAAGAGAGTGTAGAAATAGATGTTTTGTAAACTACAAATCCACTGGAGAAGGAAGAAGAGAAGCAAAAAGAAGAGTTAGACATTGTGATTTTATAGGAGTGTTGGAGATAGGAACATGCAACTATGTGTCAAACCACATCAACATATTTGGTGTATTGAGTGAGTTATGATGGATTTTCTAGTCACAGTCAGGAGGAACATAGAACCGATAAAGCAGAGTTAGTTTGATCGATAACTGGTAGACTTATTGTTATGTTTTTAAGTTATGAATTGTTTTGATGACAAGAGAAAAGTGTAATGAGAGGGAAAATATAAAAGGTAACTAGATTCAATGAAACTAGGGAATTGTTCCAAGGTTCTTAACCAACCTAACAAAGTTCTTTATAAAGTGATGTGAAATATATGATTTCATGTATCAAGAGTGATAATTTGACCGTGTGGTTGAAGGAGAAGTTAGGGTTTCATGTTCAGTCAGTGAAAGAAGCTTAGCAGAAGAGGATCAAATCATGCACAGAGGTGCTAACTTCAGATCAGTTGAACTTGTTGTCTTCCTAATAGTTACCGCATGAAAATCCTCTAACAAGGTCACTCCTAATAAAGTGTGGTAGGATCCTAGCAGGTCTGAAGGTGGAATCCTCTAACTAGGTGACACATTGGCTTGTGTTTGTAAATCCCAGTAATGTGGGTAGCTCCTAACCAACCTTATTGTATAGCTCTTAAATTGGCTAAAACACTCTTAACCGAGTGTGCCCCTAATAGGGTCGTTGTATGACCTTCAGTAGCTAGATCTCTATACTGCAGTTAGAAGATACTTGTGGGTACTAATTCCCACTATGGTTTTTCCCAATTGGGTTTCCACGTGAAAAATCATTGTGTTATGATTTGTATTCTTTGTTCGATGTTTTCTTATGTGGTTATATTTCTTGCATGCTTATTGATTTTCAAGATGGTGAAAGTTGTTATCAAATTGTATGTATGAAGCATAGGGGGAGCATATTGTCAGATCCATTTCCAGGCCCCCTAAATGGTGTGCGATAAGTCAAATCTGCATTTTTTGAAGCAATATGATGTTATGAATTGATTTTGAGATGTAACTGGTAAATTGGATGTGATATTTGAACTGATAGCAAGTTCTAGGGTTGAACAGTGATTAAGTTATGTTCAACCAATTTAGCATTAAATGCAGTTGGAAGAAGGTAAATAAAAAGGTGTTTTATAGTCTCATTTTTTCACTTAGCATTTTTGAGAGCACACTTGGAGAGAAACAAAAACATAGAAGAGAATTTGATTGCTACTTTGGAAAAGTTAATAGGAGATTGTGAAGATTTGTGAAAAGTGAATCAGTAGAAGTGCATCTAAACCAAAAACCCTAGTTGCAAAGAAGTTTAAAGGTATTTATCTATATTTGTGTTTGAATTTTCACAATGGATACACCACATATTGTTGATATTACTGAAAGACCTCGACCAGACTTTAAGAGACATCCTCATAAGTCCACAGAGATAGATCCAGCTGGAGCCCTGTCCAGCATGCCCGAAAAAGTTTTGCATGTTGAGGATATTTTATCATACATCCACTGCAGACTGGATGATTTGGGAACATTTTCCATATTTGATCAATACTTAAAATTGTGTGATGAATAAGGATTGATGAAGGATGAATTCATACAGGTATCTGATAAAGGTTTTCACCATGTTGTAAACTTTCTAGATAATTTTGAAGAAGAGCACGTGAGATATGTTTTGAGAAGGGTCCATGATCAGTTTATATAGCTAGATAGACCACACAAGATCACAAAATACGCGATCCATGCTATCACCAGATTATGGGCCACTGGTGAAGTCCCTATTTTGAGAAAAATCCTGAAGGATGAGGTTATCCGACCGAAAAAATCAAAGTGGGATGGTCGTGCCATGACGGTGAATGATATAGAAGATCTAGAAGTGAAGTTTGCATCCATGGTCATCAGCTATAGAATATACCATTCAAGCTAGATGAATACCATTCCCGGAGCTTCTATCCACACAACATACTGGATGTTAAAATATAATGTTGATTATGACCTAGCAAAGGCCTTGAGAGCCCAACTGGCATTGAATCTTGAATCAATCAATAAGGACAAGCAAAAAACGTTCAAGTTTGGTCAATTGATTATTAGACTATTTTTCTATTTCCAGAATTACTTTCTCGGTATAGGTGATATCCAATGGTCTATGGATACACCGACAATCTTGAAAATAAAGAACAATATTAAGATGTTTGGGAATGAGTTCACTAAGACTATTTGAGAATACTTCAAACAATTCTAGAAGAAAATGCATGACAAATAAATGATAATGGAGTATGTGTTGAAAAGGTATGAAGACTCCATTTGTTTTATGGTTGATACTGATACTTGTCAGATGGAGACTATAGATCCAAGGACTTCATGGGTCATGCCTATGGGGTATGAGCTAGAAGAATATATCTTGATTATTTATGCTGACCACCTCCTACCTAAACCAGTAGATCAAAATATACCTAGGTTTGGCACATTTAAAGAGAAATCATTAAAGGCACATGCTAAATTGGCCAAACCGGTAGTGGCCAAAAAGATCAGGAAAGAGGTTGAGTAATTTTTTGTTTCACAAGGATTCACAAAGGAGATGATTGATGAAGAAAGAACTATATTTGAAGCAAGAAAGGCAGGATCCTCTAGTGTCTCCACCGATAGACAAACTAGGAGTGCAAATGTCAAGAAGGAGAAGCCCCCTCTTCCTCCAAACATACAAATCAGGAGAAAAGCAAAGGAAGATAAGCCCCAACCACATAAAGTCTCAAAATCTATAGGAAAAAGAAAGAAAGAACAAGCACAAATAGTTTTTAAGGTTGTAGCAGAGGAAGAAGTAGAAGAAACCGAATCAGAAAGTGGTAAGAAAGAATTGAGGGAAATTGGAAAGAAGTATAAAGTGGTTGGTTCAGCCACTGTCAAATCAGTTAAGCCACAAGTAACTAAACTTACTTCTCTTGAGAACTTGTTGATGAATATAAGGAATTATGGTAAATTGATTGGTGTACATAAGCACTATAACAATTTTGGTGAGGAAGAGCCTAAACAAATTGGGGATTCAGTTGTTTGGTCTATGAATCATTATAAAAAAGCATTGATTGAATTACAAGGACATATACCTGAGTATTTGTATAGAAAATCTATATGGTAGAATACAATTAGGAAGGATAAAGAAATGATAGAGTATGTACGTATGCATTTACAGGCAGAGACCCCCAAGGAGGAAATGTAGGAAATTATTCCAGAATCAATACCATTATTTTGTACAAAATAGATGTTGACAAGATTGTTTGTTGGTGATTCACAGTCCATGCAAGCTGAGACGGAGTTAATTTTGAAAACATTTTTAGGACTTGAAAAAGAGGAACTGGAGAATATAGATTCTTATAAGGAAGAAGATCTTTGTGAAGCACTGGTAATTGAAGGTGAACTATCGGATGTGATTGAAATTGATCAAACACTAGATGTTACTCAAACAAAGATAGAACAAGAAGGTGGCACCATATTTGTTCCCACATCAGTTCCTACTATCATAGAAGAACAACCAGTGATACCAGAAGTTATTACAACCAGTAAAGATGAAGAGAAGACAAAGACACAAGAGAATGCACAAATTGATGATGTTCAAACCATAAAGCCACTAGAGAAGACATAAGAAATACAAAAAGATGCAAAAGAGAGTGTACAAATAGATGTGCAAAATACAAAGCCACTGGAGAAGGAAGAATAAAAGTAGAAAGAAGAAGCACAAGAGTAGAAAGTGACCCACCGGTAACTTACTTCAAAGAAATTCATTGATGATGATGAGGATGATGATAAAATGGCCATCCAAGGGCCAGTAAATATGGATATGTTGAGTTCAATAGAACTAATGGAGATTGCATCTGCAATGCAATCCAAGGCCAAAACGAAGATAATAAGAGCTAAGAGGAGATAAGCTCAAACTATACAGATTGTAGTTGACATTTTTTTTCAGTCTATTATCAGAGACTGATACTGATAGTCTCACAACTCCCATTGAAAAACCAGACCACTTGGTCACAACTATAGGGGAGCAAATGAAAAGTCTTGGACAGGCCACTCTACATAATGTAGAGAAAGAATATGAAAAGAAAGGAATTGAGACATTGATCAAGGAAATTAACAAAAATAGAGAAGATCTTACTATGAATATGGATCAAATCAAAGAAGCCTTGAAGAATGGAGGTATAATTCTTTCTACAATTGGCAACTTTTCATTTTTCTTTAATGATCTTACAAGAAGATAAAGGAAGCTCAACAGGAGCTATAGAGTTTGAGTGAGTCATTTAATCCATTAAATGATTCAGCAACCATTTTTGGTAGATCTATCATAGTGATAAAACATAAGCTTAAGGAATATGCGGCAGAACAGATCAAGAGGACTACATCATTGCAAGATTTATAGACTCATCTGGTCCCAAAATTTGAAAATTTCTAGAGAGATACAAAGAGACAAAAGGAATTTTGACAACACCTGAAATGAGTACACTTGATGCTATTGAAGAGCTTGCATACCAAGTCTGAACACACAGTAAGATTACATCTACTATTTTGGATACATGGGAGAATGATTTGAAAGTCTGGAAGAATAATTTTGCTGATGTTTTTCTCAAAATGTAATTGTTAACTTTTGAACTCTTATACATTTGGTAATGCAAATTTTGATGTATTGTATTAATTTATTTCAAATATATTTGCTTACCTTTGTCATTGTTGTGAAAGTGGGAGTAGTATAATTCAATCAAAATTTTGTAATAGCATGTAATTGCTAAGGGGGAGTTTTGAATTATGTATTTGAGTTGAGTCATGATTGTTGTAATGTGACAATTAGATAAAAAATTTCCTAAGTGTTGCCATCAATGCCAAAGGGGGAGATTGTTGGCTTGATGATGATGATATAGTTGTAATAGCTTGTATGATGAATTTATTTATGTTGTAATTGATGGAAACCATGTTTTGTTTAGTCATCTAGTTCATCTAGTTCATCTAAACCAATCAGTATAGCCTAACCGAGAGTGGAATCAGTTAGACAACAAATTGCTAAGTTGTTGTCAACTAGTAAGCAAGAACAAAGCGATGATCAAGCAACTGGTACAGACGATTGGTGAAGAGTTAGACATTGTGGTTTTATAGTAGTGTTGAGACAAGAAATGTGTACCTATGTTCCAAACCGCATCAACAGATTCAATGTATTGAGTGAGTTATGATGGATTTTCGAGTCATAGTTAGGAAGAACAGAGAACCGGTATAGCAGAGTTAGTTTGATCGGTAACTAGTAGACTTATAGTTATGCTTTTAAGTTATGAATTATTTTGCTGACAAGAGAAAACTGTAATGAGTGGGAAAATGTAAAAGGTGACTAGATTCAATGAACCTAGGTAATTGTTCCAAGGTTCTTAATCGACCTAACATATTTCTTTATAAGGTGATGTAAGTTGTATGATTTCATGTATCAAGAGTAATAATTTGATCATGTCATTGAAGGAGAAGTTAGGGTTTGATGTTTAGTCAGTGATAGATGTTGAGCAAAAGTGGATCTAATCAGGCGTAGAGGTGCTAACTTTAGATCAATTGAACTTGTTGTCTTCCTAACAGTTGCAACAAGAAAATCTTGTAACAAGGACACTCTTAAAAGAGTGCGATAGGATCCTAGCAGGTCCGAAGGTGAAATCCTCTAACCCGGTGACACATTAGCTTGTGTTTGTAAATCCCAGTAATGTGGGTAGCTCCTAACAGGGATGGGTCCTAACAGGGCCTATTGTATAGCTCTTAATCGGGCTAAAACACTCTTAACTGGGTGCACCCTTAACAGGGTGGTTGTATGACCTTAACTTGTCAGAATATTACAAGCATATAAAATTTATGGTTTCCTTGGTCTCAGGTAACTATTCATAGACACTGATCACATTTTATCTTTTTCTTAAAATATAATAATAATTCAAGAAACTTGTATTTAAATATTTATTTATTTATTATTGATTCCCATGAAAAAAGAGTAGCCTTAGTTTGACATAACCAGTAATGTTATGTGTAAGTACTATGTAATATATGTAAGAATTTTCAAGACCATATAATTGTATATATATGTGAAAGATAATAATTCAAAAGAACTTAAAAGCTACCTTTGAAACACATGGGATAGTTAGACTCCACTTGAGTGGAATCCTCCAAGAGGAAAACCAATTTGAAAAAATCATCCAGTTTGCCCTAGAACCATGGGCATGGGACTTAAGGCCCACACCAAAACAAAAAAAAAAAAGCCAATACATGTAACAAAGATAATAGTTGAAGCATTGCAAATAAATGCCAACACCACTTGGATAGAGCGAAGAGGGAGAGGCTAAAATCATCCACCATTGAAATTCCCACCAAGATAGCTCAAAAGGATACTTCAACGGAAAAATATTAGATGTAGGTAGTAGAATCCCCTATATATCTAATAGATAAAGGCATTCAAAACCAACTCCCAAGGTTATTTGAATAGCTAAAATTGTCTACATGGAACTTTTAAAGGGACAAGAAAACAATGAAATCACTACCATCTCAATACTAATAAATGTCCATGGGAGTGATTTCTCTTTATAGGCCACACTTAAGACAACTAGGAAATGACCACCATTTCTAGAGATTATCTTGCATAAAGCACTCCCACTTGAAGCCATCCATATACACCCAAATGACAAGGGCTTCTACACAGATAACATTCTCTTAGATGTGACATCTTCATCAAATTCCTCATCTAATACCTTGACATTAATTTCTTCCTTCCTACCGCCATTGCATGCTCCCTCCCCTTCATTTCTAATACTTGGTTCTTATAGTATTTTTGGTTTAAGTTTTGGAGATATTTTTTTTTAAAGGATCTTTTTAGAATAAAAAATTAAATATTATAAATTAATATAAAGTAATTTTCATTTTTAAATATTTTCATCATAATTTAAATCTATTTGAATTCTCTTATATTTATGTAGAAATTGCTCTTTCATCGCATATTTAGTTCATTAAGACTACGATATAGTGATTATTCCATGTGATAAGCTAGAACCTCACTACAGGTCCTTTTGAATGCCTAATAATGATTAATCAATATATGAACTAATTGAATTTATTGTAATATAGTATCTGCTTTGTAATAAAAGGAGAATGAATATCTTAAAATAGGATTAAAACATGGCCAATGGATATAAATACACTTCCCTAAAACATACCCTCTCTTGATTTACACATGTAAACATGTAAAACATATTTCTATTGGTAGGTCCAGTTGCGGTAGCTTCAATCATCTTCTTATTTACCCATTCTATTGATCGCTTGGTAATATGAGTAGTTCATTCACCCAAATCCCTTTCTTTATGACTTGCCCAATTAATGAGTGGCAATGGTTGCAACTGAAACTTTTCAAAATAGAATTAATCTATTAAGTTTGAATGACAATATTTGATTCCTCTTACATTGCATCCTTCTTTGAATTGGGAAATCTATTATAAGGTGAAGCATATCCAATCTCATATATTCAAACACATGAAGAAAATGTTAATTCAAACATCTGCAACATCATAGATTTGCCATAAACCAACCAGTAACATTTGGTGTACATACAGGCTAACAGGCCTATAACTACTTAAGTTCTAGATTACAAACCATCCAGACCCCCAAGAGGTATCCAAATTACATAACATGAATTTATATTCATACCATATTTTGCTTCCTTTCTAAGGATCAATTAAAACAATATAAATAGAATCCAAAACACATCTGGGTCGACCAAAAAAGATCGCATTCTCCAAAGATAGGAAAATGAAACGTGTAAGATAGGTTTGACCCAAAACATGAATATTACCTATGCCAAAGATAATAAGAAAGTGTGGATAGTCAAGGAAGGTCGATCAAGGGCCTAAGAAAATCATTCATGATTCGAATTAGATCTGCAAGTCAAGATATTTATTCGCAAGAGAACAAATCTCCAACTAGCTATTAAGCTCAAAAATTGCTCCAAAACTAAGAAATATCCAATCTTGAAGCAATAACTTACTGGAAAAAGTCAAAATGAATTGGAAATCTATAATAAAGAATAAGAACATGTCTGAAAGACAAGAATCTAATCCGCAACAGAAAATGAACAACTACAAGATAATTTTGGAAGTAACACAGAAACTGCAACACATAACAAAAACAACTCAAAAGGAAAAATATTTTTGGTTGATGCAAGATTGCTAAACGATCGGGGAATGCTCCTACATTAGATACCCGATGTGGAAAAATATGCTCCATGATAAATAACTCACGAACATTGAAAAGGATTCAGAATATAGAGCCCATGCTCATTTATGATCCAAATGTCTTTTTTGTCTACAAATTTCTTCCTCCTTACCTCTTCCAATAACCCAACTAAATTTTTTAACTTCCTTTCCTCTTCTTTCCTTTTTTAGTGATTGTTACCTATACAATGTCTCTTATTACCACCCCTTTTCTTCTGCAAATCTAATATATTCCTTCCATCAGAACTCATCTTATCTGCCACCACAACTCTAACTTCACTACCAATCAGTACCATCTTGCTAAAAGACCCATCCACAAGATCCTTCCTCAAATCAATGCCATCATCCGATATAACCTCTACATCCTGCTTCTCAGCACTACAACTCTTCACAAGACTCAAGTTCTTCACTTCCTTCTCTTTCTCCTTCAAAGAAGCCAAAGTAAAATTTTCTCCATCCTTCTCAATAGTGATCAGGTTTCTCCTACAATCATAAAGAGCTCCTCTATCATATTGCCAAGGTCAACCCAAAAAAACATGACAAGAACTCATCGACACAACATTGCACAAGACTTCATCTTTGAAGGGTCCAATATTAAAATTCATCGAGCACTGCTCTCTCACCTCTAGCACATGATCCTCTTTTAACCAACTCACCTTGTAAGGATAGGGATGTTCAAGCTTCTTTATCATCCCCTCTGATAGAAAATTTGCAATACTTCCAATATCCACAATAACCTTACAACATTTACCTCTTGATTTGCATATAGTCCGGAAAATATCCTTCCTTTGTGTAGGTATGGTTTCTTCTTTTCTCTTCTCCACTAGGATTCTTCTAAACATAAGGGACTCTCCCTGCTCTGGTGTTATCAAGATCTCATCTACAAATCCAGTATCCAGTTCCTCACATGCTATGAAATTCCTTGCCATTTCCTTATCAGTCCTCAAGGAACACTCATAAGATCTGTATCTGGTTTCACCACACTTGAAACATTTACCCATGAATTCCTTGTTGCTACTACCTTTCCCTTTTCTTTGTGTCTTCTGATCCAGTTCTTTACTCCATTTATATCTTGACTCATCTTCAGTAGTCTACTTCTCCATACTACCACTTATTTCCCCTCTATTCACTGCATATCTCTCTCTTCCCTTAGGGTTATTTTGTTTCCTTCTTTTAAATTTATCTTTATCCTTCAAAGCATATTGGTAAGCCTCCTCCACTGTAGTAATCTTCAGCATACTCATCTCATCTTGAATATTAAATCCAAGTCTATTTATGTATCTATCGACCTTCTCTCTATCCATCTCTATATGTCCAAATCTGATCACCACCTTGTAGAATTCCTTAGTATAATCTTTCACTCTCATGTTCCTCTATTTCAAGTTTTGTAACTTTTTAAACAATTACAACTCATATCTTATCAGAATGAATTTATCCTTCAATCTTGCAACCATGTGTCTCCACCAGGTGATTTTTATCTCACCATTCTCCACTCTATCTCTCTGCAACTCTTTCTACCACAAAGAAGCATGCCCTTTCAACTTATTTTGTGCTAACCTAACCCTCTGTGGATCTCTAATATCCTCAAACTCAAATTAGTCCTCTAACTCGCTGATCCAGTCAATCAAATATTCTAGATTCAATGTGCCTGAAAAGTTAGAAACCTCCCCTTTATGAACTTTACTCACTTGTGCCACCGCTCTAAGGAATCATTTTTCTCTTTCATCTTTCGATCCTTGAAACTCTTCGACCTCCAATTCATCTCTAGCTTCATCATACTCATCCTCCAATTTTGGATTCCTTTACAAACTAGCCAACGCATTTCGTATCTCATTCCTCATCTCATTTTTTTAATACTCCATCATCTTCTCTACCCTTAGAGGGTTCATTCTTCATGGTGGCATCTCCTCCTTTGCTCTGGTGCAACTGCCTCAACTCGACGATCTAACTACAAGTTTCAATTGCCTCTCTGTCGATGATCTATTGAACACACTTGCAACCTGCCTCAACTCAAGGATATGTTCACCCAAAGGAATGCCTCAAGGTTTACAACTAGCTCTGATACCACTTGGTGTAGTCATAATTTGGAGGGTCCTCAAAGAGAACAATCCAAATCATGCAACAAGAGTAAAACAATGGAAGCAACAACAACACATGAAGAAAATATTCATTCAAACATCTGCAACATCATAGATTCACCATAAACCAACTGGCAACATCCAATGTACATATAGGCTAACATGCCTAGAACTCCTTACGTTATAGATTACAAACCATTCAGATCCCCAAGAGGTATCCAAATTACATAACATGAATTCATGTTCATACCATATTTCACTATCTTTCTAAGGATCAATTACAATAATATAAATAGCATCCAGAACACATCCAGAGTGGCCACAAAAGATCGCATTCTCCAAAGATAGGAAAATGAAATATGTAAGATAGGTCAGACCCAAAAAGTGAAGATCACCTTCGCCAAAGACAATAGCGAAGTGAGGACCACCAAGGAAGGTCAAACAAGGGCCTAGGAACATTTTTCGCTGTTCCAATTAGATCCACAAGTTGAGAAATTGCTCCATAAGAGAAGAAATCTCCAACTATCCGTTAAGCTCAAAAACTGCTCTAGAACCAAGAAACAGCCGATCCGGAAGCAATAACTTGCTAGAAAAGAGCCCAAATGAACTGTAAATATTGAATAAGGAATAAGAACACGTATGAAAGCCAAGAATCTGGTCCACAATGGAAATTGAACAAATACCAAAGAATTCTGAAAGTAACTCAGTCTTAGTATTTTGGTATGGTTTTGTCATTGATGTCAACACCTACTAAACACTTATCAACTCTGGCACTTTGGAGAATCAACAAAATTCACCAGCAACCAAATGACATATGAACAATCACCGGTATCTGGTACACTGGCAAGATATAATGATCACCGACACTTGGAATGATATAGAAATCACATGGTTATGTCGAGGACATCGTTTGGACACTTTGTATTGAAGGTTTGTTAATTGGCATATTCATATTTGCATATTTGTTGTTACCGGCAAATAGGTCCAAGTTACACTGGAGGGTTTATCTTTTCCAGATTAGCATGGCACACTATGGAGATGACTTATTATTGTTGTAAATGCATTAAGCTGACATGTTGAATCAGTTATTGCATTGGGCATTAATTTATTTGTAAATTGATTTTATTGTATTATCCTTTAGAGCCAACCTACTAAAATTGGTCTTAGGGTATGGTATAAATGTAAGATCTTATTTGTAAGATCAAGTGAGGAATGCGAAAAAGAATTGTGTGAAGGTATATGCGAGAATAAGGAGAGCTATACATGCAGACATCATTTGAGAGTTAAAGGAGGGTTTTGTGAAGACAATCGGAACTACACTGGTACCGAATCCAGCATAGAAAGATGCTAATTTAAGCAATACATTCTTATTGGATTTAACCATCCAATTGTAGTCAGTGTGACTCCCATTTGTGATTGAGCAGTGAGCTCTAAGCGCTTGGCCTTTCTGCATGTGCAGACCCCATTTGCATACACTTACTATCTGCCTTAGTATCATCTGATTGTGAGTAAGGTTTCCCACCGTGGTTTTTCCCCTTATAGGGTTTCCACGTACAAACATTGGTGTTATGTGTTGTGGATAACTTTGTCTTTTTGTTTCATGCATTAATCCTTACCGGTATTACAATTAACAAATAAAACTATCTACCGAAATAAAAGACTGGTTCATCGGTATTAAGCATTAAGTTGGTTAAGTTGTTTTTGGTTTAAATTCATTTGACAACTGATTCACCCCCCCCTCTTAGTTATCTCCGAGATGTAACAATTGGTATTAGAGCTTAGTCTTCTTTTTGCAAAAGTTTAACAGCTTGAGGAGATCCAAATGTCTACTAACTATTTCAGAAAGGATAGTCCTAAACTTGATGGAACCAATTATGGCATATGGAAGATCAGAATGGAGACAAATTTAAATTGCATTGGAAAGGACATCTGGGATGTTACAAAGAATCGCTATACTGCTCCTACTCAGGAGTCAACCCAATCCACCTAACTTGACTAAAGATGAAGAAAATGATTACAAAGCAAGAGAAGCACTTTTGAGTGCATTATTAGATCAAGAAATCATAGGATTATCAAACAGATCAATTGCTAAAGCTATTTGGGATCATTTAGAAACACTAAATGAAGGATATTCCATAGTCAAGATTGCAAAACTTGAAAGCTTCTGGGTCAAGTATGAACATCTGAAAATGGAAGAAGATGAAAGGATTTTTGCTTTTATGGAAAGAGTAAATGAAATTGTTTTGGATATTAAATGTTGTGGAGGAACTTTAAGTGAGGATGAAATTGTTTCAAAAGTTTTAAGAGGATTGCCACTAGCATATAAAAAAAAGTCGCTGCTATAAATGAGTTAAGAACAATGCCTAATACATCAATAATTAGGGATACATTGATTGGAAAACTTTCAACCTTTGAAATTGAGGAATTTGGTCCTATTGCTACTATAAAGATAGATTTAGCTTTTAAAGAATCTACATCATCTGCACCATCATTTGACAAGTCTGATTGGAAAGCCTTTTATGTAAGAGAACTTGAAGAAAGCAGGAAAGAAAATGAAGAACTTGAATAACTTGAAGCACTATTTGCAAGGAAAATGTCTAAAGGTCCAGTTGGAAGTAAGTATGAAGGTAAAGCACCCTTTACATGTTTTAACTGCAATAAGATTGGCCATATGGCTTCAAGATACGCTGATAGACATGCTAGACTAAGAGAGGAAGCTAGAAGGACATACAAGCCTAACCCTGAATATCAAAGATACAGATTTAAGAAGAATAAAGACAAATCTTGTTACATTGTTGATGAAGGAGTGACTAATGATTCTAATGCGGATCCGATAGACAATGGATGGGTCTTTGTTGCTATAATAGAAGATCAACCGACACCTACTGCTCAACTGGTAGAACAGGCCTTGGCAGCTAAAGTTGAAGTTAAGGATGAATGGATCATTTACTCAAGTTGCTCACATCATATGACTGGTGATAAAAGTAAATTCCTAACTTTTCAGGAGTATAATGGAGGTCTTGTAAGATATGGAGATGATAAAGCTTGTTTGATCAAAGGTAAGGGTACAATATCTCTTAATGGTAAGAATAATACTGATAATGTCTACTATGTTGAAGGTATAAAGCATAATCTTTTGAGTGTTCGTAAATTAGTTGAGAAAGGATTTCAGTTACAATTCAAAAATGGAAAATGCAAAATCATGAATAGAACTGGTTTGGAAATTGCAACCAGTAATCAAACTATAGGTAATATCTTTCATTTGAATAACAGTGAAAAGACATGCTTGATTGCACATATTGATGAAAGTTGTTTATGGCATAAGAGACCCTGTCATGTAAATTTTGATTGTATGGTGAAAATCAGTACCACGAAGGCAGTTAGAGATTTACCTAAAATTGTCAAACCTCACAATACAGTATGTAAGGAATATCAATTTGGAAAACAAGTTAGAGCTACTTTCAAAAGTATTCTAGAAATATCTAGTAATGCTCTTGCCTTAATTCACACTGATTTATGTGGTCTAGCTAGAACTAAAAGTTTACAAGGTGATAGATATTTCATGTTAATCATTGGTGCCTATTCTAGAATGTGTTGGGTTACTTTTCTTAGAGAAAAATCAGAAGCACTTGGAAAGTTCAAACTATTCAAAGCTATGGTAGAAAATGAAACCGGTAAGAAAATCAAATGTTTGAGATCAGATCAAGGAGGAGAATTTACATCTAAGGAATTGAATACATTCTATGAATTAAATGGAATTAGAAGACAACTATTAGCACCTCGGACACCACAGCAGAATGGAGTTGTAGAAAGGAAAAATAGAACTATCTTGGATGCATCCAGAAGTATGTTATCAGAAGAAAACCTACCACATGTATATTGGAGAGAAGCATTAAGTACATCTGTCTATACATTCAACAAAGTTCACATCAAAGGTGAAACCGGTAAGACCCCTCATGAACAATGGTTTGGTATTACTCCTACTCTTAAATATTTCAGAATATTTGGAAGAAAATATTATATCAAAAGAGATTAATATATTGGTAAATTTGATCCTAGAAGTGATGAAGGAATATTTCTTGGTTATTCATCTAAGAGTAAGGCATATAGATGTTTTAACAAAAAATTGTAGAAAATTGTTGAAAGTACAAATGTTAATATTGATGAACAATTCAGAGGAGCTTCAAGGTATATAGAGTCTGAACTGGCAATAGAAATTTTGACAAATGAACCTAGACTAAATCCACCAGTATAGAATGAAGATCTAGTTACGCCGGTATCATATGAAAATTCCACTGTAACTGAGGAACAACAGCAAACCAAGACACCTTGGTATGTAAGATTGAATCATTCTAAAGATCAGATAATTGGAAACAAGTATAAAGGAGTTATGACAAGAGGAAGATTGCAAAATGAAGAGGTATGTCTTATTTCTCAAATTGAACCATCATCTGTTAATGAGGCATGTGAAGGTAAATATTGGATTAAAGCTATGGAAGAAGAATTAGAACAAATTGAGAAGAATAACACTTGGACATTAGTTCCTTGGCCTAAAGATAAAAATGTGATTGGAACCAAATGGGTATTTAGAAACAAACTTAATGAAGATGGAAAGGTAATCAGAAATAAAGCAAGACTAGTGTGTAAAGGATATTCTCACAAAGAAGGAATTGATTATAATGAAACCTTTGCACCGGTAGCCAGAATTGAGGCAGATATATTATTCTTGGCTTTTGCAGCACACAAGAACTACAAAGTATATCAAATGGATATTAAATGTGCATTTTTGAATGGAGATCTTGAAGAAGAAGTTTACATTGAACAACCTAATGGATTTTCTTTGACAGACAACAAAGATATGGTTTGCAGGTTAAGGAAAGCATTGTATGGGTTGAAACAAGCTCCAAGAGCTTGTTATGCAAGGTTAGGTAAGTATCTTTTAAAAATTGGTTTTTCTAAAGGTAATGCAGACAGTAATTTATATTATAAAGTGACTAATGATGACATCTTGGTTATAGAAGTTTTTGTTGATTATATAATCTTTGGAGGAGAAGATGGATTATGTAAAGACTTTTCTATTGAAATGTAGCAAGAATTTGAAATGTCTATGATTGGAGAAATAAAAATATTTTTAGGATTGCAGATTTCTCAGACTAATAAAGGTATATTCTTGAGTCAATCCAAGTACTTGAAAGAGTTATTAAAGAAATTTAGGATGGAGAACTCTAAACCGGTAAGCACACCTATGACTACAAATGACAAATTATCACTAAGGGATGAATCTACACCTGTTAGTCCGACTAGGTACTAATCTATGATAGGAGATTTACTGTATCTGACACAAACCATACCTAATATCATGAATCAACAGTAAAAAGGATTTTTTGGTACTTACAAGGCACTACAAATCTTGGATTATGGTATCCTAGAGATGAAAAATTTGAACTATGTGCATATACAGATGAAAATTGGGTAGGAGATGTGGATGATAGAAAAAGCACCACCAACAAAGCATTTTTTCTTGGAAGCAGACTAGTTTCTTAGTTAAGTAAGAAACAAAGTTGTACATCTTTATCAACAGCAGAATCAAAATATGTTGCAGCAGCAACTAATTGTACATAGGTATTATGGCTTAAGCAAATGTTGAAGGACATAAAGGTAAAATGCAAGGAACCTATTACTATCTATTGTGATAACACTGCAACAATTAATATATCTAAGAATCTGGTATTACATTCTAAAACCAAACATGTTTCTATCAAACTAAATTTTCTAAGAGAACATATTGAAGCAAAAGAGATAAAACTAGTTTATGTGAATACTAAAGAGCAGATTGCAGATATTTTCACTAAACCTCTGCCTAAGGAGACTTTTGAATATCTCAGAGATCAGCTTGGGGTCATACCCCCACCTGTAGAAACTTAGACAGTTGATGATTGTCATCAAGCGACAAAACAAATTGAGAAATCTTTTATTCCAACTTTGATGAGGAAGCTACTTCTCAGGGGGAGTAGTTGGTATACTGAATTGGTTGGTATTTTGTATCTATTACTTTGGCATTTGATGTCAAAGGGGGAGAGATTGGTATGGAAAAACACAAGGAAAACACATGTTACTCCCAGGGGGAGAGATTATTATTTTGAGAGAGATTATTACTCTCTGTATATGTATTTTGATTTCTGGTTATGATCTCTTTTGGGAGATTGTTGTTTTTCGGTATTTGGCATTTATGTTTTAGCACTTTGATGGTTTTTCCATCTTGTGTTTCCATCAATGCCAAAGGGGGAGGTTGTTGGTATTTTGGTATGGTTTTGTCATTGATGTCAACACCTACTAAATACTTATCAAGTTTGGCACTTTGGAGAATCAACAACATTCACCGGCAAGCAAATGACTTATGAACAGTCATCGGTATCTGGTACACCGGCAGGATATAATGATCACTGACACTTGGAATGATATTGAAATCACATGATTATGTTGAAGACATCATTTGGACACTTTGTATTGAAGGTTTGTTAATTGCCATATTCATATTTGCATATTTGTTGTTACCGGCAAATAGGTCCAAGTTACACTGACAGGTTTATCTTTTCTAGATCAGCATGGCACGCTGTGGAGATGACTTATTATTGTTGTAAATGCATTAAGCCGAAATGTTGAATCGGTTATTGCATTGGGCATTAATTTATTTGTAAAGTGATCTTATTGTATTATCCTTTAGAGCCGACCTTCTAAAATTGGTCTTAGGGTATGGTATAAATGTAAGATCTTATTTGTAAGATCAAGTGAGGAATGCGAAAAAGAATTGTGTGAAGGTATATGTGAGAATAAGCAGAGCTATACACGCAGACATCATTTGAGGGTTAAAGGAGGGTTTTCTGAAGACAATCAGAACTACACTGGTACTAAATCCAGCATAGAATGATGTTAATTTAAGAAGCATATTCTTATTGGAATCAACCATCCAATTGTAGTCAGTTTGACTCCCATTTGTGATTGAGTAGTGAACTCTAGGTTCTTGGCCCTTCTGCATGTGGACACCCCATTTGTATACACTTACTATCTGTAGTAGTATCACCTTATTGTGGGTAAGGTTTCCCACTTACAGGGTTTCCATGTACAAACATTGGTGTTATGTGTTGTGGATAACTTTGTCTTTTTGTTTCATGCATTAATCCTTATCGGTATTGCAATTAATTTATAAAACTGTCTACTAGCATAAAAGACTGGTTCACTGGTATTAAGAATTAAGTTGGTTAAGTTGTTTTTGGTTTAAATTTATTTGACAACTGATTCATCCCCCCCTCTCAGTTGTCTTTGGGACCTAACACTCAACAACTACAACATAGAACAAAAACAAGTGAAAAGCAAAAATATTTTTGGTTGATGCAAGATTGTTCAACGATCGGGGATTCTCCTACATCAAAATTAGTGAGAGAATTTTCGGAGAGTTAAACAATTTGGAGAGTTAACTTGTGGTAGTGAATTGTTCGTCTCTGTGCATTGGGAGATTCAAGTCAAGCTTGTTGTACTTGTTGGAGAAGGACTTTTTGTAATTCATTATCATCTAAGGAGATGTGAGGAGACTTTGTAACAAATTGAAGAATTTTTAACCTTTTTCTAGAGAATAAGAAAGGATTTGTTACTCTATTGGAGAGGTACTCAGAGACAACCATTTGGTGAACTTCGTTATCAACTCATGTTTCCTTGTCTTCTCTTCTCTCTTGCTATTGATAATTTATTATTTAATTGTTATGATATTTAGTTAAGTATTTCAATTTCCATTTCATGACCTTCAATTTAATCATTGTAAAGGTTAACATCTCACATGCAACAATCACAGATCCTAACATCAGATCATTCATTCGCAAAAACATTGAGAGCTTCCTTGCAAAATCCATTTCATGCGTGCAACCTGCAATCATTTATTTTCATTCCTTGAGATGATACCTCTTTTAGGTGTTTTTTCTAATACCTCATATAACCTTGTCTTGTTTTCCATATTTTGCATGCATATGGTGACATCCTTTGAGTCATTCTGTCAAATAATTTTTGCGCTTAACATGTGTGCTCATAGGATGCAGCTTTAGTTGCCTATGCTTTCACATGATGCATGTATCATGAGCATTTCCAACATTAATACCTACCAAAACTCTTCTTACTAATAATCTTCGATGTACATCTATACACTATTCCAAAATTTCCACTCAACACCATAAGATCACATTTATTAATGCATTTGATCAAATAGTTACTGTGTGTTGTTTATGCTTCTACCTTTAGTTTGTATGTCTACCACAACATTCCAATTGATGTGTGATCAGTAACGATGCAAGAAAAGTTTGTGCAATATTGTTTAACTCTTGTGCATCACATTAATTTGGAAGTTTCCAAATCTATTTCACCAAAATCATATTGTACATGTTCAAAACTCGCGATATTTTATCAAGGAATTTTGTCAAACAACTTTATGCTTCTGTCAATGCTTCCTTATTTTGTATGCATGTCTTTCACATCATTTTCAACTATACTATGACCATAAAGTTGTGAAATATGGTTTTCCAATAGCATTTGCTAAAAGCCTCTAAATCCTTTTCAATAAATGTATTTTCTGCATATTATGCATTAATGCATTCCATGAGATGACATTTCTATTAATAATTGTAGAAAGAAAGTTGTGACATGGCAATTTTGTTGTCTATTGTGCACATCATGTAATCATTAGTTTTTCAGAGGTAGTTATAAGAAGATTTTCTCTTTCTAAGTATAAAAATCTATGAGTTTTCCTCCTCTAAATCAATTGTGAAGGAAAACTTTGTTCACATCCATCTACTTGACTCCCAAATCATAAGCTATTGCAAGTGATAAAATAAATTAAATAGATTTCATCTTAGCTATAGGAGAGAATATTTCACCATAGTCAATTCCCTCCACCTGACAATACCCTTTTGTGATCAATCATGCCTTATACTTCGCAACACTACCATCTAATCCCAATTTCTTCTCGAATAACAAGTTGTGACATTGTCATTTTTTTTGCCTAATACGCCTATCATGTAATCATTAATTTTTGAGAGGTATTTGTAAGAACTAATTTTCCCTTTCTAATAGTAAAAAATTATGAGCATAGATTAAGAATTAGGAATTTCCTCCTCCAAATCACTGTGAAGGAAAAATGTCTTCACATCCATCTTCTTGACTCCCAAAGCATATGTTGCTACAAGTGATAACAAAAATTGAATAGATGTCATCTTAGCTATAGGAGAGGATATTTCACCATAGTCAATTTATTCCACCTGAGGATACCCCTTTGTGATGAGTCATGCCTTATACTTTGCAACACTACCATCTAGCTCCAATTTCTTCTTTAACACCCATTTACATCCAATAGGTTTTTGTCCTTCAAGAAAAGGTACCAAATCCCATGTAGCATTATTTTTCAATGCAACCATCTCCATATTCATGGCTTCCATCGATTAATCTAAATCACATATAGCTATAGCCTCTCTAATAGTCCAAGGATCATCACTAATAGAAATCAAAGCAAATATACAATTGAAATCAAAATTATAATAACCAAACCTTTCTAGTAAATAACCATATCTATCAGGTTGCTACCTATCATGAGTAGACCTCCTCAATTACCAAGGTTGAGGTTCTAGATCTTCTTTAGAGCTTTTAGAGCTCCTTGAGCTCTCCTCATAATTGGGTCAATTTGGAGATTTTAGTTCTTCTTTTTCAAGGGTAGAAAGAATCTAAACTACCTCCTTCTTCTATTTATCTTCCTTCTTCTATATAAATCAATAGTGGAAGGTTACAACTCATAAAAGATCGTAGTTATAATATAGATCACCTTCTCAACTAGATCCCAAAGCTTGTAGACTTTCATGCAACCACCATAGCTGATGATGATACACTTAACTACCTTGTTCCCCAATTTTTATATTTTCTCACTTGACACATGTGCATATGCCTCACAACAAAAGACTTTGAGATGTCTCAATGAGGGCTTCTTACAAGACTACGCCTCCATGGACCTCTTTTCAACTACTACTAAAGTAGATCTATCAATTAAATAACAAGTAGAGGCCATAGCTTCAGCTCAACAAAAAAATTTGAACCCAGCACCACTTAGCATACTTCTATCCCTCTCGTTCAACATTCTATTCATCCTCTGAGCACCTCCATTTTGTTGAGGGGTATATGGATTTCTCATATGCCTCTCAAGCCTATTCTCCTTACAGAACTTGTTGAAGTTTGTTGAACAAAACTCATTGCCATTATTAGTCCTCAAAAACTTAATTTTTGTACCAATCTGGTTTTCAAACAAGTATTTTAACTTCTTAAACCAACTAAAAAATTTAAATTTACTTATGAGGAAATACACAAATATCCTACGATAGTTATCTATAAAAGAGACAAATTACACAAATCTAGATATTGAAGGAACATTAACATGACCAAATATATCTGAGTGAATATAATCTAAAAACTAAAAGAAATATTAGAAATGAAATAAAATAGAAATAGTGTTATTTTTCGTAAGCACAATGTTTGCAGAAAGTCAAACTCAAGATTACAATGATCAAGACCTTCAACAAGGCTCTTATTTTTTAGGGCTCTAATACCCTTCTCACTAACGTGACTGAGTCTCTTGTGCCATGACATTATCTTCTCAACTCAGAGCTTCATCTCCTAAGAATTTGCACCTTTAGGTACCTAGAAAGCATGACCACCAGGTGTTCAAACAACAATCTTCTTCTCTATTATTGATTTGATGATGAGGATGATGAATCCAAAGCCCTCTTCTTGGACTTCATAGAATCATTATTGCACTAAATCAAGCATGCACCCAAATTATACAAGGAGCCAACCCAAACACCCTTAGAAAGCACCATAGAGCCTCTTGTCATCTTGGATCCACATTTCCAAGAAAAAACTTGCACACCCACATCACTTAGCTTTGTAACTGAGAGTAAACTCTATGCCAAACTAGGGATTTGTAGAACACCATCAATCTTATTCACTCTACCATCAAGGAATTGAATCTTAATTGTTCCACAGCCAAGAACCTTCAAGTGAGAGTCATCACCTAGACGCAACTTCCCACCATCAAACTCTTTGCACTTGGAAACCAACCTCTATGAGAGGTCATCTGGAAAGAGGCACTTGAATCTATCAACCACAAATCTTTTTATACATCTATTGCCCGGGCTATGACAAAATCATCTACTTCATCACAAGAGGATTTGTTAGAGTTAGATTAGGAGAAATCCTTTTTACATTTCTTTTTCTTCTCCTGCTTGCACTTTTTTTCAAAAATGAAATTTGTCGCAATTCCAACATTTTGCCTTGGACTTTTTACTAGAAGACTTAGATCTCCGCAAAGACTTGGACTTACCCTTCTTGTCCTTTTTCTTGCCTTTCTGAGCCATCATTCTACCACAAGAAAATAGGGCCTCCTTAGCTATCTGAAAAGATAATTTCCTTCACATCTCTTTACATAACAGTGAACCAGCCACATCTTCCATCTTGAAAGTAGTTGGTGTGTGTCCAATTGCCATCACAAGGTGATTCCATGAGTCCAACAAAGAACATAATATAAGCATACATTTATCTTGATCATCAATAATGTTACTAACAAAATTCAATTCAGCAACAAGCATGTTCAACACATTCATGTGGTCTACAACAGAACCTACTTCTCCCATCCTCAGAGAATATAGCTTCTTTCTCAAGAATAACTTATTTACCAAGGATTTCCCTTGATAAATATCACCAATATTTTTTTAAAGTGTAGTTGTAGTCTTCTCCTCATGGACATTAAGGGGCAATGAATCAGAAAGACAGAGTCTTATCAAACCCTTGGCTTTTTGATCTATTATATCCCAATCATCCTATGGTGTTTTTTGGGGTTTTGTTGAAGAAACCATGGCCCATAGATCTCTATCTATGAGCATGTCCTCTATTTTGAGTTTTCACAACTCAAAATTGTTTCAAATAAATTAATCCATCTCTATTTTGTTGGATGTGCTTGCCATATCAAAGCTACAAAAAAGTTATAAAATATTCCTCTACAAAACTCCCACTAAAACAAGATTAGCATGAAAACTTGTCGACCCAACAACTATAGCAAAGTTGGTCAAGATCTGATACCATTTGAAAGGAAGCCAAAGTGTGGAAGAAAGCTTCCAAATGGTAAATCTAAAAGGCAAGGTGATGCGGATATCTCAAACAAACTCTTAAAATATTCCAGATTAGATAAATACATATAAAATTAAATTTAATAAATAAAACCACAACACTAGATATATGTGGGAAAACCCTTTTGGTAAAAAACCCACGCTCCAAAAGCCAAATTTAATTGTATTATTAGCAATAACAACAATTACAATACAATGCACAAAACTAATGTCTTCAACAATAGCTACAATAAAGAATTCAAGAACAATTTGGATAACATATCAATGCCTTAGAAATAATCAACTTGTCTCATACAAAACAAGTAAGGCATCAATATATAAATAGAGCTCATCACAAAGAGGTATGTGCCCATGTTTTCCAAAACCATCTTCAATACCCAAAAGGTAAGTTGTGTCACAAGAAACACCTTGCTAATCCAATGACACGTTGCACATAGCAACTTCTGAAGTAGAAAGACCTATATCTTCCATAATGGTCAACTTGCCAAATGTAATGTAAGTACAACATAGAAGTTACCATGACCAGATAGGTGTCTTACTTAACTCACACCACTTATTAAAATTAAACTCAAACTATAAATGCAAACTACCAAAAAATAACTCTCCATGACTCTTCCATTGAACTAGAAACTGTCATAGTAATAAGAGAAATTTGTCATAGTCTCAACATAGAAACATATGACACTAGTTCCCTAAACTTTAGGACTTCCAAAGTGTGTGCATATAAAATAAATAAAAAAAAAATGTTTAGACTCCAAGGTTGAGGCACCTTAATCCCAACAATACTAACATATGGATAGTTATTTCCAATATATAATCTTTACCATAATCATATGTGAGGATCGTAAATCTATACACTATTCCTCTCAGGGACTACATAATATTTGTCATCAACACAAGCACCAAGATAGAAATATTGAGACCCATCAAGTTCAATCTGAGGAAGAATGTAGCACTTGTTTTCCTCTAAATTGTAAACATTAGTGTTGAGCTAGACTTCGTTGTCTAAATCCCTTGAGTTATTGATAATGTGGGAAAAATGGACAAGACCTTTCGGTGATGTTGATATTGTGCTTGGGCTGCCTTGAGGGAAAGGCATGTCGATGCCAAGGCACCACCTACGAGATAAAAAATTACATAAAAAAATAAGTGGTTTGTTGTTTGACCCGCTATAGAGACCCACCATGACTAAATTTTATTTCAATTTAACATTGACACAATAATACTTATGATGATGGTGATCTTCTGAATCAAACTCTTTTGGGAATAGATAATTGTCCCTACCCCATAAGCAACGAGACAAAGGGACATTACACACTTCCCTCCATTTCCCTAGCAAGTAGTAAATAATAAGTTCCAATTCAAGTCTCCATTTAAGGCTTGAGGGAAACAAAGCTATTCCCTTCTCGCACTCATTGTGGCAGTATCGCTCTATATAGAAATTAGAGTTGCTAACTAGAGTGTTGCAACTCTCAAAGATAACCCTAAAGTTTTTGTGGAATTTGTATGGAACCCTTACCAGAATTTGCAACATTAAATCTTTTGGAAGTCCTAAAGTTATTCCTATTATTTTAAAACTCTCTATTCGTACTTTAAAAGTCTTTGAAAAGATATATATATATATATATATAAAAGAAAGAAAGACAGCCTCTAAACATCAGAATAGAAATTAAAATGTAGCACTAAACATTTATTATAATATATTTATAATGTATAAAGACTAATAAGTAATGCATTATAAAGAGTGGATAGACGTTTCCATTCTTCTATCCATTATGCCTTTGTCATGGATCGAGACAATGCAGTTCACCCTTAACTATGTTATGTGATATGTGCATACTCTATTTTTGAAGTCGCATATTTAGGGTAGTAAACGATGATGTTGGCAAAATTTGTAGAATTTGAGTTCCACCTGCCAATTGCATTAGCTTGAAACTTTTTCTAGAGCCTTTTTAGCAAATCTATTCTAGGCACGACATATATATGCTTTTGTATTCTATACTCATATCGACAAAAACATTCCTAACTATAATATATGGCAAACGTTTACACCATTATGTATTTTCATGAGATGCCAACTGTAGAGATATTATGTGAAACAATCCAGGTGATTTGTTTGTGATTCCACATTTTGTTTGTACGTTTAGCAGGGCACTCATAGCTACAACATCGACGTTTAAAATGTTGTGAATGGCTTGCACATTTTAGAACAATGCTTGCTGCCTTCATTTTCTTGACAATTTCTGAAGCATTTTCAACACACCCCGTAATTATAGTATTCAGTAGAATAACATATCCATTTTTGTGTACACCCCTTAACTACAGTGTTCACCCCGTAATTATAGTATAAATTGGAATTATAATAATGTTTCTCTTCGCGCAGTTTGTTGTATAAACAATAATTGGATTAAATTAATTTTGAAGACATTATCTATTGGGCTATAGAAACTGGCTATTAATATAGGGAGAAATATATCAATGGTCATGATGTTTGGACGTTGCCTTTTACCTTATATATTTTGACAGAGGTCTTTTGAAAATCACAACGCAGAGTTTTAAGATAATGGAAATAATTAGGGGTCTTCCTAAAGAATTAGAGCTGCAATGCTTGGTAAGGGTTCCACACAAATCCCACAGAAACCTTAGGGCTGTCTGCAGGAGCTTGAACGCATTGTTGAGTAGCCCTAACTTCTATGAAGAGCGACGTCGCCAAAATGTGTTAGAGGAGGGAATAGCCAGTATTTTCTCACCTGGACAAATACAAAGCGACCCAGAAGTGATAATTTACTAACCCACTTGGGAACTGGTGGGAAATTCTTCCTATAATTCCAAAAGAATTTAATTTATAGTTTACAGTAGAAACTTTATTTTACTGTGCCTACGTTAGATCAAAACAGCATTTGGTTGTGATTGGGCAACGCAGAAGATGCGATGACAGAGCACCTATTTTGATGTTCGATTTTTTATCTCGCAAGTGGCGGCTTGGCGCCGTCGTGCCTCAGCCGTTCCTTCCATACAAAGTGTCAACATCGCCGGAAGGCCTTATGTATATTCTCACCGCTCCTCATCCACTCAGACCTTATGTTTACAATTTAGAGGAAAACAAGTGGTCCGTTCTTCCTCGCATGAACTACAATCAGAATCTAGATTTTTGTGGTAGTACTTGGATTGAAGGCAAGTATTATATAGTTCCTCATCATGGGCAGAGCGTACAAATTTACAATCCTAGCACACAACTATGGAAAACAATATATATGGACAATGATCACCAATGTGTCGCTAGATGTGTATATGCTTTTGGGTTTTTGTATTGGGTTTGTTTGATAGGTGGATCTGTAATCGTGAAAGAATTCGATGTTGGCAACAATTCATTGACTACAGTCGGGCAGTATCCTGTCAATTATCCTGTTTCCTGTGCAGTACCATGGCGGGATTGTATTTTTATGAGTTCCATGGCCTCGACCGGCCGCGGTGTCGCTTATTATCTTTTCAATGTCCACGAGAGGGAAGAGGAAAAGAGGTGGACTCACATCAAGATACCGCCAGAGTTTCCAACTCATTGTTTTATGTTTTATTTTCCAGCTGCTGTGCAGATTTGAGACATCAGATGGTATAACTTGTTTAAGCATATGAATTATGAAGTAAATCATTCGGATTATTAAAAGTATCTGTTCTATGGTTATAATATCTCCATAACAGTTTATAAAATATCAAGAATATGTTTATTTTTCTGGTTTTTACTTATGATTTTATTTTATTTTTAATTTTTGTTATTTTTCAAATTGGTGAATTCGTGGGAGATCTCTTTGGATCTTTCTAATATTATATTTTCTAATAATCAAGAGAATTCGAAAGTCTTTTTTAATCTTTTTAAAATTCTTGATAATATTCTAACATTTTTATCAAAAAAATAAAAATAAAAAAAATTATTTCATTATTAATTATAACAGAATTAATCTTTCATGTTTAATTTTCCTACACCTACACTTATCTAGAATTATGGTGTCAGTATCATCCATTATGTTTTCTTATATTTTTGTAGAGTTAGTTATGTAATTGTCAATTTAATACATTTTTAAGCATAGATGTATAAGATTCCACAAACCAAATGTAAGACCCAATATTCTTGTGCTTAAAATATATTTCATCTCTAACTCATTTTGGCCTAAAATTAATTGATACTAAGATAAATATTATGTTCACAACCCTGAAGCATTAAATGAATAAAATAGTAGTATTCTCAATAGATAACATAGAGAACACACAAATTGCAAGCCCCATGAAAATAATTTAAAAAATATAGTGTTGGAATGCATGCTTAGATGTTTGCAAAATATATCATATTGCTAGGGAGATTGCTAGGATAGTTCATGGAAATGCTACAATTATATAATATATTGAATTCAATTGATTCCCTATGGAGCCAACTAGTGAGGAAACGTATCAATCTAAAATCAATGTTGAAAACCACAATATTTTTGACATAATTTTAAATAATTAAAATTATACCAGTTTCAATTAATTTAACTTATAAACAAACAACCAAATTTTCATACGAAACATGTAGCAAGGATATATTTATTTTTCTAGCATATTGGTAGTGATTTAAATTTATGTTTTGATTAGATTAGCATGGGAAGCACCTAGGACTATTACAAGTCAACCATCAAGGCAAAGGAGACAAATATCATAAGATGTTAGATTAAGAAGAAACCAAAAAGCTAAAAATTCTTAAAATTGTAACAACAAAAAACACAAAAAACTAATAGAGCACCAACTAATAGCTAACTATGATTTATGATAAATTGATCATAAAAAGATGATTAATCAATTTTAATGCAAGCACATAAAAGATGCATTATAGAAACTAATGTCTTTATATTTGATGTTTTGATTAAATTAAACTTCGATGTGCCCGAATGAAAAATAATGTAGGCTATGTTAAGTTCATAAGAATAAAATATTTGGTGGAAATGGTTGTGAGGCATATAATGCAAACTAGGAATTTATAAATTCACTATTTCTATATGAGGGGCACATTTTATTGTGGAAGAATCAATTAGGTTCAACATGAGTTCTCTAGGAGAGCTAAATACTTTGATCAATTGTTCCTCCTTTTGATTTAATATGATTGTTTATGATGATGATGATGATGATGATGATAAGTGATGCAAAATTTAAAAAAAATTAGTGTAAAGAGATAGATATAAGACTAATATTAGTAAAATATAGAGTTGAAAATGGTAGTGTATGGATATGGGTACCTCAGACTTAAAAGTGTTTTTGTCAACTAATGCTTTAGATTTTAGGTCAAGGTACTTTTCAAATCCCCCCCTCCAAAACGGAACCAAAAAGTGTTGGTCACTTGAGATAATCAACATAGACCTACTATTTTAGCTCTTTAATGTTTGAAACTATGTTTCTCAATCTTCTTTGTGAAATTTTTTCATTTTAAGGTATTGAACCTATAGATCTAGCACATATAAAAGAGGAAAAATATTGTGTTGTATAGGGGATTGTCTATGTTAAAGACCCTATTAGGTTTACAACCTCCACTATGGTAATGTTGGATCAAAGGGAGCTTACCTCTAGTAGACTAGAGGTTGAACAACTTAAAGGAAATACCTAAATTAACCAATAATACCTTTTAAGAAAATATCCTTTCCTTAAAGCCTCACACAAAGATTGGAAATGCCTAAATTAACCAATAATACCTTTGAAGAAAATCTCCTATCCTTAAAGCCTCACACAAAGATTGATTTTACATCGTAGGTGTTAATGCATGTCATCACCATGGAGGAACACATAAAAGTTGATCATGATTTTTAAATCTTAAATGCTTGAATATGTGATTTTTGACTTCTCATTTTACTTGAAGATTATTAATTTAATGCTCAATCAAAAGAGTTGAATTCAAAATAGGATGAAAAGTGTGATTAAAAATGAGAGATAGAGTTATATTTATATGGAAGTTACAACATTTTAGGTTTAAATTTCAAGGAAGTCTAACATTAAGGAGCACTTTCTCTCAACTTGCAAAGTTAAGTGTTATGGTTTTAATTTTGGGAGAAAAATAGATGGAATATATTGCTTTTCACCATAATCTAGGAGGTTTATTGAGTCAGGCAACATAATACTGCTATTTTAGGCCAAGAAAACATCATTGGGTAGGGGATTACACTAAGCCTCTAAAAATGGTAATGAAACTAAACATAATTAGGCATGAATTAGGGGAATGTGGAACAACAAAAAAACTAAGACCTAAGTGAGTGTGAAATTATAAAGGAATACAATTTACAACACTACAATAAAATTTGGGTAAAAGTACTCTAGATTTTAGGGGAAGATGGTTATTATGAAGGGATTGGTAAGCTAGTAGTAGGAAATCATATGCCTTTTCTATTATAATGAGATGTGGGATGTATAGAAATATTAATTACTTATTTTGTATGTCAAAGTACTTGTGCACTATATCCCTATCTAGAAGGCATGCCAAAATAAAGTTTATAATCTGTATTAAATTGTTATGAGAAACAACTTTCATTATAAACCTCATTGAAATTTGTTGTGTAAGAACTTCTTAACATGGTGAAAGGATGAATAAATGAATAAGTATTGACATATTTATTAACATCATTCATTTCCATTATAAAGGTAAGTGATTCTTGTTTCGCTAGGTTGTTCTTAAATATTTCACTATTGGTTTTATCTTCATCTTTACTCAATGTAACATTACATGATATGTCATTGAGGAAATGAATAACATAATTTTGCATTTAAATGCCTTGGTAATAAAAGTGTTCTCTAGTAGAATAATTAGAATCTATATCCACCAATGTGTTGGGGTTTTGATTATTGATGTTTAAGGCATGCTCATCTTGTACCAAAGTATCCTTATATGAAAGGTAAATTTTTGGAGAATAGTCAACATTATTCAAAATCATCTTCAAGATAGAGATAATTGGTAGAAGTGTTAATGATATCCTCTTCTTGCCTCAAAATATCCTCATGAATAAGATAAGTGTTGTGACAGGGATGAGTATTTCCCATGATTAGTTCATCTCTATAAGAAAGAGCATTGAAATGGATGGGAGGTAAAGTGTTTTGATTAGATTAGAGCGGTAAAGGGCCCAAACCTATTAAATAACTTACACTAAGGAAAATAGAATAAATATCACTAGAAGTGAGATTAATCAAAAAACAAAAAGTTGAAAGTCTTTAGAATTGAAGAGAGAAAAAGAAAAAAGAAAAAATCAATGAGGGACCAACCAATAGACCAACTATCAATAAGGGGAGTTAATTCCTTCATTACTTTCCATTCCTTTTTCACTAGATCTAGTTTCTCATTGAAGGAGATTTTTAAATTTTGAATTCTCAACAACCTCTTTAATCTAGGAGTGGGAATTCCCTAGGAAATAGGGAATTTAATCAAATATTTATATTTTTTATATCCTTGTTATCAGAGGTTACTCTAAGCTACAAAAGCCCTATCACTTCTTCTTCTTCTCTTCTTCTCCTTATTATTCTCAAGATATTGTTATAAAATCTAAATTGTGAGGTTCACGTTCTTTACTAAATCCCTTTAGTAATCCATCAACTCTTTTATATTATTCATGAGGACCTCTTCGTTTTGCATTAATTTTAACTCTCCACCTTCTAGTTAAAATTTCTTAGCCTCTTGCTTAATGATTTGATTTTTTTTTCTATAATCATCTACCTTTCAAAGGTCTCAACCATTATTCTAGTTTGTTACCAAGCCCTATTGTTAATTTCTTAATTTAGCTATTTTTAGGTTTTCTCAAAAACTACATTTTTCCAGCACCTAAATTTTAAATTTGTCAAGATGAATTTGTCATTTGCTAGTTTGAAAGTGCTTGGGTATTAAAGGGACTATAAACCTCTTTATTTTTTTATTTTAGCTAACAAAAAGGATATTTTATGTCTAAGTTGGTTTGAAAATGGGCACCTCCTTTGGATCATTGGAGTCCTATCAAAGGGAGAAAGAGGAGGAGGTTGTGGGAAATTTTGGCTAGGAGAATTATAATTCTTAGAAGAGCTAGAAACATTACTAGAATTATCCTCACTATAATTTGTATCCCTAACATAGGAATTGTTTGAGGTCTTGAAGAATTAGAAAATTATATTCAGAAAAACTCACCATCTTTTCTTTATATTTTTCTTTGGAAGCCTTGATGGTATAGTCAACCATTATGATTGGGAGAAAGGTGGAAGTGATGAAAGAAGGTTTCAGATTTATTACAGGGGTTGGATTAGTAGAAGTTGATGTAGTTCCAAAGGTTTGGATCTTAGGACTAGTATACTATGTAAAACTAGAGGGGTTTAAAATTATAGGTTTGGAAATAATAGATAGGGTGAGGGATAAACTATATAGAAACAAGAGAAACTACACATTATTAAACCCTAATTAAGAGGGGGGTTTCGAGACCCAATTTACACATACACTTCTAAGGAAGTAAACAACTAGAAAGGAAAATTTGATTTCATTTGGTGTCAATAGTGAATAAGCATTGGAAAAAAGAAAGCATGAAAAAAAATTGTACCTATCTTCCAAGGTGAAATAGTTCAATAAAACTATTGACTCTAAATTTTACTTTGGAAGCAAACAGCCTTATGGGAAATTCAGTGATGGGGGACCAATTGCGCGAGACTCACTGAATGACCTCCGGGTTTGAGAAGCTGACTCTTCCTTATAATTTTAAGAAAAGGGGAAGAAGGAAAAACTCAAAACAACAAGATCTAAACTACTAAGGCGATACGCTAGAGCATTTTTCTAAAATGTTATCAGCATATAAAACTGAAAGACATGCGGTTTTAAATCCCATTCAACAATCTACATTTACAGACAGAACCACAACTAAGATACAATCAAATTTCCTTTGCAACATTAAGAAATATCAATCATGCATCTACCAAATAAAAAGTGCAAAACATAGTTTAATCGGAAAAATATTAGATATATATTTCCAAAGTTGTCAGAATCATAATAGAAAGCACAGAAAACCATCAAATCATGCTAAAAAGATGCATCACCAAGGCCGCAGGCACAATTTGATTAACCTTCTTCAGAAAACAGTAATAGCTAAAAGGCCGAAATTCTAACTAATAAAACTTAATTGTTTCTTTTAAAAGTTTCTAAACCCTTTTTACAATGCACCCTTGGGCTTATATAGAAAAAACCCCTCTTATCCAAAATGGTGGTTGAAACTAAAAAGGGCCCTGCATATCTGTCGTGTGTCCACCGTCATCATGGAGGTTGTTTTAGCTCTCGCGAGCTCGATATTTTCATCTCTATCTTCCTTCCATGTGTGCGACATGGTTTCCACCTAGATATTCCCTTTTTCTATTGCAACTGCTTGACCACGTGGGCTTCTCATTTTGTTTGTGCTCGTGCTTCTCGGGTTCACCACCTGGTGCCTCTTTCTACCTTCTGCCTTTGAAAGGAATGAAGGTGTGCTTTTAAAATCTCCTCGGGATCAAAACAAATTGGGGCCCGTGCTTTGTCGGTCCACGTGGCACGCGAGCGAAGCTCTTAGAGCCCCCTTTCCCTTCATTGCCATTAGACACCCCGCGGTGCTGACACGTGGCACCTCTAAATGCCTTCAGGAGACTGCAAAGTCGCGGTCCTTTGTGAAAATACACCATGTTGGCATGTGGGGCAGTCGTACCTACTCCCCATCAACAACAACAAATTGGCCTTGACTTGGTAGGATCATAACTTTCTGCTCGGCGCTCGAAATCTCAAGCAGCTTACACCTTTGGAAAGGTCTTCAAAAGATCTAGTTTCAGTCCCTTAACACCATACCTTTGGCTATCAAGTTAAGGGACCAAGAATAGTTTGACCCCAAATCTTTCTCGGAAGGCCTCAAAAAATACAAAATACTAAAGCATAGACAAAATACCAAAAATTGGATTTTCGGTTTTTCTCACCTCTGATCGGTCTGGATCTCCTTCGGGCTAATTTTGATAGGTTTCCATAAATTCCTTGATTGAAAACCCCCAAAAGAATAGATATTATCTATAGAAACCTCTACAACTCTCACACAAGCCTTTAAGAGATCATCATGGTTCAATCCACATTGAAGATAGTTCACTTTTTTAACATTTTATAAAAAAAATTGCATAGCCTTCTTATAATCTCCTTTTACTTTATTAGGAAAGTGCACACCATACTTTGGGATGTCTGTCACCAATGCAATAGCCTCCATTAAGACCTATAATGGAATTCTATGCACTATGACAATACCTTTCTTTCATGTTCTATTAAACCCCTTAGGTAGAGCTAGATCAAAAAATTTCATAGAAAGTATGTAGGGGGTAAATTTATCAGCCTCAAAACTCTCCCAAAATTCTTAGCCTTCTTACTCATTCTCTTTCTCCTTTGGTTTGATTTGAGCCAAGACACCACCCATTGAACTTGGTTGTAGATGTATGTAAATAAAATGTTGTCTCAACCTTGAAATAATGCAAATGTAGTATTGATAAAAGATTCATATTCATATCTAAGTGCAAAGGGTTGTAATAAGGATATATCCACTTGTGGTGGTAGTAACTGACCTTTTCAGGGCTCACCATCATTTATGATGGTACAATTTCATATGCAATCATTCTTGGGTAGCAACATAAAGGTTAGTTATTATTTTCTATATACTAGAGGACAAATAGACCTTACAAAAATCCATTATTCAGTGTTGAAATTACACAATCCTTCTGTAGAATCCTAAAATTGCACCCTCTGCAATTTTGACTGCATTTGGGACCCTTGGCTTAGCAGTTTCATCCCCATGCTTGATCGAGATACATTTATGCCTCCCCCACGCAACTGAGCTTCATTTTCTAATTTTGTACCTTGCTTAGCCCCTTGTCCCTATTCCAAATTGGGGTAGGACCAAGGTGCCACACCCTTGTCTTCATCAAGACCTAGGTGCCATGCCCCGATCCTCCCTAATTAGGACCTATCTTGACCCCTAGGCCCTATCCCAGATTTGAGTGGGAAACAATTCTTCATATCGGTCTATGTAAGAAAATTAATAAATTTGACAATAGGCAAGTATATAAGGAGGTCTTACCCTCTCATTTGATATAACATAAGATGATAACATACCTGCATAATGCAAGCACAAGATAGAGAATCAGAAGGCAAAGACAAGGAGACTACATTCAAGAACTCATCATCAAGCATTCGTCTGGGCTACATATTCTCCATTGGAGAAACATTACCTTCTTCATTTGCAATAATGTGTGTGTTAGGGTTTTGTCATATTCATGCCATTTCATACAATATATGTGATTGCATTCAAGAAGAAAAAGTATCATCATTATCTATTGTAGATCTGAAGGTACACCATTCCATCATTTATTTCAAGTGTTTGCAGTATTTCATTCAAGGTTTATTCCAAACTAGGGTTTGACTTGGGCAAACCCCTATTCACAATGCATTTTCATCTCTTTTTGTGCGCAGGAAACAGGTGTAAAACTGTTCTTCTAGAATTAATTTTTATTTGCAGAGACAAAAAAACTATTTTCGACATGCAAAAAGTTCGAAGGACCAAGAGGGTGGGCAACCTGGTCCAGGCACATGGTCCCTACAATGTTTTCCCAATTTCACAAACCAGCTCTGAAACATCTTAAACTTCTTAGATCTAGGTGCACGACTGAATCCCAAATTTGTATCTCACTATTTCCACCTATTTTGTGTTCAATTCCAGCACTTAACTTCAACTTACAAAAGAGGGTCAAACACATTCCAAATACCTATCTATCTACTCAGTACTCATTCCTTATATCATTTAGCATTGGATCTAGTAGATTCAACCCCTCTTTTGAATGTAAAGTTCTCCAAGTGAAAATTGACTTAGTAGCTTCCCCCTTTCAAGTGGCAAAATTGTTAAGCCTCCAATTTTCCAATTTACATTTTGGTGAACCCGACTCCTTACACCATTAATTCTATTTTTTTGTTAACGGGTATGCAATTTAAAATTTAAATTTTCATTTACAAGTTCAATTTCATTGCAAATTTTTAAAATTTAGAGGTTAATTTCATTAAAACCCTAATTTTTAATTTCAAAATTGAGCTTGTGAATTGTATAATTTGGGCTAATTATTTCAAATATGAGCATTCATTCAATTTTCAAATTCAAATTTTCATCTACAAGTCAAATTTCGCAATTAAATTTTTGAATTAAGTGGTTAATTTCAAAAACGCTAATTTTAAAAATTGAGTTTGTAGGTTGTTTAAATTTTGAATTTCCCTCTTCAAATTTGATTTCTAATTTCAATTCAAATTCAAAATCAAAATCTTGGAAAAAATTCAAATTTCAAATTTAAATTTTAAAATTAAGTGGTTAATTGCAAAGACCCTAATTTTTAAATTTAAATTAATCTTGTGCATTTTCCAAATTTTCAATTTCCAAATTCCAATTTTAGATCTATTTTAAAATTAAGTGGTTCTTTGACCCTAATTTTAATTCCCTAATTTTAAATTAAATTTTCTTGTGGACAATTTCAAATTTAAATTTAAAATTAAAAGGTTAATTAGATGAACCCTAATTTTTATATTTAAATTAATTCTTTCAACATTTTAAATTTAAATTTTAAAATTAAGAGGTTATCCTTAAAAGGACCTAATTTTAAATTTAAATCTCTTGTGAATAATTTTAATTAAGAGATTAATTTTACATAATCCTAATTTTAAATTTCAATTGAATAATCATTTTCTAAAATTATTTTGCAAATCCCAATTTCCAAATTTTCATTTAATCATTAAATTTGTCCATCTCATTAATTTAAATAAATTAAGAGGTTTTATTTATAAAATCCTAAATTATTTTTCTCATAGTAATCAATTAAATTGATCTATTTTCTATTTCACATATGATTACATTTCTTTTTACGTACATTTATTATAATCATGTGTCAAATAATGGCTTTTTTCATTTCATGTTACTTATTTTCATTCATAGCACTCGGACATATTGCATTTTTAGAATTTCTATGTTGCTTTCTTTTCATCAACTAGATCTCAAATCTTGCATTTATCATTTGTGTTTCTTTATGGTGATGTTTTTAGGAAAATGTATTGCTTTTGTAGATCCTCATCCTAGAAATGCTAATAAAACACTTAATACTTGTACCTCTCCTAGGGTATCTAATGAGAATGAATATCAAGCTAATCCTCCTATCAATGATCTCTCTAATGGAGAGCAAGCATTTAAGAAAAATATTTCCCTATCTTCTTCTCACACACATACCCGTGTAGTTTGCTCAAGGATGGGAAAATATTGGTGTTTCCATCTCTGTAGATCCTCCTTATTCTCCAAGAGCTTATCTTAAACATCAAAGGATTTTTAGAGAAGATGATGTCATTCATTTCATTCATGATCTCTCTCCCCATATAACATTAAATAAACATGAGGCCTTATATGATAAGGATTTCCCTTTGCAATCTACCAAAGAGGATATGCAAGATGAAAGAAAGGAAAACCCTCTTCCTTCATAAGACATTCCTTCTTCATCTAGTAATCCTTACATTCCATCTAAACATACTTACACTATGAAATCTAATATTCCAATGCCTTATCAATCAAAAGACTCTTATAGGAGTTGCTTTAACATAATATCAAAACAAGGTTTTACAGGACAAGAACTTGCAAAATTTAATCAAGACATTCAAGTCCCTATAAAATCTCCTACACAAGTTACCACAGAAGCCCTAGGAAACAATAATAAATCTCTTATGGATGATCCTCTTAGGATTCAAGACTTCTATTTTCATCTTGCAAGACAAAAAAAGCATCAAGAGGCTAAAAGGGATTCTTCTTTAAAGACTCATTTTTGTTCATTTCATCAAACTCATAATCATGCTGCTAGTGGTTGTCTAGATTTTCAAGAAGGCATACAAAAATTAGTCAATAATGGAACTATTAAACTCAGTCAAGGCAATCCTTCTTCTTTAAATAACAACTTTTGTCCTCAATCTCAAAAAAATAAGCCTATACTCATTTTTTGGAAATTGAAGTATGATAAGAATGTTGTCTTTCCTTTTGTGATGTTTAGCAATAAACATAAACAAGGAAATGGATATTGTCTTTTTCATTATGGTGGTTCTCATTCTCTTGGAAAGTGTAAAGCATTTAATGAATTTGTTCAAGAACAATACGATTATGCTCATATATGTCTTTCAACAGATCTTGCTCTCTTTCTCGGTGAAAAGGTAGTGCCTTAGCACTCCTCTCACCTCATGTTTCTCCTCACCCTATGACCAAAGTAGTCAACTTAATTGAGGGCTCTTTGTCATTAGAGGTGGTGCTTTTTCAAACTTAAAATATCTTGGGGTAGCAACATGCTTCTCTCCAATCTCTTATATTTTCACTACTTCCTTTTATGGATTGCATCATTCATAAATTGATGTCCTTTATTGAATGGCATTACCCTTCATGTGAGAACATTCTTGTTCCTTGGTTAGGACCTATTACTTGCTTGAAAAGGTACATATTTTACAAATGATCTCTCCTTAGAGAGGATTTATGACCCCTCTTCTATCTCACTCCTTCTCTTTGAACATATTGCCTCTTCTTTTGTGTTGCATTATTCATAACTTGATGTCATTTATTACATAGAATCATTCTTTTTTGCAAGCACATGTTTGTTTCTTGGTTAGGATCTATTCCTTGTTTGAAGTGGCATGTCTATTATGAATAACCTCTCTTTAGAAGATGTTTAATTCTTCTTCTTATCCTCTTTCTTGGGGGGAAAGGATGGCTCTTTTTCCTCTCTCACTAATCTATCACTACTCCATTTAGGGGTTTCATCTTTCATATGTTGGTATCCTTTCTTGCAATGGTATGTCTCTTACGATAAATCCCTCTTTAGGAGAATATGTGATCTTTCTTTCTCTCCCTTTCTCTTTGAAGCTTATCACTTGTTTTGAGATGCATTTTACATATACTAATGTCTCTTCTTGCATTGAATATTCATTCATGTTAGTTTATTGTGATTTTCTTATGCTTAATCTCTCCTTAGAAGATTGTGTATTTTTTCTCATTGTCATTACACTTGGGGGCAATAATTTCTCCTCTCTCCTCTCTAAGGATTTTCTTTACCTTTGTTGAGTGGTGTTTGTTCATGATTTGATGTCATTCCTTGTGTGAAGATATTGTTTTCTCTCTTATACAAGAGGTGTACAAGTCCTTGGCAACAACCTCTTCTTCACTTGGTAATGTGTATCTATCCTAAATTTACCCCTCACATTGGGTCAAACGCATGTCATCCTTCATCAAGAATCCCTTTTACCCCTCACATTGGGTCAAAGGTATTAATTCTTATTCTCTTTCCTTTCTTTTGTTACAATATTTAATGCTTGTGAAAGATAGTTCCTCTTGGAGGTAGATGTATTTTGAGCAAAGATCTCTTCTCCTACAAGGATCCCCTTTTCATATGTTGCAAGATATCTCATTTTCAACTATCTTAGCCTTTCCTGAAGAGTATACTCTCTCTATCTTGGATTTATGATATTGTTACCTAAAGGATATCTCTTTGGTGTCGAAGGCTAGGTATCCTTGTTTCTAGCTTCCTTAAGCCATCAACATAAAACTATGTTGGCATCTTAAGGGGGGGCACCCATATTGCTCCCTTTGTACCATATTGTACTATACCTCTTGCATATAATTTTTGTATGTCTTAAATGGGGTATTCATTCTCAAAACTAGAGTAAAATATCTTAGAGAAAGATGCTTCACACTCAAAACCAGACATAACATTTGATATATGTCTTAGACGGGGTTACACATCACCGAAACTAGAGCAAAGACACTAAAATGGGATGGCCTCGAAACTAGACATGTATCTGTCATTCACCACTTGGCATTTTCATTTATATTACATGTCTTAAACAGGTTGAACCACACTAAAAAATAGAGAAAAGACTCTTAAATGGGGTGCTATACACTTAAAACTAGACATCACTTGCACATACACACGAGGATGGGTGGCACTAGCTAAAACCAACCAGAATATCCTTACTCTCCTTCCCACATGGATCACCTAGATAAAAGTATCTAGGGGCAATTATTCAATGTCCTTTCCCATGGATCAGCTAGATAAAAGTATCTAGCAGCTAGCAGTTCATGCCCTCTCTCATCATTCTTCTCATGGATCACCTAGATAAACACATCTAGCGTGTATTCATGTTATCTCTTCTTCCTCTCACGAAGTCATAGCTTTTCTATTGATAGTTCATGGATGATGCTTTCTTTTCTCTTTTATATGATCACTTATGTAAATGAGATGGCATTTTTCAAGAATGATATTAGTTGTTGAGATATTTTGATATCGAGTTATCTTCAACTAGTTGACTTGAGGTCTTGTTTCCATTCTTAGCTTTTGTTGTGTGTTTTTTGTGTCTTTTCTTTGTTTGTCCTTTTTCCTTTGTTTTCCTTTTGTTTTTTCTTTTGTGTTCCCTTGCATATGTTTGAGTGAATTGAGATCCTAAGATTGGGGGCTTTGTTCCTCAAAATTAGTGACATCTTATACTCCTTGTGATCTTGCTCTGCATTCCTCATATTCATCTCTTTTTCTTCTACTTTATCATGAGTATTTGTGTAAGATAATACTCTTCTAAAGTGGGGGCTAAATGTAGCATCTTAAAATTGTACCCTCTATAATTTTGATCATATTTGGGGCCCTTTCCTTAGTGGTTTTATCCCCATGCTTGATCGAGACCCATTTATGCCTCCCCCATGCAACTGAGCTTAATTTCACCACTTTTCACCTTGTATAGCCCCTTGTCCCTGTCCCAAATTGGGGTAGGACCAAGGTGGAATGCCCTGGTCCTCCCTAATTAGTACCTATCTTATCCCCTAGGCCATATCCCAAATTTGAGCGAGAAACAATTCTTCATGTCGGCTCATGTCAAAAAATTAATAATTTTGACAATAGGAAAGCATATAATGAGGTTTTCCCCTCTCATTTGATATAACATAAGATGATAAAATACCTACATGATGCAAGCGCAAGATAGAGAATCATAAGGAGAAGGCAAGGAGACAACAATTAGGCACTCTTCATCAAGAATTCCTCTAGGATGCATATTCTCCATTGGAGAAACATTACATCATTCATTTGCAAGCATGTGTGTGTGTTAGGGTTTTGTCATATTCACACCATTTCATACAACACATGTGATTACATTCAAGAAGCAAAAGCATCATCATCATATATTGTAGATCTGAAGGTACACATTTCCATCATTCATTTCGAGCATTTGCAAGGTTTCATTCAAGGTTGATTTCAAACTAGGGTTTGACTTAGGCAAACCCCTATTTCCAACATATTTCCCTTTCTTTTTGTGTGCAAGAAATAGGTGCGCAACTATTTTATGGAATTAAGCTTTATTTGTAGAGACGGAAAACCCTTTTTGACATGCAGAAAGTTTAGAGGATGAAGAGGGTGGGAATCCTATTCCAGACACACAGTCCCTGCAACTTTTTTCTGACTTCACAAAGTAGATACAAATCATCTTAAACTTCTTACAACCTAGTGCGCAAATAAATCCCGAATTTGTAGCGCAACAAAATTCACTTAGTAACTTCCCCCTTTCAAGTGGAGAATTTGTTAAGCCCCCAAGTTTCCACTTTATACCTTCATCAAGAATCCCCTTCCCTAACAATAGCGAAGGTCTGTATTCCTTATCTACTTCCCATTTTAGTTAAAGATGTCACCTTTATTAAAGATTTATTCTCTTTACCAAGGTAGATATCTTTAGGTAAATATCTCTTCCCCCCCTCGTGATAGTTATGTATACTTCATAAGGATACCTTTACACTTGTTTCAAGACACATTTACAAGTATCTCCTCTTTTATTGAATAGTTTTATTATTTATAAGGATCTTCCTAGCTTGGAATGCGTGCAATTTTGTTGATGATGTCTCGTTGGTGTTGAAGGTACATTATCCTTGATGTGGATCTCTATCTTTCTTAAGATATCAACATGAAAATATATTGACATCTAAGTGGGGGCATATAACGCTCCTTGTTGCTCATATTCATTCATTTAAGTGCTCTTGAAATGGAAATATGTGTAACATTATTTCCTCTAATGCATGGTTATCGATCTATCTCTAGCAAATCTCATAACATTTAACCTTTAACTTGATCATCTAGTTTAGTATGGTTTTCTAGTGTGATCATTGTTGTTTACATCTCCTTAGGTAGTTGGTCAACTAGTAATGAAAATATTTCTAATTTAATCATTAAATAGTTATCATATAATGTAACACATCTTGTTAGTATGATTATCATTGTTGGTTACCTAGTATAATAGAGTTCACTAGATAAGACATAATACACCTTATTTTCTAGTAGAATCTCTACCTCTTTTTTCATGGATAATCTAGCATAATATAATTTCCTAGCTAGTAGAATCCATGATACTACTAGCCAGTTGAATCATAAATGATAATAATTTATAATCTTGCACTTCTTTTTGGTCATTTACTTTGGTGTACCTTCTTTTGGGTCTTTTTGAGCTTAGTTTGGTCTTATCTCTTCAAAACTATTGTCATAGTTTCATGAGGTGACCTTCTCCAATGTTCTTAGCATGTGCACTCTATAACTACCTTTAGTTTTCCCTTTTATAGGTGGACTATACCAATTAGCATGATAGTCCTAGTGGAAAATGTTAGTTAGTGTTATGGTCCCTCTAAAAGCGATCCAAATTTAAACTCAGAGTGTCAGTTCTCATAATTTATGATCTGATTTGTCGTGTTTCTGTATCAACACCTAGAGGAGTTATCTAAAGAGTATTACATCACCACCATTATCAATCATAAGGTAATATTATTTCAATTTAGCACTTCAACTCAACATTTCAATTATGAATTAGCCTCTACCATACCAAGGTAAACTCTCTTTTTAATCATAATTGTTGTACTAGATGTTAACAACTACTCAAGGCTTGACTTAGGAAAGACCTTATACAACACAACTATTTGTCCTTTTCTATGTGCAAGTTATAGGTGCAAAAATGAAAGTGCAGATTTTTATAGAGTAGGCTAAGATAAACAATTCATATTTTAAATAGGAAAAAACCCTAGGTGTATATTTATTATAACATACATGACCTACACTTTTTAGGTTAATTTTGGGTGACCTGTCATGTCCCTTTAAAAAAATTAAAAAATAAAAATAGACTTTTACTAAAAATAATAAGTTGGAAATCCTACTATAGAAAATTAGGACTAGTTGACATTTGTCAATATAAGAATATATTTGGTGATTTAGTTGATATTAGAATTTTTTTAAACTCCAACTCAATTTAATATTTATTATTTCAAATGTTGGCTTGGGTTTCTCTTTTAGCCTACTTTTGGCATTTAATGGTTAGGACAAGCCAAAACAAGTGTCACAATACATTTGGATTAAAAGAAATTAATGGATACTTTGCGCTAAGACTTACATATACTTTGTACAAGGGATTATATTCTCTTGGTCATTTATGTTGGTTCCTAATTTGATTTTTGACCTATTTTTGGCATTAAGTGACTCATGACAAGTTGGGACAAGTCATAGTTTGCATTCAAAGTGTAAGAAGACATGTGACACATGGATATGAGGGTTACATGCATTTAATAGAGTGGGAATATCTCCTTGGGAATGAGATTTGTTATCCCAACTCAAGGAAATTGAAGTATTTTTCCTTAATATGCATGTTTTGGCTTTATTTGGACCTATTTTATCTTTCCATTTAAACATGCTAATGTTGTCTCCTTGAAAGGTTGGTAAACCAATGAAGGTGACTCTTTAGGGTTGATAAACCAAGGTTAATTGAGACTCAAAGGTAGTGGTCCCAGACGATCTCATCTTGAATTTATGCGAAAAGACTTTCTAGTTGTTCTATTTGTTGCATTGTTTAAGATTGTGAGTTTCAATTTGTATTGTTGTTGATGACAACATATATTACTTTGGTGTGCATGTTATTTCATAATTTATTTTAATATTATGTTTTAATTTGGATTTTCAATTATTCCTTTGTGAGTTTGAGCTCCCAATTTGAGTGTTATTTTGATGTAATTTGAAGTGGGAATTAATGGTTGTTATTTGATATTTTTAGCATAAAATTACTATGTTTCAATGCTAATGTGATTTTAGGAATGAAGGCTTCAAGCCCCCCTTTCATCAAGTTATGTTATTATGTGTTTTAGAGAACTTTTTGTTATACCAAATTTCTCTTTTATTTGTATTTTCCAAATCCAACGTTGAAAATTGTTTACAAATATGATCAAGGGTTATTAAAGAGGTATCAGAGCTATGATCTTGTGAACCTAAAGGTTTTAGAGATGCAACGAGAACTATGACCTATTTGTATGTTGCATATTCCATGCTTTTCATATGTGTCAACTAAAGCATTTCCAACTACAATATTTGTTGTAAATATGACTTCCACTATGTGCCACCTATGTGCTTAGTCATTAGAATACCATGGGAAAGAAGGATGCTAGAGGTGAATATTATCCTGCAATCTACACCTTTCCATTCTCGATGTGTTAAGGTTGGTTCATTTATTCCATAGAATTTGTAAATATTTGAGGGAATTTATTTTGTTCATTGTGGTATAAAGTGCACCCCTCATTTCTCACCAAATTTTTTTAAGTAAATTAAAAAATTAGAGAACACACTAATCTTATTAGCTATAGCCCATCTCCAAGATCTATAAATGTTACATCCAAATGTGTCATTTATAGAAATCTATATATCTCATTTTGCTAAGAGGCAATCTACAATGGGATCAAAGTTGTCTGTAAACACAAAAAAAAAACCTTAAAAAAAATTTGATGGTCTCATACCTATTTAAATAACCCAAATTATATATCATTGTTGTTTAGTGGTTGTGTAATTCCTACTATTAAAATTATATTCTAATGAGGGTTTCAAAAATGAAATTTGTCAGAGGAATCTTTGTAGCCTAGTGGTAGCACAACTTATACTACACTGCAAACTTCTTGCACATAATAGAGTCATAAAAAATGGTAAATACTTGTTGAATATAATAGAGTCATAAATATTGGTAAATACTTGTTGCACATAATAGAGTCATACAAAATGGTAAATATAGTGATTTTATTGATACCCACCCAGCATATGCATTTATTTAAAAAAATTGTAATTGACAAAGTGATGAATAAACTTTAAATGTGCATGATTTCGCCACATAGACAGGAAATTGAAGTAGATTGAGGGCAATATTAAATTGTCATTTCATTCTTTTTGGGCACCAGTGTATCTCTTCTGCATCATAAAGTGTGCTGCTAAAGGTATGTTTAGTTAAGCTTTTGTTTTTCATTGGTTTTGAATTTTGAATAGTTGTACACAAATTCTTCTTACTCATTGAAATCACCTATTCTATTCAATTTTTCTGCAACATAATTAAAAAAAATATTCTAGTATAATCTTATTTTTTCTAAAACATAATTAAATTATCTAAAGTTGAAAGTGAAGCACATAGTTTTTCAGGGTGCTAGGGTGTGTATAAAGATTACAAGCATTTGGTTGAATTGGGCTTAGGATTTCTTTGAGTATCCACTCAGTCCTTCTAGTAGCCCAACCATTTCGCTACTTCATTTTTGGAGATTGATCCAAACCATTTTGCTTTAAAATTTTCAGATAGATCTATTCTACACTATGATTCTTTTCCATGTATTTTTTGTCTGGTACGTTTCAGGAGACCAATGTAAAGTGCATGATGGAACCAAGAGTCTTTCTTCCATTTCCTTTATTGGAAACATGTTCATATTATATACCTTTAATTTGAAATATCCCATTATTCTTTTATCATTTTGTTTCAAAATAATTTCTTTCTTGTATAGCAATTCAACGTAACTTGGCTGCAAAATTTATTTGAAGTTCTATAAGTTTGGTTTTGACAAGAATATTTTGTGTATATCAATTAAGTTAATGCATAGTGATAATGGTGTATCCTTTCTTATAATCTCCTAATCAATATGGATAATAAAAATATTGCAGTGTTCAAGGCCCTATTGATAGTCCTCTCAGAGTGCTCCAGATGAGGGATTAAGAATCTAGTTCACCAAATTGAAGGTTGCAAGCATTGTTGGATAGAATTTTAATGGCATTGACTAGGTTTGATGACTTCTCTTACAAGCATGTCTATATAGAAGCAAATACAGAGGCAAATGACCTTTCCAAGATTTCGGCAGATGGAACAAATTTGACTTGGTGGGTGAATGAGTTCAAAAGAACTTGTTACAATGATCTTCATTGACTTATTATTGGCAGCTCTCTCTAGGACTAATACTTTCTACAATAATCATGTCTAAGGAAGTAATCTCAGAAGTAGTTGTCTTATTATAGTATGCAGCTGCCAAAATTTATCTACAATGGTGGGTACAAAATGTTAAAAACCTATCTCAACGGCCGACATAATGACTGAAAAAACTCTCATTTGCATGGAATGCAAATTTGGAAATAGAGTATCTTTGAATCAAAAATAGTTGATCCGTTACCTCACCCAACGACGATCTTTTTTAAATCAAATATTCCCCACCACAAGTTAAAGTGCTTCTTCATAGGATGAGCTAGCAGTCATCATCCCCTCTGCCTAGTCATGACCAAGTTGGATAGTACTCTTGTTAGAAGAGTTATTTATTTTTTTATTAGAAAGACATTCTAAAAACTTTCACCTGATGTCAAAAATCAATTAATGAGAATAATTTGGGCGTGCTTTCCGGGAGATTTATGAGGTCATGAAATCTACCACATCTCTCCCAAAGTAGAAAGGACATCGTCTAAAGGACACAAATTGGGTGAGTTGTCGTGGCATGCTATCAAATATGGAGTTCTTTATGTCTCCTTCCTGGAAGATCACTTCTTGCCACCTTCCTTACTAGGATTATTCAATTTGAGGTAACTTACATTAAAGGCTGCAGGAAGTGGCGAGAATATAGGGAAGTTATTAATGTCTTTTAATTCCTCCATTATTGGCATTTAGTCTGCTCTTATATCTCCTTCGACAATTGGTTTCTAAATTATTCACCTAAATCCTCATCCCCCACCTAACAATGGTTGTAGAAGAACCCTTTGACTTCATCTTAATAGCCTTTCAATGCCCAATTTCCTACTTTGGAGCTCAAAGGTCCTATTTTAAGGCAGCACAAGGCATTTATGGCTATGGAAAATAAGTTCATAAATTGGAGGCTATTGTCAAATGATCTTGACAATAAAGACAGGGAGGAGTAATTTACGGATTTTGCAAGATTGAATGGTTTTCTGCTGCCAAAAATTGAGAAGGATGTGCGGGTGAATGATGTTAACGGTAATGATGGTCAAATAAGGGTCCATGGTTGTGCGAGGCAGGTCATCCTAGGTAGAAGAAGAGATCGACCATATGGCAGTGAACATTCTCAGGCTGCAGCTTCATCTTAGGGTTGATCGACTCCATCATACAAATAGGAGATTTTTATTTGTTTGCTAAATGTTTTGTTGTTTTTGGAAATTATAGGCCAATAATTTGCAAATATGTACTCTCTAAGGTGTTAGATGGAAATGGCCTTTAGCAGTAGACTAAAGAGACTATCAGAAGTCTCTTGTTCCTACTTTCATGAACTCTCATTCGTCTATTTAGATCTTCCAGAGGTAGAATTCAGTCTCTTAAGGGGGCTCTATTTATTTATTTTTAGCATGGATGAAAATTGAACTCTTTCTATGTATCTAGATAAATTTTAATATAATTATCTAGCTATGTCCTTTATCGACCAAAAAAAAAATTATTTTTATGAGTACAATAGAAATTGCCTATCTTGAGCTCAATAACTAACCATATTTTGCCACTATAAATTGATGTATGCCTCTTCTTTAATGTTTAATTTGTTAGTGATTTTTTCTTTGAATTTAAGATCTTGAAAACATAGAAAATGCACACCCAAGTACCTCAATATCTATAAGATTTACAAGTGATTTCAATATTACTCCACATATTTAAATAAAAATTTGACTTATAATTGGCATTATATATAACCAAAAATGAATTGAATCCTTGAGAACATTAGATATAAGCCTCTTTTTTACATATGGCACTTAATTGATATGGATTCTTAGCTTAGCTTTGTATCTCAATGTTTGTTACATTTTTTAAATTTTTCTTATTGTAGCAAATAGTTTTAACCATTTACGTTTTATTTAACTTTAACTTAAGTAACAACATTTATTAGGTAGATGGATAATTGTAGAGTCATATTTGGAGTCTAATTCTCTAGACTGAGAGACTTGTCCAAATCCTATGTACTCTCATCACCTTCTTTTGCCTATCTAAACAAGACTCTTAGTACATTTGTACTCACTTATTAGCTCAATACAATTGCATGTGTTGAAATCCTCATAGCTATGGAGGATATTCTCCAAATTGTCTCATGAGTTGGGTGGAGACATCTACATGGTATCAAAAAAGACATGTTGGTCCCAGTTCAAGCATTATTTATGGAATCTACTTGATTAAGTCCAATATTCAGGTTGTACCTTTTTGGGGGGGCCTTTAAAATATTCTAATACTCCTATTTTCTTATTGAAAAAAGGTTTGTGTGCCTCATAGCTAGCCTGGCACGCTAGTGGGAATTTGATGCTTGTACCTAGCTCTCATGGTGATTGGAGAGGCTTGTGCAATATCAACTTGTAGTGGAGCACATAGTGGTTTGTGACTTATGGTCCATGGTACTCTCATGCATATGGAGTCAATTTTTGGCAGATGAGATATTCTTGAAAGGCTACTTCAAAAAACTATGCTATGGTGGAGGTACCTTCTAAATATATTTCCATTTTTATGCCAACTTTTATAGCTTGAAGTTGCAAGTTGTTATTGTTACCTTCTTGGCAAAATTATTGTCTAGGAATTTTCTATTCTTTTGTGGTAGGTGTATAGTTGTTTTTAGTCCTTGTGTGCCCCCCTATAGCATGTAAGATCCTAGGATCAAGCCACTCACTCCACACAAATAACACGCATAGAAGCTTAAAATAGCCCAATTGTTGCAATCTCAAGATCTTTGCAAAATGTTGGATGCTAATAAGGAAAACTGAGCAATTTAATCTTATAAATAAAATGGATGAGGTGAAAGGAATCATTGAACTTCGTGTGTCAGATAACTTGTTGTTTCACATTACTAATTCTACAATAGATAAGGAGGTGTGGGCTAAGCTTGTAGAGTTGTATGGTAAGTTACATGAATTCCAATTCTTTCAGACTATGGTTTATGTGGCCTCGCATATGAAGAGTGGTGAATAGAGACATGACTAGACCCCACCTCCCCATCAAATCCACCTTGCTCAATCTTTACAACTCACCTCAATTTCTTTTCTCATTGGTGTCTTTTCCATCATGGGAAGCATTTTTTATGACACACTGAGTCACTAGGTCCCATGGAGGATCAAACCCTTTCCCTTGGGTACTTTTATAGGGGTGGACCATTTTTATCACCTTTTGGCCCTACTTGACATTTTTCCTTCAATTAGTTATAACTTGGTTGCCCATCATCCTTTTTTAACAAACAAGGTATCGTCGAAAAGGTGATTTTATGAACTATCCATTGGTATTGGTATTTTCTCATTTTGGATCAATTTAAGAATCTTTTGTAAGAATATTCTTGTAGACACATTGAGATGTAGTGTCACATCATGTAATTTGGGGGATAATGCACAAATTATGCCATATTCTTGGAGTTGCACTATATTATAAAGTGCCATGGGGGATTGTGTAGAGATTTTGTTATTTTTCAATCAAAATTTTGTCAAAGTGAGTGTACATCCATGACAACAGATGAATCTCTATAATTTATGCCCCGGGTGTGTGTAATTTGGTGTACACCCTTTGTTCAATTGCACGTAATATTTTGATCACTTCATGCATTAGATCACCTTCATCATCCATTTATTGGTGACATGTGATTTAAGTAGAATGTCACTCTTATCCCAAGAAAATATTATGGGGGGTATATACTATTTGTGCTAGTGCTTCCTTGGTTTCACTTGAACTGATTCAACACACTCTTGCATTCCTATTTTGTGGATGCAACCTTCTCAGTTGATCATGGTTCTTCTTACTATTGCACCTGTATTTTCAGATTACATTGGTTTAGTAGCAATGATGGGGTCAATTAAGAAAATTTATTTTCTATGTAGTGATTTCAAGGTCACTCATGAAAATTTATGTGTCATCTATATTTTTAATTGATAAATATTATTTCCATTGTTGTCATATGCTCATTGTTTGAGTAGTGTCATTTGGGACACTCATGCAAATTGTCTTCATGATGATCATCATCATTTTTAGAGGAGGATCTTTAAATACAAGTGTTATTCAATAGTTGTCTACATCTTATTTGATCTTTAGAGGTGTTCTTCATGTTCGTGCTTTAAAGACATCATTTGGGAGGCTTCTTAGTACTTCAATGTTATCTTTTCTGGAGAGGATTTTTCTCCCACATTGTTTTTCTCCCTTTCTACGTTTGTGATAGAATGACTTGCATTGTATTTGTACACAAGAACCAAATATGTCTTTGTTGTTGGGAGCCATGTGAAATCTCATTCTTCATACTTTACTCCCTAAGTTTCACTTAGGGGGTTTTATTAGAGTAAATAGTATTTACTATTTATGTTTTACTCAAGTTTAACTTAGGTAAAAACATTTATTAGATGGATGGATAAATTTAGAGTAATATTTGGACTCTACCTTATTAAGGTTGAGACAGTTGTCAAAATCTTGTGTACTCTAATCACCTACTCTTTCTTATTTAAGAAACACTCCTTTTAAAATTGTACTCATCTCTTAACACAGTATAATTACATTATTGAATTTCTCTTAACTATGGAGGATGTTATATAAATTGGCTTTTGGGCTGGTTAAAAATGCCTACATTCCTAACCTTGAATAGTTCAAGTCATTGTCTCTAGCCACCATTTTAAGGCAGCTTGTAGCATTTGGATATAATGACATTAAGTAAATTATTTTTGAAATCAACTATGCATTTCTTTTTATTGAGATTTCAGTTGTATTCAATAATGTATCTTGAATGATATTTCAACTATATTAGTGATATTCATCTTGTTGGGTATATCCTAGTTTCATTTGTTGTGAATCATGAAATAATATATAGACTAGAAATTTAAATTATATTAATGACATTCATCATGTTGTCTTTTTCTTTTGCAGGTAAGTTATACATTTTGTACATCCCCTCAAGAAATGCAAAAAACTAAGACTACTAGTTATTAACAAAGGTCTAAGAGACACATATTGATAAGCATTAAACTTAATGGATTATGGAAAACATTGAGATTGGTAGCTATTAACAAAGGTCCTAGAGACATATTTATAAGCATTAGAGTCAGTGGATTATTCAAAAATAATCAGAGTATTAAAAATTCATTCTTTCTAAATAATTTAAGTTAAAATTGAATGTATGAATTTGTGACATTTTATAAAGTTAAAATTGAATGTTTCAATTTATGACTTACACATTTCACTACTCCTAATCTTAATGGAAAACTAATGTGTATTTCAATGGTTATTTTACTAAATTTATTAATTTGTAACTTTTTTTATGAAATTTTCAATTTATGACTTCACACATTTCACTATTCCTAATCTTAATTGAAAACTAATGTGTAAGTCAATGAACCTTTTACCATTTTCTAGATTTTAGCTATTATTAGTATTAACTTTTTTTTAAAATATTAATTAACATTTCACTATTCCTAATCTTAATTGAAAACTAATGTGTTAAGAATTCAATTCAGTTAAAGTTAATGTTAGGATAGACATTAGCATTGAGTTAGAGTGAGTGCTAGGGTTAGGGATATGATAAGTCACATGGTAAGGCTTAGTGTTAATGTTGAATTAAGGTTGGCATGTAATTAGGGTTATGATTCAATTAGGGTTAATATTAAAATTAGATAGGAATTAAGGTGTAATTAGGGTTATGATTCAATTAGGGTTAATATTAAAATTAGATAGGAATTAAGGTATAATTAGGGTTAATATTTAATTACAGTTAGGCTTAGGTTTTAATTAGGATTGGGGTAAATAATCAGTATTAAATTAATTCAATAATGGTTAGGATTAGGGTAAATGTTACTGTTCAATTTGTGTTAAAGGTAGGGTTCATTTAAATTTGGATTAAAATTTAATGAAAGTTATCAATAGGGTTCAATTATTGGTAGGCTTAATTAAGGTCAAGGTTAGGGCTGGGATTCAATTAATTTAGGATTCAAGTAGGGTTAGGCTAAAATTATGGTAAGGATTCAAATATATTTAAGGTTACAATTCAATTAGAGTTAAGGTTAAAATTAGAATTAGAAATAAGATTTGAATTAAGAGTAAACAAAGGTTATAAAAGACAGAAAATTGTTATTTTGAATTACAAATTAATTGTTTAACTTGAAAATTGCCGATATTTTTTTAAGAATGAGCAGAAGTGGACCTGATTGTACCATGTGCCTATTTGGTAGCAAAGAAGAAGACATTCTTACCAAAATAGGTTCTCTATAATGTATATATATATTATTTTTTATTCATCCCATTCTCTACTTGATTACTATTGAATATTTGACCAAGCCCGTAAAATTGTATTTAAACTTTTGTAAACCCATCAATCATTATTACAAAAGAAAAATACGGCAATCAGAGGTATGGATTTCTTTTTTGGATAAGTTTCAACTGGTTTTGTAATTCTGATTGCATTCTTGATGGCACGCCTCTGTCTAGCAAGCAATTGGTGCACTAGATTGGAATTACTGTGATCAATCAAGTAAATTCACATTCTTGCTTCCATTTTTTCATTCAGAACTAAGTGGAATTGTATAGAGCAGCTGGAATACTACAAAGTTTATCAGCAAGTGATGTGTTTTGTAGGCCTCACAAGCACCCCAAGACAATCTATTGCATGTATTCAAAATGTTCATATGTTCAGTTATTGTAATCAATTCAAGCATTTTAATGAGTAACTATGCTCTTTGTTGAATTAAGTAAAGGTATTCTGATTTGTAAATTGTCCACAATATTTCAAAACCTATGTTTGGTAGCACATTTATTCCATCAAACACTTTCTACTAGAATAAGTTTTCCATCAAGTTAAACTGTAAAAGAGTAATAATTGATGGGATTCTATTCGTCGTATTAAACAGCTCTCAAAATATATAATTTGGACATCTAATATTTGATCCCCTGCATGTAACTGCAATTGAAATTTACAGCTCTTTGTATAACAGTAGGTGATCTTCCTATTTCAGAAATAGTTTAAGCACCAATTTTAATTTAGTGGTCGAGCCTTATCTCCAGAAAAGTGCAAGTTGGTGAGGGCATGCAGTAAAAAGAATATGGCATTTTGTAAGCTGTATATTTTTAATGATACTATAAAATAAAATTTGAAATTACTAAACAATGCTAGAAGTATACGAATTACAAATGATAGATAACTATACAAACATGTTCATTGCTGTTTTGGAAACTAATATCGGTCTGTTTTGAGATAACCACTGAAATTTTTATAATACTAATAATAATTTGTCACATAAGCTCATATCTTTTAAACCACGTGTTGTATCAAATTTGAACAACACCAGGATATGAAGATATGAAACAACGAAATGGAAAATGTGGAGGCATCTCAATGCGAGTCCACCTCTTTTCCTCTTCCCTTTCGCCGACATGAAAAAGAGAATAGATAGGCCTACCAAAGTCGGTCAAGCTCACTGAACATATAAAAAAGCAGTCCTGCCACGGTACAACCCAGTAAACAGGTCTGGAAGGTATCTGCATGACTGTGGTAAATGAGTTGTTGGCAACATCGAATTTTCTCATGGTTAACGACCCATTCATATAATGAAAAAAACACAACAACCCAAAAGTAGATACACATTTACCAACAAGTTGTTTGCTATATATTTTTTGCCATAGACCTGTGTGAGGATCATAAATTTGTACGCTCTACCCGGAAGGGATTACATAATATTTGTTATTAACACAAGCACCAACACAACAATCTGGGCGCGACCCATCAAGTTGAATGTGAGGAAGAGCGTAGCATTTGTTTTCCTCTAAATTGTAGACAAAAGCATTGAGTCGATGGAGTTGAGATGGAGTGAAAGGTCCATAAGGGGGATCGTACACAAAATAGACAAGACCATCCAGAGATGTTGAGACTGTGCATGGATAGAACAACGGAAAGAAAGGAATGTCGGCGCCACAGATGCACCACATGCGAGATAGAAAATCAAACACCAAAATAACTAAATGTTGTTTTGACGCCTTGCGAAGGCCCATAACAACCAGACTTTATTTCAATTTAACGTAGACACAGTAACACTCAGTACTTACCGACTCAAGCGGGTAGTAAACAAGAACTTGTAAATCAAACTCTTTTGGGAATGGGGGAAGCCTTTCCCACCAATTCCCAAGTGGGTAGTAAACAATTACTTCGAATTCCCAATTGGGTGGTAAATGAATATTCTGCTTTACTGAACAATCAAAGCGTTCATTAAAACAAGCTATTTCCTCCTCGCACACGTTATGGCATTGTCGCTCTTTATAGAAGTGAGGGCTACTCATCATAGCGTTCCAGCTCTTGGAAACAACCCTGAGTTTTTGTGGAATTTGTATGGAACTCTTACCAGGCATTGTAACTCTAAATATTTTCGAAGACCCAGAATTATTCCCATTTCTCTTATAACTCTACATAGCTATTTTAAAAAGGCATTGAGTCCTAATATACAAAATGAAGGGAAATCTCTAAACATCACGATTGATGAACTTTTCTGTAAATTAACAATAATAATAAGCAGTTTCCTGAATTTAATCGATAATGTCTTCCAAATTAATTTAGATCAATTACTATTATACTAAAAAGTGCTTCAATGATAAAGTAGAGCAAATAAAAATAACTTTTCGCTTTTTTTTTTCCTCTTTCTCTTAATTAAACTGCATTTTTCTCGATTGGATGAAAGTTTTTATAATTCCTCTCTACATTAATTTATTTATATATAGAATTATCTTAGGATTTGAGTTTTTCTGTTGTGTGTCATTAGTTTTAATCTCAATGTTTTTCTTTTTTTGTTGTCCATTTGAATCTCTTTTGTAATAAATTTTTTTTATCTTTTACATTATTTAGAAATGAAAAAAATTCACTCACTTGAAATATTTGATTGGTTTTTAAATACTTCAAATATTACATTATATTGTTAATTTGTGTGAATTGTAGAACTGGTTTTATATCATTAGTTATACGATCCACATCATGTTTCATATGTTGAGCTCTATTTATTTGAGGCAACATTTCAATTAAAATATTGGACTTCTTCAGATAAAACATAAAGTAAGCATTTTGGAGTAATTTGATATAGTAAAAATAAAACATGTTTAATTTAAATATTTTTGTTGTTATATAATTTTTTAATAAAGTTAACATTTATAAATAAAAATTCAAAATAATTACCAATATTTCATAATCAAATAATATATTATGAATAAAATTTATTAGTTGTAGTTTGTATGTATATGCTATAATTTAACAAATGTTTAAAATGATTAATAAATAATTGTAGCTACCATGTATTATACACATTATAGGAAAGAACTAGCAAGCCTTCTTTTCCTATGGCTTAGGCTTGTATATGTATCTTCTGCACTCACTACCATAGCACCAAATTTCTAGCTTCACTCCCTTCAATTAAGCCTGGCCAAAATATATACAACATAGTGGATGACGCAAAGTCCTAACAATAATAAATAATTTATTGGAAGTTAGGATTATAAAATATAATTACAATAGGAAATTCAATTGAACTAAGCTACAATTTATTCTTTGATTATCTTCCTTCTTTCTAAATTATGATTAGAATTTTAATTTGACTAAGTCATTTTAATTAAATTAATGAAAAAATATCTTGATTAACAAACACATTAGAAATGGGAATAATATCTTTTTAATTCAAATGTGGTGGCTTTTAAATATTGAGTTAACATTCAATTAAAATATCAAGTGTGAAAGTCAATAAGGATGATCCATCCAAATGGTAATTTCATCAATCAAAATGCTATGGTTTCATGAAAAATTAGTTAGATTTTATGAATTTAAGGTAACCAAGATAAACATTCCATGTTCAACCAAATGAAAAAAATTTATTGTCATTCTCAATGAGGTTTGACTCGATAATTACCATAGCAATATTGTATTTAAATTTAATAGTTAATTATATGTCATATACTTATGCATGTAATTAAGATAAATTTTGGATAAGAGAAGATGATTTACATTGCACCTTTGGGTTAAATATGAATTTATGAGTATAATATTATGATAAAAAGAGGTCGATACCCTATCAAACCTCAAGTGGAGAGTATTTTTAATATTTCACTATCTTTATTATAGTTATAGAAGTAAAGAGAATGAATGAAGGAGTATTAACTACATCAATTAGATAAGTATCTTATTCTCTAGATTTTGTATCTTTTGTGACAAAAGTAAAGAGAATGAGAGAAGGAATGATAGATACATCAATTAAATAAATATCTCATTGTCTAATGATTTTAGAGACTCGATTGAAAGCTCAAAATATTTAAAAACCGTTCTACAAAAGTATTAAAGATATTAAAAACATCATATTCAATAACAAGTGCTCATGAAGATTATGATGCATTCTAAAACCAAGATAATACATGTCATAACCCTTGATTTCTACTTTCAAAAAGTCATTTTTTTTTTAAAGTCCAAAGTGCATGCTCACCACTCAGCCTTGGTCCCTCCTATATTAGCATGGCCATTTTCATCAACATGCTTATGAAGAATATGATATGTGGAATTGAAATTATTTCCAACTAAACAAAACTTTTGGGTAGTGATGTCAATCATGCCAACATTCTACCCACTCCCCATTTGGAACTTCCTTTCAAAATATTTGATAAATTAAGTTTATCTTATATGATCATATTTTGTAATAGTTTAATTCTATATTCTCTACTAGTTTTAGCATAGTGGACACTCTGTTGTTACATAGATAATTGTAGTTTCTCAAACTTTAGATTGATCAAAATGATTTCAATATAACAAAACTGAGGAATTATATTATTATTTTTTTATTAACAAGGATTTGGATCTAGAACCTTCCATTTATTGTTGGAAAATTCTATTATTGAACTACTATGTACTTTAAGACAAATCTACCATTTATTTGAAAATGGATTACTACCAAAACCCACTTTAAACCACTCTATAAGATGCTTAGGGCTTCTAGCTTAACTAAATTCTATTTTCTTACATAATGTGTGGCTTGTTGTGAATTAAATATTATTTTCCTCTATTCATGATGTAATTGTGTAAAATTTACTTATGAACATGGATTTTCCAAAACCTTGAGTGTGTGTTGTATTAGCCTTAGGTTAAGAGGAGGTTGCCCAATGTCCTTTAGAACAACATTATATATTGTCGTATGTGCAAGTTCTAATTTTTTTTTTTTAAGAAAATTTAATCATGTTGATAGGTTGTGTTATTACACAGATTTGTGACTATTTTGCAACCTTTTAGTTAGTACTAAAATTATATGGATACTACCAAATAATACATAACACATTATAAAATTAAGAGGATATCATTTTAATCATTTCACAGTGGTTCTTAGAATTGTAAGTACATTATCATTGGTTATGTTTTTTTACATTCATGTTGTGAATACCATGTGGCTAAGATGGAAATATTATACATATGTTGTTGTATAATGTTCTTAAGGGATGTTGTATTTATGAATAAATTGTTACATTTCTTGTGAGAGTTTATTAGACCATGTAAGTATTGTTGGGATGTTATATTTCAAATTATAAATTAAATATATGAAATATTATGTTTCTTTTAAAATTTTATTTTATTTTTTTCCTATATGATTTTTTGAGAATGCTTTTAAAAAGAAATTATAGTTTACTTTTACCATAGGAAAAAATAAAAAAAACAATATTACCATCATTACAAGACCAAATACATAAATTCATATGCATACATTAATAATAAGTTTCTATGTGATAATAGTTTTTTTTTTTCCTAAGAAAAAAAATGCAATAGACTAAAGTAAATTATGACATATAAAAAAAAGCACGATGTTCTAACATTTGTTTTGGTAGGTCACATAGATGAAAATTTCTTATATCACTGATGAAATATGTTTTGTAGTTAAAAAAATTGAAGTAAACAAGTTTCACTATCCATGTTTGTACATTTTGAGGAAGCATATTATTTTTTCCATTTGAAAAATTTTATTTTTAATGATAGTTATGAGTGAAATCTCCTCAAATTGAATGTAAATTAATGTTTAAAAAAAAAATAAAGAAAGGAATTTCAGTAACATATTTACCAACTAAAATTTCTACTACTTATCAATGTATGTCAAGCTTGTATTAATCTTAAATTTTGTCTTTTACAGATAAGCCAATTTTTTTATTGTTTTATTATGTGTTATTTTGAATCCGCTCAAAATAAAAATATGATAATAAAGATAATTGTAGATAAAAAGGAAAATAAATATATATTAGAATTCGGGTCAAATAGATTAACCAGGTAAATTTTGCAGAAATCTCATAGAATAATATTTTCCTAACACATTTGAGTTGACAAGATAATTAACTTATAGGCATTTCCCTATAAATTATATAGAGAATTTAGGATAATTGAGGGTTGCAAAATGTCTTATTTCAATAATAACTCTATAACATATAGTTTCTATTATAAGTTATTTTTCTTAAAATAGAAAAAGTTAAATGTATTAGAGTTTTTCAAAGGATTCCTAGCCTTGCTACCTAGTGCCCTAAAGTATTTTAATATAACTTGAACAAGCTCAACACATACCAAAAAGTTAACACATAGGAAAATTAATAGTATAGACCACCCTTTTTGGCAATAGTATGGATGTAAATTTCTAGGAAAATTGCCTTCTAAATACTATGATTAAAAGAATTCTTGTCCAAGAATCAAATTTCCCCATGTAAGAACAATAATTAAACAATCTAATACCGGTAAGTTTTTTCTTTCATAAAACCATCACCCTTAGTAGTAGGGTGTTTAAAAATCCCCTTCCCTGTAATGAATGAGGGTACAAAAGTAACAAAAAAAATATATAGTAACAACTCTAACATTTTTAAAATGTGCTTTGTGAGTGGTGGGCAAGAACTGTCTGGTGCAAACCAGAAGGAGTTTAGGAAGGACAGAGTTTAGGAAGGACATTGACGTTGACGATCTGGCTAAGCATGAGATTTAAGGTTTTTTTGTTGGTATCAGATTCCAAGGACTATTGTGTGGACTGTCACTATCTATTTCAAGAGATTCTTGTGGAAGAGAGACCCAATGAAGGGGATCAGACCTTATCAAGTTCTGATATGCCCTTAGTGAAGGATTTCAATGAGGATGAAAAAGGCAATGGATCCTCTCCTTCCTTGGTAAAAACAACTAGTAACATTTTCTAGGGTGTTGGAAGGAATTTTCTAATAGTGGTCAATTCACGCCCACATACGGGTTGTCCATTGAGCACATTTTCCTAAATGGCAACTTTGCTAAACTGGAAAATCCCTTGGTCGGGAAGTTTGTGGGTAGACGTTCAAAGATAGCCTTAGTTAAAAAGTGTATAGCTGCTATGTGGGTGGTTATGGTAAGTGTGTTTGTTTCTACACTACCCAAAGGTATTTTCCTCTTATCCTTTTCTCTCAAAGATCTATAAATAGCATTCAAAAATTAAGCCTAAGTCTCATCTAGTTGGGGCTATTCGAAACCGTTTGGAGCTCTAGGACAAAGAGACAATTGTAGTTTGGCCAATTCATTCAATTAGTTCATATTCTTGGACTTTATCACTAAGCAAAATTTACAATTAGTGTATTCAATTGAGTTGAAGTCTAGCCTTGGTTCTAGGACCTGGCCTTTAGAATATGAGAATTCAACCCTTGTTTGCTACATTTTTTCTTCCATTGGACACCTTTCTAATAGGTGCCCTTTTTAGGTTAGGATTAGGATTAGTGTTCAACCCAGTTTAGGTTCATAGTTAGGGTTTAGTTTTGATTCATGTTAGGGTTAAGGTTGGTATTATAAGTAGTTTTGTATCTCTTGACTTTTTTTTTTGTGAATATGTACTTTAATATTTCTTATTAATAGAGAAGGTCTATCCATCAAAATAAATTCTCTTATTTATTAGTATAGATATTTTCAAATAAATTATAATTAATTTAACAAAATATTGTTTCAAAATTAGGAAGTGTGATTTTTTAAAATTAATTTAAGGTGGAGTATTTAAAGAAGTAAATAAGTCAACAAATAATTTTAAGTTTTGAAGTTGATTTTTTAATTTATAATAAAAATATATCTTCAAAATCAAAAGAAAAACGTTTTTAGAAAGAAAATATAATAAAAAAAGAAACTTCAATTTTTTAACTTAGGTTTATAATAGAAGAATTTATTTAGAAATGAGAAAGTGTAGTTTTGAGAAACTAAGTTAAGATGAAATATTTGAAGTCAGTAGTTGATTTTATTTTTTAAGTTTATAATAGAAACATATAGTAGTTTTTAAGTTATACATTTCACCAGCTTATATAATTCTAATTGTAGTCTGATTTGTTTTCAATGCGTCTTTTCCAGCTGCAAACAGACTGTACAAATAGAAACCATGATGTTAAGGTAGATTACAGCACATTGAAGAATTGAACAATACGCATATCAAAAGTATGTTTTCTATTTTATTCCTGTTTTACTATTTTCGTTCTGTGCATTATTAGACCATCACAGTTTGATTTAATTTGTAAGATTTAGACCCCTCGAAGATAGGAAATAAGTTTTTTTGTTCTGAACTTTAACATTATTTGTACTCGTCTTTTCAGCTTTAGCTTTCACCTCTAGGACTTCTACCTGCCTTGCATCTTTACAAGATCTTGTTCCTTCGTGAGTATTAGAAAAAATGGTTTTAATTTAGTAAAAGAGATCTTTAATTAAGTGCATCATTGACTAAGAAAACCTCACAATTCATTTTATTAAGCATCTTTACATCAAATAGTAATAACATATTATGTAATAGAAATATTTTCTAAACATTGCTGACAATATTTTCTAAACATATTATGAATAATTGTTTTGTATTCATTGAAATTTGATGTGAAGTTTACTTTTGGAAACTATGATGTATCAGTTATCTTGCTTTTGGCATTTATCATGTTCTTTTCTTGTTTTAAGAGTAAGAATGTTTAAAAAAATAAAAAATTATATATTTTTAATAAATAGTAAGATTTTTTTGTTCTCTTTATAATCTTTTATAAAAAAATGATGCATACCTCGAAGAAATATTCCTGAATAAGAAAATCAATGCATGGATGTGAAACAAAGCCTAATAATCCACGAATATCTGAATATCTCAATATTATATCTCTTCATAAGTCACTAAAGTAAAACACCTTATTCTTGGGAAAAAGCTAAGTTCTTCATTACACCCATCATTAAAGTTGTTATGGTGCTTAACAATTAGATCAAATAAATTTAGGTTGCCCCACTTTAATAATGTCAATATGAATCTCTTAAATTTCATTATATACACCAAGACATCCTAAAGTTTTGATTGTTTGCCAACTTATACATTAGTCAAAGCTGCAATGTATAAACCCATAATTTTTTTCTTATCCAACATTATTATTCCCAAAAAAAAAAAAATAAATAAATAAATAATATTGGAATTCTTATATATCTCCTTTATCCTACTTCATTTTGTGTAATAAACAAATGAAATATAGGCCTCAAATTGTAGAAGTAATGTGATCCTCCGAAAGCTCTTCAATATTTCCCGTAACATATGTCCTATTGAGAACCTTGGGAGCACAAGAAAAAAATTGGAAGGTTGGGGACATTCTTCCTATATTCGCTCACAACTAAATTGCTAAATAAGGAATCATTAGGATTAAGCATGTAAGAATATGTAAATCGTTGTATGAATTTGGTTTACATAAATTTTTATTTCTAACATTAAATATGTCGATTTAGCTATAATGTCTCTAAATAAATTAACATAGCTTTTTTTAGAGAAATATATGTAAAGTATGTTCAGAGATATCTATGATTGAAATATTTTTTCCTAAGATTAATTCTAACTAAATCTTGATTAAAACCTTAACCTTATTTGATAATTACCTTAATAAGTTAACAAGTTAATATTGACCTTAATAAGTTAACATTTTGTTAACACTTTGAATGTTTTTTATTTAAAAGGCAGTGTGCAGACCCTTAGAAAGGAACAGAGAAAGAAAAACAACCCAAACCCACTCAAAGAAGAGGAGGGGTTTGGGGGAGCGGCGAGAACTTCCCCTCCCCCCTACAACAAACTACAGTCCAAGTGATACAATTTTTAGGACTAGCAAGAGATAGGTCTAATAGGGAGGACCACGTAAGGTTACAAATAGAAGTGCCAATAGAGTGCTACTGCAAAGTAGATGAAGGTTGTTGCAGAGGGGTAGCAGTAGATGAATCAGTAGCATGAGTAGGAAAGGAACGGGGAAGCGAAGATGGAGTGAGAGGAGTTGAAACCATAGGAGAAGAAGAGGAGTCCACCAGAGGGGCCAAAACATCAACAACAACATCAACAGCAGTAAGAGGCACCTCATCCTCCTGAGAGGAGTCATCCAAAATAGCCTGGATGGTCAGGTGATTAGCAATAGTGTCCTTCCACCAAGTAGCAGCACCTTTGTGGCGCAAAATAGAGCAGTCTAAAGCAAGATGACCCATAGAGAAGCATTTTCGACAACAAGAGGGGAGGCCCTCAAAGTCCAACAGTTGTGTCCAAGGCCTATCCCCCACCATGAGAACAACATCCCCCGGGAGAGGCAAGGAGATGTCAATGTCCACAAGGATTCGGGCGAAGGTAGTGTGGTCCATTGAGGATGTAGCATCATCAACCTTCAAGAATCATCCAAAAGAGTTATTGATAGCCTCATAGCAAGAGTGCTCCCAAAAATGAAGAGGGAGATTTGGGAGGCAAACCCAAACTAGATGCACATTAAGTAGTTCAGTGAGAGGGTTAAAAGAGGATGACCAGGGCTTAACAGAGAAGGAATGCACTCCCCAAGCCCACAACTTATCCAAAACTAAATCTTTATTAGGTGGAGAAGTAAATGAAACAATGAAAAAGCCTTTAGCAGAAGAAAATAGCTCAATATTGTGAGGCACCAAAGGCCTCCAGGAGTCACTCACCCAGCGATCGAGATCTGGTAGTAAAGGCTAGAGGCCAGAGAATTTGCACACAAGAGCACAGCATTGGTAGAACCCAATGTTGTCCACCACATCCTATCCACAAACCACCATAGGGGAAGTTTTGGCACAGGGAAGAGGACGAACCCCCTTGGAGGGCTGGGCAGCAGGTCTGGCCACACGAGCAAAGCTACACCTGTGAGTAGAAGAAGGTTTGGGCTAGTCCATAGTGCCAACAACATCAGAAACAATTGATTTAGGAGCATAACCAAGAGCACTAGCAATAGCCCCTGAATGGGAAGCCACAGGTGGGGGAGGGCACGAACCCTCCACATAGGTAGCACCCACCATAGAAGGCAAAACCCCAACAAGGGAAGCATCACATAATCTAGGAGGAGGTGCCACGTGGGTAGCACAACCAACGAGGACACCAATGCCTCCAGCATGAGGCGGAAGGGGTGGGAAAACGTCAGCATCGAACACAGTAGGAGCAGACGCAGCTGGAAGAGGAGAACCATTGTAGGCAAAAATGTTGCAGACATTTGAAATCGCAGAAAGAGCAGGAGCATGAGCGCCATACATTTTATCTCCAATTTACATATGTTAACACTTTGAATTTTAAGGTAATGGTTATGATTTACAATTATTGTATACTTTGGGTTATGGTATAATAAATTTGGGTTAGAGTTACGATTTAAGTTCAAATAAGGTTATGATCAAGGCTAGGGTTAGGCTTGAATTAAGGTTAGTGGGACTAATTAAGAAAACTATCAATTAAGTTTAAGGTTTTAATCAAGATTTAGTTAGAATTAGTCTTAGGGAGAAATATTTCAATCATTCTAGACATACTTCACATATATTTCTCTAAAAATAGACCTATGCTAATAAATACAAGTAAAAATATATAAGTTAACATTTTGATTTAAGAATAAGTTTGACGTCTATAAATTGACAATTGTCTTTTGTGAATAACTAACAAATTCCCATTATTAGTGTATAATTAGACTACTATTCATAATGATGAATTTTGAAATGTTCATAAAGAGGCGGTTGGGAATTTGATTTCTTCTACTAGGGTTATCGTCAATCACCAATTTCAAACTATACATGAGATTGGTACACACAAATACCAAAAGATAAGTTTACAGGTTAGAGAAAATTAGCCATTAGATGATGATTTTAATAGAGATTATCATGGAATTTCAGATATCAAGGCTTAGGGATGTCTTCTGTCAAATTCATCTAGCCGTTTGGTGGGTTCACACCCAGTTTTCATTTTTTTCCCTATTTGTTGCAGCAGATAGCACTAAAAATTGAATAAAATAATTTATACGGGAATCAATTCAGATTTCTCAAATTTTCTTAAATACAACAAATAGTATTGCAGGTGACTTCTATATATATTCTCTCCTTATCAGGGTTAACTGGATTCCTAAATTGTAACTTTTAGAATTCTAATTTTGAGATCTCCATTAGCCTCTGATGAATTTCCATACCCTGTTCAAATCTCCCATTTAGGTTGTTGAGTTTGGCTTTACACCATCCAATTTCATTTGCCGAAAAAATACAAACCTTTTCTTGGTTGTGATTGGATGGAATATGAGAAGGTACATTAGGTGAAGTTGTCTTTATATTTCTAAAATTCTCTACATAGTTGCACTCTGCATGTCCTTATGAATTCTGCTTTATTATAGGATAAATAATGAGAGATTTTAAATGGAGGTAGAGGCTAATGGAATTCTTTCATCTTCTCTTCCCCAGTAATCTATTTAATTACATTGGAGACTGAGCTTTCTCTTAAAACTTTCTATTTTGTTTCATAGTACAGTATAGACAGCCATAAATTTCCTTAAATACATATTTATTTGGGTTACTATTATAATTATTGTTCTAAATCTGGAAGCACATCTTTGGAGTATTTGTATGGAAAGTTTTAAATAAAACATGATAATCCAATAATTGAAGAAAACATTAGCAATAGTACAAGATAGAAAAAAAATGTACAGCTTCACAAGATGAATGTTCTTAGGATATGATATCTTTATTTTGGTAAAAAAATATATCTTATTTGTTTATTTTATGCATTTGATGAATTTTATTTGCAATTTGAATTTAAATTCATTGGTTTTGATTTTTTATTTTATTTTTTGATACGAATATCAGATTTTGAAAATCCTACCCCAAAGAAAGACACACTTGAAAACTTTGCGAAAAACGCATAGGAGAACCCACAACCAAACCCTCAAGATACACCTCCAACTCCTCCTATAGACTGTTCACAAGCTACACATGAGGATTTGATAAACCAGTTAGCCCAAAACACTGCCAAAATAACTAGACTAGTGAATAGACTAAAAACCTTTGAACATGAGAATCATGCATCCCTTTCCACTACCCTAGAAACATTGGCTAGTAGTGCCAATGCGATTTCCAGTCAAATTACAAAATGGGGAAGCTATACTAGGGGTAGATGTCGTGCTTTTTATGATGATGGGTTGTCATATAATGATGTGAAAAAAAAAGAGTAAAGCACAAGTATGTTCTCTTTTTGTTGATCCTAAAGTGGGTGAGACCTTACCTCTTAATACAAAGAGATTTCCTATACACTGGTGTAGCCATTTGCTGCTAAAAACTACTTTTTGGGATAGGTGGTGGATGGTCTTTGACCAGCTACCTTGTAATAATCATGAGGTTCCATTATATTTTTTGAGGAAACTATATTGTGAGTTTATCCTCAATGAGCAATCAAACTATTTTAATATGAGAGAGTTCCATGGTAGAGGTGGTGGCTCTACTGAAGATAGAACTGGAGCCTAGAGGGTACTAGACCCACAGAGTCGCATCCCCCTAACACCCAAACCCATGGTGCATGAGACGATCCCAATAGCTCTAAAAGAGTCGATGGAGCTACAGACTCTTCAGGTGGCCACAACATTTACTGATATCATCATTAAGTATGGGACACAGTTATCACACCGTCTTATCTTAGACGATTATCCATTAGTTGAGCCACCTAGCCTTGGTCAGCCCATTTAGCATGTGTGTCCTAGTTGTTCAGGTATATGCTCTGGGGTGGATGTTGAGGCCAGTGCAAATGGTTCCACGTCCCATTTGTGTATGATTTGGGGGAGTAGATGTTACACTAGCACTGCAGAGGATGTGGGATTGACCAATGATTTGATGGATATGGTGTTTGGTGTTCAGACACAAACATAGTGTGTTGATTTGAATTGATAACATTTTATTTATCAATTACTTAAAATTTGTAATTGTAAATGAATTTTTATTTATAGATCGATTTAAATAAATACAAACAATATGCATTTCAGGATGCAATAGTGGGTGTTAATACACCATATGATATTTCTTCCACAGTTGTTGCAACTATAGCTTCAACACCTAAGGTATAAATTTTGTAACATGTTAAAATAGAATAGTACTTTGAAGTCAAAAAAAAATGATAAGATGTACTAACTCTCTTTAATGTATATTTATTTTGTGTTTTGTACGTATTGTCAAGCGACCAAATGTCCCAGATTGATAATGTCATGCTCTCAGCGATCAATTTTGGCCTAGAAAGCTATGCGGTATCATATTTTGCACACCTAATTTTATGTATTATTTTGATTGAATATGAAAGTTATTTAATTTTAGATTTGTTAAATTATGTTTAATTATATTATCTACTAATATCTCTTGTGTTAATTTTGTTTGTTTAAGGGTATCCCACGCGTGTCTATGACTCCTTCTGGGTGAAAGAAATCCTCGGGGACGCTTAAACACTAAAAGGTAATTGAACCCATTTTTAATTGACATAATTGTTTGTAAAGGTTGAAATTGTCTTAATTGGAACTTATAGATTGATTAGTGTTTTTTGTTTGTTTTATATACATCGGCAATTGGGATTTGTAGAATAGTTGAATGCACCTAATACACTAGAGGATTGAGAGAGGGAAGAGGTATGAATCTCCACTTTATTTTCTTGATTTGATGATTATATGCACGTGTACATGTGAAATTTAGATAAGTTATAATCTTAGAATTTTTCATATAGGAAATACCCATAGCTACTTCATCAATGGTGAGCCCTCCTAAGTCTATAGGAGAAGCATCTCAGGCTCCGATACACTTTTGTTCTATTTATTGTATATTTTTAGTGTTTTTGATCTATATATATTATTACCTTGTATTAATTTTATTTAACCTACAATACTTATCATTATGTTAATTATATTTAATCGTAATCATTTTTCCTATAGGAAATAGCCATAGTTGCTCCATCAATGGCAAGCCCTCCTAAGTCTACTGGAGAAGCATCTTAGGCTCCGGTACACTTTTTTTCTATATATTGTAGATTTTTAGTGTTTTTGATCTATATATGTTAGTACCTTTTATTAATTGTATTTAATCTAGAATAGGCCCCTTCATTGTTCGGCCATAACTTGGATCCTTTGAAGTTCCATTTTAACAAAACTCTTAAGTCTGACAAGGAAAAGAGAAAGAAGACAGTAGATCCCAGATCAACAAATGAGGTAATCTACAATTCAATTGCAAAGAAATTATAGTTAAATGCATAGTTATGTTGATAATTGTGAACTATTTTATACAAAAGGATTCTAAATTGGCTTTTGAATTGTGGTTGTGTAGCCATCTACAGAGCCACCTACTACATCAAAGAGGCTTGATTTTGATGATCCACCACAAATATAGGATCATATAGTGTTAGTTGTTGTCATTGAATGACCAATACATCTAGATATATTCTATATTTTTATTGTATAGTGATTTGGACATGGCATATGCCACATTTTTGTAAAACTTGTATTGGTTTGGCATATATGCCTTTTTTGTATACATACACAATCATTGTGCATTTTAATATATATAAAAGTTAATATTCGACCCAATAAATGTGTATTGTCTTTATTATTGTGCATTTTGTTGATATTGATAGGCATATTTGATACATACACAATTTATTCATTGTGTTCATTATTGTGCATTTTGATATATATAAATGTTGATTTATAATTGATACGGTTAATTTTTGCTCAAACTATTCAGTGTATTCAGTGGCTACCCTTTTATAAAGTTAAATGAATATTTGCCTATATAATCAACAATATGAATATAAACAATAAAAACCTATGATATAAAGCACTGCAATTGTGGAATATGATTTGATAAGATTTTTAAAATATTGAATTAACCCTACAAAACTCCTTGCCTCAATCAAAATGAAATTTAATGGTAATGGTCAGATTTGATCCATGATAATGATCATTGGATGCTTTTGATTCCCTTCCTTTATATTTGTCAATGTAAGTGGTGTGAGAGCACCCTCATGCTCGCAATGGTCAAATTTGGGTTTTTGTCTTGTTTTCCATTGCTTCATCTAAATAAGGTGATTTGGGACCATTAATGATCATCCAGACTCATTTGTGAAAGTTTGGGGTCATTTGGATAAAAGATATAAAAGTTGCTTAGTTGTCAAAGTTTGGAGCCATTTGTGAAAGTTTGGGGTCATTTGGATAAAAAATGTCAAAGTTGCTTAGTCATCAAAGTTGCTTAGTTGTTGTCAAAGTTGTCAAAGTTTGGAGTCATCTATGAAAGTTTGGTGTCATTTGGATAAAGACATAAAATTTGCTCAGTTGTTGTCAAAGTTCCTTAGTTGTTATCAAAGTTGTCAAAGTTTGGAGTCATTTATGAAAGTTTGGGGTCATTTGGATAAAAGATGTCAAAGTTGCTCAGTTGTTGTCAAAGTTGTCAAAGTTAAAATATAGGCTAGATTTGATTCCATTCATCTTGGGCACAAACCAACATCACAAGAGCATCCAGGTGGGCAGGTTTACATGAGGCATGATCTTGTTGTGCCTCCCAATGAGCCGAAACGTCGAGAACCATACCCTACTGATGTGATCTCTCAAGTGCCCTGAGTCCAAAAAAATGTCAAAGTTTGATGGACTATTTCTCGCAATCTAGGACACATGATCTATTTGTCTAAACCTATAGGGTCATGTGAGGCTCATCTAAAATGACCTATCTTAGTTTTTGATGACTCAGAGCCATTTTAAATGGTAGTGTTTTTCACTTGGTGCAAAAATTGTCAGTTGCATGCAATTCAAAGTTGCAAGATAGAGTAGATTTGATTCCATTTGTCGTGTACACAAACCAAAATCATGAGTGGGTTTGGGTGGAAAATTTTATGCTAGGCATGCTCCTGTCGTGCCTCCCAATGAGCTGGAATGTCAAGAGCCATACCCTACCGGTGCGATCTCTCAAGTGCTATGAGACCAAAAAATTGTCAAACTTTGACAGACTATTTCTTTCAATCCAGGATGCATATGATTTATCTATTTGAATATATAGGGTCATGTGAGGCTCTTATACAATGACCAATCTTTATTTTTGATGACTCAGAGCCATTTTCAAATGGTAGCATTTTTTCACTTGGTGCAAAAACCATCAGTTACATGCAATGCAAAGTTGCACGATAGGCTAGATTTGATTTTATTCGTTGTGGGCACAAACCAACATCATGAAAATATCTAGGTAGTAATTTTTACACTAGGTATGCTCCTATTGTGCCTCCCAATGAGCTGAAACGTCAAGATCCATACCCTACCGGCATGATCTTTCAGGTGCATTGAGTTTAAAAAATTATCAAAATTTGATGGACTGTTTCTCAAAATCCAAAATGCATATGATTGATTTGTTTGAATCTATAGAGTCACATGAGGCTCTTCTACAATGAAATACCTTGCTTTTTGATGACTTAGAGCCATTTTCAAATGGTAGCGTTTTTTCACTTGGTGCAAAAAACGTCAGTTGCATGCAATGCAAAATTGCTAAATAAGATAGATTTGATTCCATTTATTGTGCGAACAAAAAAGAATCACAAGCATGTTTGGGTGGCTATGTTTATGCTATGCATGCTCTTTTTGTGCCTCCCAATAAGCCAGAACATCAAGAGTCATGCCCTATTGGTGCAATCTCTCAAGTGCCCTGAGTCCAAAAAATTGTTAAACTTTGACGGATTATTTCTCACAATCCAGGATGCATATTACTTATCTGTTTGAACCTATAGGGTCATGTGAGGATCATCTAAAATAACCTATCTCAGGTTTTGATGAATCAAAGCCATTTTCAAATGGTAGCATTTTTCCACTTGGTGCCAAAACCGTCAGTTCCATGCAATGCAAAGTTGCAAGATAGGCTAGATTTGATTCCATTCATCATGGGCACAAACCACCATCAGGAGTGTGTCTGAGTGGGTAGGTTTAAACTAGTAATTCTCATTTTATGTCTCCCAATAAGTCATAACATCGAGAGCCATACCTTACCTGTGGGATCCGGAAGTTACACTTAATAAAATGGTCATAACTTGGAAAGTACAACATGAAAATGCACAAGAATGGATTCATTGGAAATAAATTTTATTATACTATCATTCCAAAACCTTTTCCACCTCCTATAAATTCCCAACCAACTTTACAACTGATGAATTGCATTTTGCAACCTTTCTTGCACTTTTTGCAAAATTGCTTGGTTGCAATTTTTGCAAGTTTTACAATTTTTGGCAACTTACTATTAACCTTGACCATAGCACTCACGGACACCTTTAACATGATAAAATTGAATTAATTTTACATATTACAACCTTCCAAACCTTTTCTTATCTATTTTGACCCTTTGAGCAATTTTGACCATATCAGGACCTTTTGGGATTCTTGGTACAAAAAATGGCTTTATAAGCCTTACAAATGAGTTGTTTTTTATGGTATGATGAAAGAATAAGTATCCAACAAAATACTGAGAGGGGGGTAAATTGGTATATTGAAAAACTGATACAAAGTTCCCAAACTCAAATTCAATCACACAAAGTAAACATATCTCAGTCAAGATCAATATTCATAAGAATACTTGACATAAACCGGTTTGACTATTATGACAACTTAACAATAAACAAATTCAATCTTGTAAACATCAACAATGCTTAATCATAACTCAACATATTTATTTCTCAATGCTTCTAGTTATCATGCCTTATCATAAGTTAATCAAATCAACAAATAAGATCATAACCACAAAAAAATTCACCACTTGACACAAATGTTTATACGTGGAAAACACAAATAGGTAAAAACCATGGCGAGATGAGACTCACAAGGATAGCTATTAGAAGTTTGCCTTGTTAGGATCCAAGCTTGTTAAAGCTTTACAATAAGTCTTGTTAAGAACTAATTCCGGTTAGGAATCACCTGGTTAAGGGATTTACAAATATGCCTTGATGAAAACTACAATACCCTATTAGAAGTAACCTCGCTGGAGGATTTAAGAATCCAAGCTAATGGGCCACCTTGTTAGAGGATTTAATGAGTAACTAGGCTTATTAGAGCTTACTCGGTTAAGGGATTTCACTTCTAATATAATTGTTAGAAAACAACAGCTTTTCTTGATCTGTCTGAATAGCACTACATTTGCTTGATCAGATCCTTTTAAGCTTCAATCTGCCTTCATTCAAAGTGCATATCCATTCACTGGTTAGGTACCAACACACTCAACAGGTTTCTGCCAATATTGCCAACAACCTTTACAAACAACTTCATCAACCTTAAATATAAATTAATTAGGTCGGTAACACAACAAAAACCTAATTCTCATTATCGATATTACAAAAAAGTCAGTAAAATCTTGACCGTTAGAAATCATGACAATCTCTTCACATTCTTCAAGAAAATTCCAACCGCTTCATGATCACCACTTCATCGGACTTTGTGACTCGTCATGCGCTATGCACTAGATGTGATCCACTTTGATCCTTCCCTAGATAGTAAACAAACGTGCAAAAACAATTTGAACTTATCCTCATTCAATGATCACATGTGTCTCCATCATTACCACTCATCAGATAATAAACCATCAAACTTGATCGGTTAGGGTTTAACAGCTGATAGGGTTTACCAATTACATTGCATATAAAGGTTTAACCCTTTACACTAGTTTTCCAATTCAACTCACAAACTTACCATACCGGTTTACAACATCTTCCACAAAGCTCTTTTTACTGGTTACTAGCCATTATCAAAAACAACAATATCAGCAATAACATGAATACCATTACCGATTCAATTGACATCAATGACAACATATCATTAATGCAATCTCTATGCAAAATGCCAACAATATCCCTCTTTGGCATTGATGGCAATACAAATATCAATGCCTCTGATTACTGTTGAGATTGGTGAATAGGAATCCAGGCTTACATTACCAAGTATTCACCTTGCTCTGTCTATCTTCAGCCTATCACTGGTTCACCTAATATGACACATAATTCTTCTCCTCAATCACATAATTCTTCTCCCCCTTTGACAACAATGCCAAAGTGAAAGTAAAAACATGTAATTTTGCTCTCACTATGCATCAACATCATACTGCAACTTGATGCCCTATGGAATACATCCACTTCTTCATCAATCAATGTAAGATTCTACAAGTAATTCATGGACTGATGCAATCAACATCATGCTCAACTAACTTCATGAAGAGGGACAACCCCCAATTGACTTCTGAGATACTCGAAAGTGGTCTTAGGCAGAGGTTTGGTAAAGATATATGCAAGTTGCTCCTTGGTAGAAACATGCTCCAAGATAACATCTTTACTTTGAACTTTTTCCCTCAAGAAGTGATACTTCAATTCAATGTGCTTAGTCCTTGTGTGCAAAATAGGATTTTTTGAAATGTTAATTGCACTTGTATTATCACACAAAATCTTTATTGGTTCTAAGATTTCCATCTTCAAACCTTCCAAAATGTGCCTCATCCACATAGCTTGTGTGCAATTCATATAAGCTACTACATACTTAGCTTCAGCAGTAGATTGTGAAGTACAACTCTGCTTTTTACTACTCCATGAAACTAGCCTTCCTCCTAGAAAGAATGCTCCACCTGTAGTACTCTTTCGTTCATCAATATTTCCTACTCAATCAGCATCTGTGTATGCCTTCAAGACAAATTTTCTACCATATGGATACCATAACCCATAGTCAACAGTACCTTTCAGATATCTAAAAATTCTTTTGGTTGCCATCAAATGTGCCTCCTTTGGATTCTTCTAAAATCTAGCAACAATACAAACTGCATAGGCAATATCCGATCAACTATGAACAACATAGTGTAATTTGTCAATCATTGACCTGTATTCCTTTTCATCTATAGACTTAGATGAATCTTCCCTTGACAACTTACAACCTGTAACCATTGGGGTTCCAAGTGGTTTACAGTCACTCATACTGAAAGTCTTCAAAACTTTTTTCACATGCTTGGATTGAGTAATGAAAATACCATTCTTCATTTGTTGTATCTGCAAGTCTATGAAAATTTTTATTTCCCCTACTAATGACATCTCAAACTCATTCTTCATTTCATCTGCAAAACAATTACTCATGTCATCATTACCTCCAAATATAATGTCATCACCAAACACTTTACTGACCGATATTTCATCTCCTTCGGACTTGAGATAAATGTTGCTGTCACCGCTGGTTCTAGAAAAGCCTATCTTCATTAGATGAGTATGAAGTCATTCATACCATGCTTTGGGTGCCTACTTTAATCCATACAAAGCTTTATGCAATTTGCATACCATGTCTTCCTTATCTGTCAATGCATAACCATCAGGCTGCTCTATATAAACCTCTTCTTCCAATATCCCATTCAAGAATGCAGACTTAACATCCATCTAGTATACCTTGAACGTCTTATGAGCTGCAAATGCAAGTAATGTTCTGACATCTTCCAGTCTTACTACTAGTGCAAAAGTTTTTCCATAATCTTCTCCTTCTTCTTGCGCATAACCTTTGCATACTAATCTTTCCTTGTTGTGAACTACAACACCATCTTCATTTAACTTGTTTCTGAACACCCATTTAGTACCTATAACATTCTTGTTTACCGGTCGGGGTACCAAGGTCCAAGTGTTGTTCTTCTCAATTTGATCCAACTCCTCCTCCATAGCTTTCACCCAATGATCATAACCAAATGCCTTCTTAGCACTTCTAGGTTCAAAGGTGGAGATCATGCAAGAGTTCTCCCTTATTCTCCTTCTTGTTAGTGCTCCAACATCCTTATCCCCAATAATCTGTTCAGGACTGTGATTCAGTCTCACATACCTAGGAATAACATGATCATTCTCTTCAAGTTCAGCTTCTTCATTATCATCTTCTTCTGAATTTATTTGTTCCGGTTGAACAAGTACATCAAGATCTGCTTTACCGGTTTTTGATTTAACAATTTCAAGTTCCAAAAGAAAAATGCAAGGATCTTCATCCTTCTTCTCAGAACTAGTTCTATCTAAAACTTCATGACATTCATCTACACGAACATCAACACTCTCAACAATTTTCCATGTCCGGTTGTTGAAGCATTTATAGGCCTTACTCTTGGTGGAATAGCCAAGAAATATGCCTTCATCACTCTTAGCTTCAAACTTTCTTATGTAATTACCTCTTTTAATAAAACATTTGCTTCCAAATATCTTAAAATAGCTAACATCAGGTGATCTCCCATAACAGTATTCATAAGGGGTCTTATCCTTACCTCTTTTCACCAAAACTCGGTTCATTGTGTAGACAGTTTTACTTATAGCTTCTTTCCAAAATGTTTTTGCTACACCTCCTTGTATCAACATAGTCCTATCACCTTCAACCACTATTCAGTTGTTTCTCTCTACTATACCATTCTGTTGTGGTGTCCTTGGTGCAGAAAGTTGCTGCTTGATACCATTCTCATCACAATACTTAGTGAATTCCTTAGAAGTAAATTCACTGCCTTGATCTGTTCTCATATATTTTATCTTTTTGCCACTCTCTTTCTCAACTAAATCTCTGAATACCTTGAATTTACCAAAAGCTTCATTCTTATCCTTCAAGAATGTGACCCACATCATCCTTGAACAATCATCAGTGAAGATCATGAAATATATGTCACTTTGAATGCTTCTTGTTCTTATTGGTCCACATAGATCTGTATGAACCAAATCTAACAAGTGCTTTGCTGAGATGGACTTGCTCTTGAAAGTTGAAGAAGTCATCTTTTCTAACTGACATTCTTTACAAAGAGCATTAACCGGTTTGTCTAGCTGAGGTAGACCTGTCTAGCTGAGGTAGACCTGTCTAGCTGAGGTAGACCTCTTACTGTCTTAGACTTGCTTACTTTAACAATATTGTCAAAATTTATATGAAAAAATCTCCTATGCCAAAGCCAGCTATCATCTATTTTTGCAATCAAACACTTGCTAATTTTAGGATTAAGATGAAATAGATTACCTCTAGTCAGTTTCCTGGTTGCAAACAATTCACCTTTGTTGTCAAAGATTTTAAACATACCGTTTCTAAACTCCAGTGGATATCCTCTGTCATTAAGTTGTGCCACACTCAAAAGATTGTGCTTTACGCCTTCATTGCCAAATCTGACAACACCACCATCAAATTCTTTCAAGGAAAGAAATTTGCTCTGATAACCGGTCATGTGATGTGAACAACCACTATCAATGATCCAATCATCAAAAGTATCCATACTGGATACTAATGCCTTCTGATCTGATATTTCTTGCTTAATAGCTACAAACACAATATCTTCACTAGCATCATCATTAGATTCTTCATCAATAATACCATTGTCAATAGCTACAAGACAATCTCTCTTGCCTTTACCCTTATACTTCTTAAATTTGTCTCTCTTGTATTCATTTTTACCATTAGGGAAATTAGCTGCTATATGACCAATCTTGTTGCATGCAAAACATTTTAAAGGCATCTTACCTCTATATTTACCAATGCCTCTAGGCAGTCGTTTTGCCAACAATGCTTCAAGTTCCACTAAGTTGTCCCCATCATCAGCATCTCTGTTGGATCTAGATTCATAGCTATGGTCGGTATCTCTACTTCTTCTTACAGATAGGTTAGAGACAGAAGCTCTGAATGCAGACTCTGATTTCTGTACACTACCATCATAGTCATTTAGTTCAAAAGCAATAAGTTTTCCAATAATAGAGTCAAGAGTTACCTTTGTCTTGTCAATGGGTTTCATCTCCTGAATAGCTGCAACTTGGATAGCATAGACCAATAGCAGGGTTCTCATTACCTTACTGATTACTGTGGCATCTTCCACTTTCTCTCCTGCACTCTTTATTTCACCAACTGGGTGAACTCGCAAAGATGGTTCCCACTTTTTGGTACGTCCTGATTTTTGCTGAAATCATACATTTTTTAAAAAATATAATGATTTAAGCTTTAAGAGGTCCCATTTGAAGTAATTAATTGAAGAGAGTTAAATCAAAGGCTCTTAGATCAAAATTTCTTGGATAGAACCTCTCTACTTCTAAATCATACTTGCAATGGATTCTCCTTTGCATCTATCAAATGCTGATAAAAAACCAATTTTACATTAGCTTTTGGGGGGTCAAATTAATTCATTTAAAATTTTTTTTTCTTAAAGTATTTAGTCCTTATTATAAGCTTTCCAAATAGTATAACTTTTAATATATTTAATTTCATTAATATATTTTTATTTTATTTCTTATGAATGTAGGTTTTTCACCGAACATGAACTTCTTTGTTCAATGCATTGGGAAAAATAGTAAACTAATTCGAAAAAATTCTAAAAAATATCTATGCACTAGGTATTTGTGTTTTCTTTCTAACAAAAAAAAGAAAATTGAATTTTGATATATATAGAACAAGTTATGTGTTCAAACATACACCTATATCCAAATTATAATTAGTCGAACTTCAAAACTTAATAAAATAAAAAAATATTCAACATATCACTATCAAACCAAGTGCATGCTCTGGGTATTGATGTTACAAACCAAAATTCAAAAGAATTAAGTTTTTATCGTTTATAGAAAAAAAATTATGCATTTCGGGATACACATCACTCTTAAAAAATGTTGTTTGCTGTAAACAACTACGTTTTGAGGGAGATGGAAAAATCAATAAAATTTTATTCAAAAAAAATTGCAAAAAATATATTTCGAATCTACAAACAAGATGTGAAAAATTACTAGTTTATATCATCTTCAAATTCTTAACGGTTTAAAAGTTATAGGTGTCAGAAAGTGAAGGTTTTTTTTCAAAATATTCATCTAAGTGTCAAAGTTGGTCAAAAAGTGGGAACCAGTATTGTGAGTTCACCCAACTATCTCTTTAATCCTTTGACCATACTGCTGGATATTCTCACCTTCAGACATTCTCATGTCATCAAAATTTCCTCTTAAACTCTCCTCTTTGGCAATCTTAACATGTTCATCACCACTATAAATCTCTTCAATTTTTTGCCACACTTCATGTGTAGTTTCAAGACCATGAACATCTACATATTCAGCATCAGACAGGGAACTGATAATAGCCTCTAATGCTTGTTCATTTTCTTGTTGTTCTTTCTTCTGATCATTAGTCAGGATTTCAGTCGGTGTAATATACTTAGTTCCTATATGATCCCAATACTGACTACCAAGACTCTTAATGTAAATCTTCATTATGTCACTCCATATTCTATAGTTGTCTTTGTTGAACTTCGGACCTTCCTTCTTCATCATGATCTACAGGATCCTTTCCTCAAGTTGTTAGGCTTTTATATTAAAGAGGACCTAAGAAGCTCTGATACCAATTGATGGTATGATGAAAGAATAAGTATCTGGTAGAATACTAAGAGGGGGGGGGGGGGGTGGTTGAATCAGTATATTGAAAAATTGATACAAAGTTCCCAAACTCAAATTCAATCACATAAAGTAAACATATCTCAGTTAAGATCAATATTCATAAGAATACTTGACATCAATCAGTTTGACTATTATGACAACTTACCGGTAAACAACTTCAATCTTGTAAACATCAACAATGCTTGATCATAACTCAACATATTCATTTCTCAATGCTTCTAGTTATCATGCCTTATCAAAAGTTAATCAAATCAACAAATAAGATCATAACCACAAAAACATTCACCACTTGACACAAATGTTTATACATGGAAAGCCGAAATAGGTAAAAAACACGATGAGATGAGACTCACAAGGATAGCTATCTAAACTCTTCTGAAGTTCACCCTGTTAGGAGCCAAGCCTGTTAAAGCTTTACAATAATCCTTGTTAAGAACTAATTCTGGTTAGGAATCACCCAGTTAAGGGATTTACAAGTATGCCTTTATGAAAAGTATAATACCCTGTTAGGAGTAACCTCGCTGGAGGATTTAAGAATCCAAGCTAATGGACCACCTTGTTAGAGGATTTAATGAGTAACCAAGCTTGTTAGAGCTTACCCGGTTAAGGGATTTCACTTCTATTGAAATTGTTAGAAAACAATAGGTTTTCTTGATCTCTCTGAATAGCACTACATTTTCTTGATCAGATCCTTTAAGCTTCAATCTGCCTTCACTCAAAGTGCAGATCCATTCACTGGCTAGGCAACAACACACTCAATAGGTTTCTTCCAATCTTGCCAACAACCTTTACAAACAACTTCATTGACCTTAAATATAAATCAATTAGGTCGGTAACACAAAAAAAACCTAATTCTCATTATCGAGATCACAAACAAGTCGATACAATCTTGACCGTTAGAAATCATGACAATCTCTTCACATTCTTCAAGCAAATTCCAACTACTCCATGATCACCGCTTCATTGGACTTTGTAACTCATCATGAACTGTGCATTAGATGCAATCCACTTTTCTCCTTCCCTATACAATAAACAAACATGCCAAAACAATTTGAACTTATCCTCATATAATGGTCACATGTGTCTCCATCATTACCGCTCATCAGATAATAAACCATCAAACTTGATCGGTTAGGGTTTAATAGCTGATAGGGTTTACTGGTTACATTGCATAGAAAGGTTTAGCCCTTTACTCCGCTTTACCAATTCAACTCACAAACTTACCATACTAGTTTACAACATCTTCTACAAAGCTCTTTTGATCGGCTACTAGCCAATATCAAAAACAACAATATCATCAATAACATGAATACCATTACCAGTTCAATTGACATCAATGACAACATATCATTAATGCAATCTCTATGCAAAATGCCAATAAACTTAAAATGCCAATAGTTTTGACATCTATGGACTTTATGTCCTTACAATTCATAAAAGGAAACATTACAAATATTTACAAATGCAATATGACCTTATAGGTCATCTCAATGGCTATGTACCCCTGCACCAAATAGTCATACAAAATTTGAAGTATAATAAAAAAAATACAATGCGTCACAAAATATAGTCACATATATTCAAAAATTTGCCTCTAAATATGGACAAATTAGTTCTTAGCTATTTAAATATACAAAAAAAAAAATTTAAAATCAACTCATGAGCTTTTATACAAAATTTGGCATTTAAATATGTACAAACCAACTCATAGCCATTTAGATATGTGCGAATCAGCTCATCGCCATTTAAATATACAAAATTTGGCATCCAAATATGTAAAAATTATCTCATGGCTATTTAAATATACAAATTTTTGCCTCTAAATATGTACAAATCAGCTCATGGGCATTTATATATACAAAAAACAAATATAGAATAATTTGCCGAAGATATATACAAATTTCTCAAAATCATTCTACACTGAACCGTAGAATCAATCAAGTGAACCTTCTATATCGGCTGTAACTCGTATTGTGTCAAGTATTGCCTCGTGGTCAAAATCATGAACTTTCAATAAATTCTTGTTATGAGGTCTACCACAATACTTAATCAATTGAATATTTGTTGCAACAATAAGGTTGGAGAAATGAAGAATATGTCTATGTGTTTCAAAGTCCTCGAACAACCAAACATTAGAATTCTTGATAGGGTATGTCCTAAGCCATGTGTCTGTCACAACAATAGACCCTACTGGGTACTCAATACCCTCTCCATCAATGATTGTGGTTGTCAATTTTCTCTTAGGCTCAATACAATGAAAGAAAATGTAATATGTTCCTTCTTCATTGTTCTCTTCTACAAGAACTGCATACACATGACCTACATTTTATAGAATGATAATTAATATCAAAATATTATTTGATGTAATAAAATGAGCCAAAAAAATTCCTGCAATAAAATTAACCAAAAAAATCACCTAGTTCCACTAGGTCAGATACATGGTCGAAATCAACTGATGCTTCCATATGTTTCAACTGCAATGCTTGGGAATTTGATAGGTATAAGTGGGAACCAATAGTCTACAAGACCATTTGTCAACCCACTCTTGTGATTCACATTCTTCCCACAAAAAATACATACATGAAGAGCAAAAACATACAGTCTGTCTAGTATAAATTACTAGTGAACTTGCATTTGAACTTCTAAATGAGTGCATGTCACTCAATCCTGCAACTATACAACAATCTTGACAGTTTTCAATGTCGGATTCAGTAATCAACTAAAAATATCTATGAACCATTGACATAGTTGCATTACCTGGTCTCATTGTAGAGTTACACCATCACACAATTGTTGTTGCATCTATCAACTAAGCACCACCTTCGTACTTCAATTCTTCTCTAGGTAGGGCTCTTTTTACGCATGCTCCTACACCATCGTGCTCTCCCTTTCCATGTCCATCCTCAGTGAAATTCCAAAAATGTTGTACATCGCTTGTCACATGCATCCTAGTCAACCAATAGAACATCCTTGCATTCTTGAATTGTGAGGTGCAATTATATGACCATATTATGTGTTGGTTGTATTGTATTTTCCTTTCCCTTAAATTATCATAGAAAACTTTAAAGCATCCTTGCACAAACTTTGACGAATGTGTACGATCTTCACTTATAATGTAGAAGTGATACTCTCTTACAACCTTTCTATCCTCCTTTATGTTATCATCTGCATGCATGAATACTATGTGTACAAAAATAGAAACTTGTATAGAATGGTAATACATAGATTTCACTTCATTGTGAGGTTGTAGTGTATAATTTTTAACAAAATCAATGATAGAGAGGGGGAGCATGTTGATTTGTTATTTTTGTAAGTAGTATTGGTACTAGTTTTTATATTGTAATAATGGCTCATCTTGCCACCTTAGGACACCATATGACCCCTTAGTAAATCATATGCTCCTAAAGGGTCATGTGGTGTGCTAAGGGGTCACATGATGTTATTAGGTGTTATGTTGGGTCCTAAGGGAGAGAGAGAGGGAGAGAAAGAGAGAGGGGAGAGAGAGACATATATATCATACGACCCCTTAGGATATCATATGGTCATACTTGGAGTTGTATGGTGTGCTAAGGGGTCATATGGTGTCATTAAGGGCTCATGTGGGGTCCTAAGGGGTCGTGTATCATAATAATGGTTCACATTGCCCCCTTAGGACACCATATGACCTCTTAGGACACCATATTATTGGCAAATACACACTCCAATGAGAAATTGTAGGTGATTGAAGGTATTGTCATTGATGGCAACCTTACAATCCTATGGCACCAGCATAGCCACAGACACCGGCACCGATAGATAGTTTACCGGTAGCGGCAAAGATGAATATCGGCACCTTGGCAAACAAGATTTTGGTTATTATATTTTGTATTTAATTGTAAAATCTTTTGTAAGCCAACAAGGAGAATTTTAATAGGGCTCATATAAGTATGAGATATTGTAAGATCATATGTGTAAGTAAGGATATGGAATGTAATAGGCAGATGTGAACATGCAAATATTAAGGCAGATTTTGGAATAAGGTTTATGGAAGTTGTATGAGCTTAAACCGGTACTGAACCTGACCTACCAGAGGTCAACATAAGCAAAGAGGTTACTCACACTAGCGGATTACAGATTGTTAAGGCAGTTGGACAATCATCTAGTTCCTCCTTAACAAAATTCAGACCGACAAATGTAACAGAGGTATTATTAGACTCCATCTAGAAAATCACAAAGTGTAATGCATAGGCTTATAAGGCTATTGAGGACACTATTCCCTTATTTAAATTTATTGCACCCAAGTGTATTGTGGAAAATAAAGATTCTTTGAGTCAACTAGACACATTGTCTAAGTACATAACTGACAATATTTTGACAATTGATCAGATTAATGAGGAGACATTCAGTGAGAAAATGAACAAGGAAAAAGAAAAATTCTTTGAAGAGACAATAAAGAAGTGCATGGAACACATTGACACCCTTCTATTGGCACTCAAAAAAAATTTAATGGAATTTAAGGAACTGTACAGAGACACCTGCAAGACTGATCTTCTGACAATGGATATTGACAAGGAAATCAGTATAGCACAAAAGGAAATAAAAGATATAGCTAACAATCTCATTGGTTCATCAAAACCCATATCATTTATAGAGCAAGAGATTGAATTTTTTGAGGAGAAACTTGAGAAATTGGAAAAGGAGAAGGAAAGAATAAAGTACAAGGCTAAGGAACTCAAATGTAGACTAGGTCCGAAACTAAACATCCTCATCTCTTTGAGAAAAGAGATTTCTGAGGCTCTTGTTCTAGGACTTAAGACACCGAAAGAGAAAATGTACATACTCACCGGTACTATCCAAATGATAGAAGTAGCATTAAAGGATAGTCAAAAGTTCACTAATAGCCTAAATTTTGCATTAGAGGATCTATATCAAATTGTAACCCACCAGTTACATGGATATTGAAAAGAACTACAGTCAATTGACATTAATTGATAGCCTTTGTCATTGATGCCAAAGGGGGAGTAGTAGAATGAGAAAAATGATTGGCAGAAGAGATCATCTGCTCAGGGGGAGCACACAATTTTGGAGCACACATTTTTGGATACAATTTTGACTTTTTCTCATGAGTGTTGCCATCAATGCCAAAGGGGGAGATTGTTGGCAAATACACACTCCAATGAAAAATTATAGGTGATTGAGGGTATTGTCATTGATGGCAACCTTACAATCCTATGGAAATGGTACAAGCATAGGCATCGGTATCAACAGATAGTTTACCGATAGCGACAAAGATGAATACCGACACCCTGGCCGACATGATTTTGGTTATTATTTTTGTATTTAATTGTAAAATCTTTTTGTAAGTCGACAAGGCGAATTATAATAGGAGTCATATAAGTATGAGATATTGTAAGATCATTTGTGTAAGTAAGAATATGGAATGTAATAGGCAGATGCAAACATGTGAATATTAAGGCAGATTTTGGAATAAGGTTTATGGAAGTTGTATGAGCTTAAACCGGTACTCAACTTGGCATAGCAGATGTTGAACCGAAGCAGTACATGATATTGCATTTACATAATCCATTTTTGTAAGTCAATGAGACTTCTCTTTTTGTAATTATGCAATGAGCTTTAGGCAGTTGGCCTTCCTGCATGTGCAGGCCCCTATTGTAAGTAATATTCATTTATTGGCCAGTAAGTGAATATTGTGGGTTACAAATCCCTCCGAGGTTTTTCCCACACTAGGTTTCCTCGTTAAAATATTGTGCTATGGTGTGATTTCTATGTTGTGGTTATTGATCTTATTTATTGCATTATTTCTGCTTTACAAATACACTGTTTTGGAATATAATTTGTTTAATAAGTTTAGAAAATCTATTAATCGGTAAGATACAGATTCACCCCCCCCCCTCTCAGTATCTTTGGGAATCCTAACACATATGACTCCTTAGGACATCATACAATGCCTTAGGACATTGTATGGTCCTAAGGGATCATGCAGTGTGCTAAGGGGTCACATGGTGTCGCTAGGGGTCATGTGGGGTCCTAGTGGTGCCATACATGTATTACAACACCATATGACCCATTAGGACACTATATGACCCCTTAGGACATCATATGCTCCTAAAGGGTCATGTGGTGTGTCAAGGGGTCACATGATATTATTAGGTGTTATGTGGGGTCCTAAGGGAGAGAGGGAGAGAGGGAGAGAGAGAGAGAGAGAGGAATAGAAAAGGGAGGGAGGAAGATGGGGGGAGAGGAAGAGAGAGAGGATGGGAAAGGAAGAGAGATAGAGGGTGGAGGGAAAGAGAAAGAATGGGGAGGGAGGGAGTGAGAGAGATAGTGAGAGAGAGGGGAAGAGGGAGAGGATGGGAAAGGGAGAGGGAGATGTGGGAGAGAGAGAGAGAGAGAGAGAGAGAGAGGAATTAAAAAGGGAGGGAGGGAGATGGAGGGAGAGGAAGAGATGTCACATGATGTTGCTAAGGGTCATGTGGGGTCCTAGTTGAGCCATGCATGTGTTACAACACCATATGACACCTTAAGACTGTTGGCAATTGACACTCATTCAGTAGTCACCTTCTGAGGTGAATTGCATTTTGGGTTGTCATTGATGGAAACTTATCTTCAAAGGATGTTATTTCTTCATCTGAATTCATCACTTTATCATTTTGTCTAGATAAGGCCAACCAGTATACAGCCTATGGTTTACACTTGTTAACCGATTATTCTTGGTACTGGTAATTCATATTATGGGACCTGGTAAAGTCATTGGAAGAATTGAAGGTAGAGTGCAAGGTCGACATCAAGCAAGATCATCGGCATAATTTGTAATACTCTTTATGATCCGAAAGCCTACAAGTTTAATTTTACTATGTAGGTCAACATGATGAACAAGTTATAAGACTATATAAGGGAGATCTCTTAGCAATGGATTATACACTTACATATGATGTGATTTGAGATGCGAATGAGTTAGAGATTGATGGTATGTGAATTCATGAGAGAATGTTAGTTTATGTGTGCAGTTGCATGTGCGAAATCCTTGCTGGTAGCAAAACATAGTATCAGTATCACTAGTTCAGTTGAGGAACTCAGAGCTACAACCGCAACTTATCCAGCATGGTCAGATGCATCATTTAAGTTCATTTTTGTTATAAATCATTTTTTAATGATTTGTAAGTCAGTGAGACTTCCATATATGTGTATCTGAGTAGTGAACTCTAGGCAGTAAGCCTGTATGCATGTGCATACCCCTCTATGTAATATTTGTATACCTTGATCAAGTATATAGATATTGTGGGTATAAACCCCATAGTGGTTTTTCCCTTTATAGGGTTTTCCACTTATAAATACTAGTGTTATGGTATTGCTTTATGTGTTCATTTGGTTATGCACTTTAATTTTATATTTTGTCATCTGGTTAATTAGCCATAAGTTCATAAATTCATTCACTGATAAAACATTGATTCACCCCCCCCTCCTCTCAGTGTTCTTGGATTCCAACAAAGACACCATTTGACCCCTTAGGATATCATACATGGTCTGAAGGGATCATATGGCATCATTGGGGGTCATGTGGGGTCTTAATGGGCTTTTACATGTGTTAGAACATCATATGACCCCTTAGGACATCATATGGTCTTAAGGGGTCATATGTGTGCTAAGGGACCTTACATGATGTCATTACGTGCTATGTGGGCTCTTGAGAGAGAGAGGGGGGGGTAGGAATACAATGTAATAAGATATCAAAAGCCAATATATATGCATATATTTTATATACATATATGTATATATACATGCATACACATATTATATACATATATGTATACATATTATATGTATATACATATTATATATATATATATATATATGTATGTATATATATATACATATACATATACATATATATATACATGTATATGTATACATATATATATATACATGTATATGTATATATATATATATACATGTATATGTATATATATATATACATGTAGATGTATATGTATATATATATACATATATATATATATATATATATATATATACATATATATATATATATATATACGTATGCATACACAAACACATTTTAAACATATATATGTATTTTTTTGTGTTAGGTTGTCTTTATGTGGACATAACCCGTATGGGGTCATATGTGTGCTAAGGGACCTTACATGATGTCATTAGGTGTTATGTGGGCTCTTGAGAGAGAGAGGGGGGGGTAGGAATACAATGTAATAAGATATCAAAAGCCAATATATATGCATATATTTTATATACATATATGTATATATACATGCATACACATATTATATACATATATGTATACATATTATATGTATATACATATTTTATATATATATATATATATATATATATATATATATATACACATACACATACACATACACATACACATACACATACACATACACACACACACACACACATATATATATATGCATACACAAACACATTTTAAACATACATATGTATTTTTTTGTGTTAGGTTGTCTTTATGTGGACATAACCCATATGGGGTTTGTCTTCTTATAACCTTGTACGTGGTTTTCTTTATTAAAACCCCATACATGTTTTATATTCAAAATAACTCATATGCGCTTTAGTTTATTTAGGCTTGTGAATAGCCTTGGATGACAAAGTTGCAGGTTGGAAGTTTGATTTCCTTTCATTTCCCTCCTTTTTGACGTGTTTTGTTTAATCAACTTGGTTACTCGACTTTGTAATCATCAGGTTTACACTTAATCAACTTGGTATTTATAAAATTGCCACCATATTTTCACCCATCTTCTGAGTTTTCTAACCATATAATTTTTTTAAAATTTGAACAATAATAATATATTATTCTTTAATTTCTTTCACCAGTGTCTCCATAGTTCTCAGAGACATATGTGTACCATTTTTTTAATAACTTTTGATCTACTTATCCAAATTTTTAAAAAAAATCTATATTATTGTAGTGCACTTGATTATTTACAATTTTTTTTTTTAAATTGCATTTTCAATTATTTTGGTGCAAATTATGTTTCGCACATGAACATGTACCTAATTTTCAGGATTTGATCGATTCGAAAAATCATATAAAAAATACTGAACAAAAAATTAAAAAAATACACAACTTTTAGTGTTCACTCTTAACTATCTTTATACAAAAGGATTTGTCAAAATACTAAATCTAACTATGACTTTTTTGACGCGCATATCAGACACTATGTTGTGTTTTTTTTAAAAATTAGGATCTATTTTTCATGTCCGAAGAATTTGACCCCCTTAATCTTATCCAATTTTGAAAAAAATTAGTAGTTTGGAAACTAGATTCATATTATTACAATATTTGTTCTTTGAGTATCTCAATATCTTGAATGGATGACTCTCAACTTTCTCCTCCAAGATTAGGTTTACCTAATTTCAAAAAAAAGGTGTTCGCTTATACCCCCTTTTTGCACACCATCTTGGTGCACTTACCCAAAAGGGGAACTCAATTTTTTTGTTTTTGTAACATGAGCCTTTACCATTTCTACTATTGATTTCTCCATCTTTGAGATCACGTGATGAATATCATTAGATTCATTTCTAAAGATTCTTCGATTTATCACAATTGTTGTATTCAATTAAATATAAATTTTGGATAAGAGAATATGATTTAGATTGCACCTTCTGTTGCTTAGATATGAATTTATGAGTATAATATTATCATAACAAGAGGTTGATACTCTTATCAAATATCAAGTGGATTATTATTGCCATGGAAGTAAAGAGAATGAATGAGTGAAGGATAACTACATCAATTAGATAAGTATCTTATTGTCTAAAGGTTTTAGAGACCCAACTAAAAGCTCAAAATATTCAACAAGGTTTGACAAAAGTATTAAAGATATTGAGAACATCATATTATGATAAAAAGTGATCAATTTATCTATCACTTACCGTCCCAAATCATGAAAATTATCATGCATTCTCAAAACAAAATAATATGTGTCTTAACCCTAGATTTTTATCTAAACAAATCATTTTTGTATTAAGGTTCAAAGTGCATGTTCACCACTCCACCTTGGTCCCTCCCATATTAGCATGGCCATGTTCTCCAACTTGCCTATGAAGAATATGATCCATGGTATTGAAAATGCTTCCAACTAAACAAAACTTTCATAATGATGACAACCTTGGCAACATTCTACCCACTCCCCATTTGGAACTTCCGTTCAAAATCTTTAACAAATTGAGTATGTCTTATATGATAGATTTATAACAGTTTAATATTATCTCCTCCACTACTTCTAGCGTAGTGGACACTCTGTTGTTATATAGATAATTGTAGCACTCTGTTGTTATATTGATAATTGTAGTTTCTCAAAACTTTAGATTAAAAATACAATGTTATCAAAATGAATTCAATATAACAAAATTGATTAAGCAAGAATTTGGATCTAAGACCTTCCATTTCTTGTTGGAATATTCTACCATCGAATTACTAAGCTCTTTAAGAAAAATACATCATTGATTTGGAAGTGGATCACCACCAAACCCCCCTTAAACCACTCTCAGATGCTTGAGACTTGTAACTTGACTAAATTCTATGTTCTAACAAAATGTCTGGCTTCTTGTGAATTTAGTGTTTTTTTCTCTGTTATCCTTTTCTAGGAGTTCGTGCCATAATTCTCCGACTAGCCGTTTACACTAGCGGCCTAACAAAATCTTTTCACACATCCTATTTCAGGTCTGAATGTTTTCCGACTGGTGGCGTTTTCTCTATTCTGCACGGATAATCCCTTATAAAATCCTATCCAGCCACTTAAATCCTCTGTAGTGGATGTGTGAGGTAACTGGGAACGCTTTTCATTTGATAATGTTCAGTATAAGCTTTCCAGCCAATTAAAAGACAAATTTGAGTGCCTATATGTGTGAAGTTGTAAATTGAACTCGAGAAATAGTTATGATGCTATTATTGTACGTTGATTTTGTCTCTTACAAAGACAGATGAGTTTTGAGTGCTACTATGATGGCTTTTGTAGCCTTTCAGAAATATGATGAATCTAATTTGAAATTATTTATATTCATTTTGATACGATGAATTTATTTTGATTTTATTTGTATTATTTTTGAGGTTTAGAATTCATTTTTAGCTTATCTTTCATAGCTAAGGTTTAGATTATTTAACTAAAGAATTGGTTTAGGTTAGTTTCATAATTTGGAATAATAAATCTAAATTTTCATTTTAAAATTTTAAATCTTAGGTCAATGCTTCCTTTCATTTGATAGTTATGAGTCAACTTAAGACACAAAACATTTGATTTGCATGCTAGATATTTTACTTAAGAACAAACCTTAATAAATTTATAAAATGCACGTCTAACATCTAACAAAAAAAACCTTCATTATACTATCAATAGATTGCTACCTTCTATCATTGTACCAAGTTAAATTAGCATCAAAAAGATAATCAAAAGTAAAAATATATTGCTCATCATTTTCAAAATACTTTGAAAACACAAAAGTTCTTATATATGTTATAGGGTAATGAAAAGAAGTAATTTTTAAATTAGAGATTCAAGAAAACCATCATCTATAATTATAAGTTAAATCAATGCAAAAGGGTTAGTGTGATAGTTGTGTGATTTGTGGAAGTGGCCTTCACTATTGAATAAAAAAGTTAAAAATTTTGATGCTTTGAATTGACAAATCTTAATTCTATTGTAGAATGCAAATTGATTGGAAACAATTGACAAATTCAAATCAATATCAATCAAAGAGATAACAACTATATATATATATATATATATATATATATATATATATATATATAACTCCATATTTATTTTAATATAATTATTCTACAAACTTAATTGTCCCAATTTTTGCTCCTAGGGTTTATCATTATTCATTCTCAAAATTAGATAATTTATCCTATAAAATTTAGATAATATAACATTAAATGTTTTCTTGCAGCTTTGGTCAACCTATAACATTTATACACCCTCAGGGTCTTGTCCTTTGATTTTACTCTTTCTACCTCAAGATTTTATTTCTAACTATTATTTTTGTAGATCAAATTTGAACATCATAATGGAGTCCTATGCATGATCCAACAATCAATCCATTTTATCTCATGTTAATGTCACTTGCAACTATTGACTTTCTATTTTGGCTTCCTAAATTATCTTTGATGATATGGTTCCTTCTTAGATACATATTTTTGATGATGCATATATGATTTTTAATTTTATTTTAGCTATGTGTTATTAATTTTATACATGAATATACTTTGAGAATCATCTTACATTTGCACATACATGATTCTCAATCACTAATTCTCTATGTGTACTAATGTTTTTTCATCGTGCTATAATATATTAGTCTAGGTTACTACCATTTCGCATCTAGCCTATAATAATGTCCACTTATTTTTCATTGATTTTCTCTCCTCATGGCCATCTATGTTCTTTTCCTATAGTAGTGCATGTCTTACCTAATTTATCTTAACATTGACCACTAAATTTCCATGTGTCTTCTTCTTCAAGATGTCATCCAATATGGTATACTTATCAAAGAATGACAGTGCCAACTAAAAATTTATATAGATAACCAGTCAATTTTTCTATATAGTATTATAGTACTACCACTTTGACCTAAGTTGACTACAAAAACATCTAGACACTATGATTCAATTGGTCAATTCATACAAGCTAGAATGAAATATTTTACAAAACACAAGAAATTATTTCTCTATCGATATTAATCCTACAAAATATTGACCATCATATAGCCTTTCTTTCCATGTTTTTCTAATATCTCATTTAAATCTCATGAGTGTCCAAACTATAAAGTAGCCAAATGTTTGGTATTATTTTCGTAGTGAACACAAGAAATCCTATAATTTATGCCTTTAGCATCCTTATCAAGTCTACAAATGAATTCCATTATGATATAAAATGTTGATGCATCTCATAATTAATAACTTTAACATCTTTATTCAAATCTACAAATAGAATATATAATAAAAAAACAATTCTTATAATAAAATGAATACATTAAATTCGTTACTTATTATGTGAATAGAATAATTTTATATGTTGTGTAATCCCTTGGATGGTGCTCCTCTTGGTGTTGCTTGTAAATGCCTCCCCTGTGTGGTGCTGGTTTAGGAGGTACTGGATTTCATTTCCTACTTTGAAAGGACACTCTTGGTCTACAAATTCAACAGTATGTGGACCTCTCTACTAGAACTAAACACCTAGACTACTAAGCACTAGTATTTGGTTGTTGCGGGTAAGGTTGAGATCTACCCTTGTGCTCGTTGTTTTTTTTCTTTCTCTACTTTGATTCTAAAAATTGTGAAGCTATTTTTACTATGAGGGATTGAAAATGGGGTTCTAATGCAGGAGCATCCCTGGTTCATGGCAATCTTGCATCAACCAAACATGTTTTCTTTCAGTTTATTCATGTTTTGCAGTTTCAACATTTCTCTCAATGTTTCTTTGGATTTTCTCACCGGATCTTGCGGAGACAGGATTTCATTTTGGACTTGATCATCTACCTTATCCGGTATCCATGGGACGTTTGGATCTTTTTCCTGCAAGTTATCACTTTCAGAATCTAGGACAGTTTTCTGGCTTAGAACATCGGAACCGCTTGGACCTATTTGTCTTTGGTGAACCTTGTGGATCATTTATGTAGCTTGCAGAGCTTATGTTCATTATTTCCAACATTCATTGGCAAGTGGCCAACCTTCCTTTGGGTCCGCACTTCATTCTTAGGATTTTTTGGAGGGATCTCTTTGGTAGAGGCCAAACTTGTTGTTTTACACATTTCATCTTGTTCATCGACATTTGTTCCATCTTGGACTGATGCGGAATATTCTTGATCATATAAATCAATTTAATTAAGCATGTAGAATTGAGTGATTTAGAAAATAGAAGAATAATCCTAAGGATAGGAGATCTGAAGTTGGCCCGCATTCTTGCTTGAGCTCGAATATTGCATAACATGCATGTTTTGTACTTAGGCCTATGAGTCGAATCTTGTGATCCCACATGTTGCAAGCAGTTTGCAACTGATTTTCATGATGTGATACATTTTGTTTCTACATTGCCTCCATCGCATTGAGTTATTTCTATTGTGTGACTCTCGTTGCACGATCCAGACTGTTCTCTTTGAGAACCCTCCCCACCATGACTACACAAAGTGGTATCAAATTTTTCATTCTACAGATTGCAGAGTCTTGTTAGATTTTGTTATAGGGTGGTGGATTGAGCATCTAGCCTGCAATTGCAGAGGACTGGCATAAATATGTCCCAAAGAAATTCTAGAGGGGTTGGAGCAAGTGGAAATGCAAACCCTATTGTGATGAAAATATTGAGAGGAATTGCATCCCGATTAGAAGCTATTGAAATGGCCCAAAGAAAAGGTCGACATGTTGAATATGTAAGTGATAACAAAGAAGAAGTGGCTAGAGAACAAGGAGCAAATCCACCGGTGAATGATCTGGATGAAGAGAGTTTTATAAGAGCATTGTCAAGAGAGAATACTAGACCACATTTTACCCCATTGGATTATGATGCCAGGTTGGATTCAGATGAATTTCTAGATTGGATCATGCGGATGAAAAAGTATTTTGATTTTGAAGGCAGCGCGAAAGATAAGAAAGTTAGATTTTCTTGCACTGAGTTGAAAGGTCATGCATCTCTTTGGTGGGAGCATTTGCAGGTTGATAGACAAAGAAGGGGTAAAAAGAAGATTAAATCTGGGGAGCGGATGGTTAGCAAGTTGAAATCAAAGTTTATGTCTATGAATTATCAAGTGAACTTGTTCCAGAAGTTGCAGAACCTGAAGCAGAAGGAATCTAGTGTGAAGGAGTATTTCAAAGCATTTTACAAGTTAAATATCAAATCCAGACATATTGATGATGAGATCGAACAAGTTGCTAGGTACCTGAATGGATTGCAGATGTCTATACAAGATGAACTCAATATAATCAAGTTGCAAATTATTGAAGAAGCCTATCAATATGCCTTGAAGGCAGAGGAGAAGTTGAAAAAAAGACATGAGCAGAAGCAAAGAGGTAGAGGTGGAAGGTTTTCCAGAGGAATATTTCAAGGAGGAAGAAGCTATTCCAAAGGAAGAGGACCCTATACAGATCAGAATAAAGACAAGGAAGTTAGCAGAGATGGTATTTCATATCGAAAGGATAATAAAAAATTTTACCATAGAAGAGAACTTGATGGATACTGAAATGAGGGTTATGGAAAGGAAGACATAAAACAAGATAAAATAATGTTTAAAGGAACCTTCTTTAAGTGTAGAGGAGGACATCACATTTTTGGATGTAAGAAGACCAAGAATGTTTGAAGGATAGCATTGGTGGAAGAAGACCATACCGGATCATCTAATAACCCGTAACATGGAGAATTGTTGGTGATGAGAAGAGCTTTGTGTCATACCAGAGATGATGAGGAGCCCCTATAGATGAGGAATTTGTTCAAGACCAGATGTTAGGTATCAAGTAAGTGTTGTAAAGTTACTATTGATAGTGGTAGTTTAGATAATCTTGTTTCGGAGGAGATGGTGAATAACATAAACTTGGAGAGATTGAAGCACCCTAAGCCTTATCAGATATCATGGATTTAGGATGATCATAAGATACTAGTAAGTGAACAATGTTTGGTGAAATTGAAAATTGGATCTTATCATAATGAAGTTTTGTGTGATATTATGCCTATGGATATTTGTCATATCTTGTTACCTTGGCAGTTTGATAGATAGGAAATACATGATGGGAGGAAGAACATATACACTATGGTTGCAAATGGGATCAATCAAACCTTGTTTCCCTTGGAGGAGCCTTTGAAGAGTGAAATTTGTACAAGTGCTAGAATCTATTTGGTGGATAGGATGAGACATGAGAATGTGTGTTTTGCCTTAGTTCCTAAGAAGATTGAATATCAGGAACATGAAAGAGAACAACCGGAAGAGATAAAGGAGCTACTGACAGAATATGGATATATCATTTTGAATAATGTGCCTGATGGATTACCCCTTGTGAGAAGTATTAGTGATTGCATGGACCTGATTCTCAGAGCTAATTTGCCTAATAAAGTAGCACACCGGATGACATTGACAGAGAACGATGAGTTCAATAGACAAGTGCAGTAATTGTTAAGGAAAGGTTTGATCAGAGAAATCTTGAGTCCTTGTGCAATGCCAACAGTGTTAGCACCTAAGAAGGATGGACAATAGAGGATGTGTGCCAACTCTAGAGCAATAAACAATATCACATTGAAGTATAGATTTCCTTTTCCTAGGATGGATGACATAATGGATTGTTTGAGTGGAGCCAAATATTACACAGAGATAGACTTGAAGAGTGGATACCATCATATGAGAATTAGAGAAGGAGACGATTGGAAGAAACATTCAAGACAAATGAAGGATTGTATGAATGGTTGGTGATGCCTTGTGGATTGACTAATGCACTAAGTACTTTCATGAGATTGATGAGGTATTGAAGAAATTTTTGGGTAAGTTTGTTATTGTATATTTGGATGACATCTTGATATTCAATAAGACTAAGGAAGAACATATGTTGCATTTGAGACAATTTTTGCAAAGGTTGAGAGAAGAAAAAGTTGTTGATGAACATTAAGAAGTGCAGTTTCATGAAGGAAGAGTTAGTCTATATGGGATTTGTGATATCTATGGATGGATTGAATATGGATCCTAAGAAAGTAAGATCAATTGTTCAATGGCCTACACCAGAAAGCACTGAAGAGGTAATATCAATTCACGAATTGGCTAGTTTCTACCAGAAGTTTATCAAAAATTTCAGTTCAGTTTGTAGCCCTATAACAGAAGCAATGAGAGGAGATAGGAAGGATTTCAAATGGACAATTAGAGAAAATAGGAGCTTTGAATTGTTGAAAAAGAAGGTGATAGAGATACCCGTGTTAGCTTTACCGAATTTTAAAGTATTCCAAGTGGACTATAATGCAAGTGGGAATGCAATTGGAGCAGTGTTAAGTCGAGAAGGTAGACCGGTAGCATATTTCAGTGAGAAGTTGAATGATGTCAAGAGGAGAAATTTTGTGTATGATCGGGAATTTTATGTCATAATTCAAGCATTGAAGAAGTGGAGGCATTATTTGTTGCCTAAGGAGTTTGTGTTGTATACTGATCACCAAGCTTTGCAATATTTGAACAGTCAGAGTAAGTTGAATCAAAGAAATATGAGATGAGTGATTTTCTTGCAGAGTTATACCTTTGTGTTGAAGAATAGAAGTGGGAAGTCAAATAGAGTTGTTGATGCTTTGAGCAGAAGGAGGAACTTGCCGACAGAGATGAGAGTGGAGGTATTAGGTTTTGAAGAATTGAAGAACTTGTATAAGGATGACCCGGATTTTGCAAAACCTTGGAAATCTTGTAAGGAACCGGTTATGGTGGAAAAAAGTAAGTGATTAGATTATTTCATTCAAGATGAGATGTTGTCTAGAGGAGTTCAGTTATGTATACCTAGGAGTTCTATGAGAGAAAGTCTGATAAAGGAGAAGCATAGTGGAGGATTATTCAGACACTTTGGTGTTGATAAGACAGTGGCATTGATTAGTGAGAATTACTTATGGCCTCAAATTCATAAGGATGTCTAGAAATTTGTTCAGAGCTTTAGAATTTATCAACTTGGAAAAGGTAGTAGTTAGAATGTTGGATTGTATAAGCCTTTGACAGTGCCAAAGAGACCTTGGGAAGATATAAGCATGGATTTCATACTTGGATTGCCTAAGGCACAGAGAGGAAATGATTCTATATTTGTGGTGGTAGATATATTCTCGAAGATGGCACATTTCATACTTTGTAAGAAGACAATGGGTGCAATGCATGTTGTTGACCTATTTTTCAAGGAGGTGGTGAGATTACATGGATTACCTAAGAGCATAGTTTCAGACAGAGACACTAAGTTTGTTGCATGTTTTTGGAGAACACTGTAGTAGAAGATGAAGTCGGACTTGAAATCTAGTTCTACTTTTCACCCACAAACAGAGGTACTGAATAGGAGTTTGGGAAATTTATTGAGATGTCTAGTTGGAGAGAAGACCGGAAGTTGGGACTTGATTTTTGCACAAGAAGATTTTGCCTAGAATAGTTTAGTGAACAGGAGTACTGGAAGAACACCTTTTGAGATTATTGCCAAAGCACACCCTAGAGGCATATCAAAGTTGAGAGACATCAGTAATGAAGATAAAAGGAGTGCATAAGAAGAAGAATTTGCAAAGCATATGAAGATAGTGCATGCTCAAGTTAAATAGCATTTGGAAGACATGAACAACATGTATAAGGAGAAAGCAGATGATAAGAGGAGACATAAGGAATTTGAAGTTGGCGATGAAGTGATGGTATATCTGAGAAAAGAGAGATTCTCAGTTGGAACCTATAATAAGTTGCAGATGACGAAGTTTGGACCTTGTAAGATCTTGAAGAAATTTAGCTCTAAAAATGCATATAAAGTAGAGTTACCAGATAGTTTGGGTATTTCACCTATATTCAACATTGCAGATCTACATCAGTATCATGAGACAGAATTCAGTGAGTACAGTGTAGCAGACTTGGAGAAGCAGATACCCCAGATAATAATAGATTAGATTGAAAACATTTTGGACAGTAGGATTGGGCATAATACCTGAAATACCCAATACAAAGAGTATCTTGTGAAGTGGAAAGACAAACCAGTTAAAGATTCATCATGCATTTCTCAGGCAGAGGTGGATCATCTTGGCTTTCCTCTGACCCCAGCAAAGTGAGGGACTCACTTTTTTTCAACAACCCCAGATGTCTGATGTAGGAGCATCCCTAGTTCATGGCAATCTTGCATCAACCAAAAATATTTCCTTTCAATTTATTCTTGTTTTGCAGTTTCAGCATTTCTTTTTGTGTTTCTTTGCATTTTCTCACCAGATCTTTTGGAGCTGGGATTTGATTTTGGACTTGTTCATCTATCTTATCCTGTGTCTATGGGACATTTAGATCATTTTCCAACAAGTTATCACTTCCAGAATCTAGGATAGTTTTCTGGCTTACAACACCAGAACCACTTGGATCTATTTGGCTTTGGTAGGCCTTGCGGATCATTTATGTAGCTTGTGGAGCTTCTGCTCATTGTTTCCAACGTTCCTTGGCATGTGGCCAACCTTCCTTTGGGTTTTCATTTCATTCTTTAGAGTTTCCGAAGGGATCTCTTTCACGAAGGCCAACCTTGTTATTTTACATGTTTCATCTTGTTCATCAATATTTATTCCATCTTGGGCCGATGTCGATCATTCTTGATCATATAAATCAATGTAATTAAGCATCTAGAATTTAGTGATTTAGAACATAGAAGAATAATCATAAGGCTAGGATATCCAGGGTTGGCTTGCATTCTTGCTTGAGCTCAAATATTGCGTAATACACATGTTTTGCTCTCGGGCCTGTGAGCCGAATCTTGCAAGCCCACATGTTGCGGGCAATTTGTAATTGAATTTCATGATATAATATAGTTTTTTTTGCATTGCCTCCATCACATTGAGTTGTTTCTATTGTGTGACTCTTGTTGCATAGTCTGGACTATTCTCTTTGAGGACCCTCTCCACCGTGACTGCACTAGGTTCTTACCTCATCTCTCTACCCCTAGATGCCCTTCAAAACCCTTCGAATGAATCTATGACTGTCACTCTTATCTAGGTAAGGTTTCCTTAACTCCTCCTCCATTTCTAGTGCACATCATCTTGTGAGGCTATTAGTAATAAGCTAGGCCACTTCCTCAAGGTGGACCCTAACACTACATCATATGCTCATATCTTGGTGGAGATGGATCTTTCGAAGGCTCTACCTAGCAATATAATCTTGAAGGAGGGTAAGAAACCCTACACACAAATGATTGACTACAAGGGGATCCCTTTCCATTACAGATGTTGCTTTTCTACGAGCCACTTGGCTTCTTCTTGCCCCCTTGGGTCCCGTCCATATTTTTCCCCCAATAAGTGGAAAGGTGACGACCATCACCATTTCATTGTATTTCCTATTGCTTCAAATGAAGACAAAACACATTCTAAAGAGTTAGTGCCTTCTTCCCCTCGAGTCAACTACCTTGGTTGTTGTTGCCCCCTCCGATGGGGACTTAGATACTTGTCATCTTCCTTTGTTAATCCTACTCTTTCTCTAGATTGTAAGACTTACAACCCTAAATAGGGAGTTTTTAAGGGAGGTTTACCTTTCTATTTGAAGGGTGCCTTTTCCCTTTCTCCTAAAGGTTCCACGATTAAAGATGATGCTTCCTAGATTGTTGTGCATTGAAAGAAAAAAATTCACTCCCTCACAATTCTTGACTCATAGATGCTTTTCTTGGGGCTGAAGTTGGGCCCCAACTTGATTTCCAATTATGGTTTTCTTTGTTGTTTTGTTTCTTATGACAGCTCTGCTCTCCTATTTCTTTTTGACATTTGGCTATTTTGTCTTTGTTTGCTTTTTGCTTTTCCGTTTAGCAACCTTCCTACTTTGTTATAAGGTTTGGACCCTATCAAAAACTCACTCATTTTAATAAAAAACAATCCCTCTCATCTTAATAAAGAACAATCCCTTTATAAACTAAATAGAATTATGCTTGTAACTCTTTTAACAGAAATCATACAATGTTACATTTAAATTTCTAAGTTTCTTTTCATGCAAAACCAGTATATCAAATTCTTTAAACTTCATTTTATTTCAATTGGTCAAACTCAAAATAATAAATTATGTGCTAATTAAATAATCCTATGTGTATCATTGAATATTGTTACCAATAACTCATTTTTAATGTTTATTATGAAATTTCTTTCTAGTTTAGTGAAAAGGTCAATATTTTTTTTCAATTTAATTAGACTATTGAAAATAATGTCCCTTCTATAACTTTACCCACCGAGTCAATAATATAGCAAACTTAGACACCACGCATAATGATCTCTCTAATAAGGGTACAACTAGTTTTCAAAGTATAATAAAAATGGTGAAATTCTCATCTAATGAAGGAATATTAGAGGTTGAAGTTGGGAAAGCATTAAAAAAAGGTTCTACCTCTCCCAATTTCTTTAAGAAGTTACACATGTTAATCAAGATTATTCACAAGCCTAGAATATCACTATGACTATAATAATGTATCTTTGAAAAGTCTACATGAGAGAGACATAAGGAATCAAAAATTTTGATCAAGAATATTCACCAACCTAGGAAATCACTATGACTCCTATAAGTTTCTTTGAAGGGTCTAGATAAGAAAAATTAAAACATGCAAGTAGAAGAAGAATGTTTTCCATTGAGAGCTCACCTCCTAGCCACAGGGATAAAACCAACCCACCCTCGAGCTTGGAGGCAAAATGTAACTTGGTTTCACCACACACACAAGCCACAAGGAAAATCACATAGAATTTTCAACATCATATACTTTAATACAATTACAAATTACATGGTTCTTCACAATACTCTCAAGGTAGTCACCCTTAAAAATCTAAGAAATTTCATAAGAGGGTAGTAATGGGGACACATCCTATGGAGAATAAATTCCATTTTCACCATAAATTAAATATCTCCCATACAAGATCAACTTCTCCATTTCAACTCCAACCAAGGTATACTCATATCCCAACCACCATAAAGATTTAGAGTACTCATATCCTCTACTCCAATAGGAGCACCAAAATCGTAAACTCTCAATTACACCATACAATAACACAAGAATACAACAAAAGAAAATACATAGACACAACACTTAAATTACAAACTCAACCACAAAATAAAAATCCCCAATCTTTTTCACAAAAAACACATCAAATATTTACTCTATTATGATCATATCACACAAGAAAATGGAAACATTATTTTTAACAAGAGTAGAAAGCACCTACTTGGGGATCTCTTTATATTGGACAAGCCTCTTCACTCCAGCCTCATCTTACACCATCTTTTCTCCACTCCTCTCTTCTTTTCTTCTCCCAAAAATTTGAGATGCAAAAAGTCACCTACCCTTCTTTCCCACTCCCTAAAAGAATAAGTGAGAGGAACTCGCATGGAGGGAGGAGGTGACACTTGTCACCTCCTCGTACCATCCATCTCAAGGATGGGAGAGATGGAGATGGTGTCATCTCTCTGCTTCTCCAATCCTCCACCTAGCTACGCGTATCATTTTACTTCCAACAATTTTCCTCTTACTCACACCAAGAATATGATTTGATTATTTCTCACCTCTTGGGAGAGAGGGAAGTTTGGAATAGAATCTTATCCATTTCAACCACCTCATTCCCGTAGGTGAATAAAAATAAAAAATAAAAAGGGCCAAAAATCCTAATAACCAAATATAAACCCCCTCAAAACACTCCTCACCCCTAGCCTTATGACCTAGGGGTCATTTTCCATTACAAATAAAAGTGATTTGTACAAAAGAAACACATCTGAATGGACGTACAATTAAAAACAGTAACACAAATCCAACATAAAAAGTCACATCACATTTACAAGGAAATACACATTCACAACGCATTACAATAGGTCTTAACCTTTCCATATAGGGTAGAATTGGCTTAATTGGGATAAACACAATAAGGGTTACACCTTGTCCCCGAATTCCCATTGGCATTTACCTGAACACTCAGAAGAATGTGCATAAAACATAATAAAATGAACAACATCATATATATTTAGTTTTTTAATATCAACATGTCCTACTACTCATCATAAGCGTAATGGTAGAAACACATTACAACATATAATAATAAAACTAAATCTCAAATCAATTCACATGTCACAAGAACTATGGATGTCAAATATTGTCCATCGTATAATAACACAAAACCATGAGATCATCAAATGAGTAACATAATGTAAAGAGTATAGTACTAAGAAGAGACCACATATGCTCATAATATCTAAAGAATAATATAAAATGGTCCATTGTGATATCCATAGCATGATATAAAATAGTCTATAACTCAACACATAAAAACTCCAACTAAGTCAAATACTATAAATATAATTTGATTAAATGAGGGGTTTGACATCCTCTCCCATGGGATTGGGCTTCCTCCTGGAAGTCCTCAAATAAGCAGTTATATAATTCTTTTGTGTGGTAAATTTGGATAATCTTGTGCTTAAGTATAAATCATGAAACAAATATTTCTATTTACCCAAAATAGTATATATAGAAGTACTTTGAATAGGAGCACACAACACAAATGGGAACTTCATTATAAATTTTGTAGACATTGGGATCTCACTTCCCATCCATAACACTAATTACATAAATCACCTTGAGTTAGGGAATACATGACAATCCATGATCATCTTATACAACATCTCAACACTAGATGATACACATAACTAATAACAAACTACAACATCAAGGGTTATTACAATGTACGATAACTTACCCAACAAACACAAAGAATACCCACTAGATTTTTTTGAGAAGGGGAGTACGAGAACATCTCAATGAGATTCAAAATATATATCAATACAATTAATCAACATCACTACGTTTGAATATAGTTAACAACTCATCAATACAAATGCACCAATGAACTGGGTAGTCATACCCTATATTGCATACAAGAATTCCACTCCCACTCTATCACGTATAAGTTTGAAGGCTCATACCAAGTGATTTATGAAGATGAATGGTGTCATGAATCACTAAATATGGTAAAGCATGTTACTATAGAATTTTGTATTATGAAAGATAAAATCAAGATCCTTTTCTAAGGGTCCTTCCATGATCACATGGAACCCCAGGCTATCTGCTCCCTTATATGAATTATGACTTCACATTACAATACACATGCCAATGGTAGGAACACAAAAATAAGCCTCAATATTCAAGAGAGTGGAATTACCCAAAAATCATAATTAGAAATGTCAAAAAGAAAAGTATCAATAAAAAAATAAGAAGCCAAATTCATAACCTTGGGTGATAACGGAAATAATTTTAAATCAAGATAATTTCTCAAGGCAAAAGGACCATAATTAAAATTTAAAGTAGGAAAGGGAGAATAAAAAAATGTATATATAATTAAAAATTTTAAACATGATATTGTTGGCACTAATCTTCGAGCAAGATTCATTCAAATGAAATTTACAATAATGCTCATGCTCACAAATTTTACACATCACATTCACTATTTGATTGTGCTATAGCCACCATTACCAAAGGGGAGGAGAGGAATGGTGATCTCAAGCCACAAATATAGATAATAGCTGGCAATAACATGGTGGCCTGAAGCCACATAGATTAGATATAATGCCAAAGTCGTATCCACAAGCCGCATGCCTAAAATATGCCAAAAGAACACAATTTGTCCCTAACCAGTTACCACACTCTATCCATAATGGTTGCCATTCTTTCATCTTAACCAAACTACAGTAGCAAGTACTAGTATCATTGAACTATTTCAATGCATTGGTTCAATTTCTTTATTTTTCTATATATATGTCATGTTGTCAAAATTAATAATATATCCTACCTATGTACAAATTTATAATTGATATAGAAAGCTTGTTTTGAAAGCTAAAGAAAAATCAAAACTCTTTTTAATGTTTCTTATTTGATTTTTGTTTCAATTGTTTTAAAAGAAAATTACTTAAAATAGTGTAATTATTTATCTTTATAGATTAAAAACAAATATTTATTAATATTGAAACTATTTCTTATAAAATTAAAAAAATATTCCTCAAAAATGTTATTGGCCAAAATAACCAATGGCTTAGACAAAAACGCAAAAACATTGAATGTATATTGTTCAATTTTAGAAAGAGAGATGCAATCACACCGATGTGGTGGATAAATTGATATCCAACCTCTCAGTATCCTCCTCACCATGGTGAGCAATATTATTATTTTGGTGTAGGAAAACAAATCGGTGCATATTATCATCATTTGTAAGCCAATTTCCTTGTTTGAAATTTTTCCTATTGGCCATAGATGTAGAGTTTTAACTGAGGTCAGAGGGTCGATTCTCGTTGCTGCTATAAAAATCCTCCCACTACAAAACCTAGTAGAGATGTTCAAGAAGCAACAGACGATACAGAAGAAACCAAAACTGCTATTGTTGCAGAATGCATTGATCTCTATCCAAGAATGCATTTAATTTCTTTAATTTAAGCAATCTATTAAAAATATTAACACTAAAGTCAAATAATTTCTCATAGACGTGTAATTTAGATGATGGTGGATTACAAGTAGGCGAGAAATGAAAATTGCTTGAATAGATTTCCAACCAGATTAGTTTGCAGTTTGCAATGGAATTATAACGTGTGCCAAAATGCGCATTTGAAAATAGGGTATGGACATGCATGATTGCAAATACACACAAGATGAGATTTTCTAGTAAAGCCTTTAAAATATTTTTCAATTGGTAGGTATAAAACTTTTCTCCTCAGCTCTAATACAAATTTGATTCTAAAATCACAAATAAAAAAAGAAGGATAGAAAACAAACCTTTATTATCATCAATTTGACTCTATTACTCCCATGCAGTAGTCACAAAAGCACTACACCACAGGTATTCAATAGAAAATCCTATGAATATATGATGTTTTGTTGATCAATATGATTTACATGGATATTTTATGCACCACAAGTGGATTAGTTATGAATTTGCATTGCATTACATACTATTGTGAGTTGAATTTGCATTGCATTACATACTATTTTAAGTCACTCGCAAGGAGGCATTTTCTTGGCCGACAATTAAAATTATAATGGTTGTAGAGGTGGCATTATTTGGGTGCAGAGGGGGTATCATTTTTTATTTTCTAAATTTAGGTTAAAACGTACATGGGTTTGAAAATTCAGACTCCCGCTCAACTGTAATGTTGCTAATGGATTTCCTACCTACAACTTAGTAGTTGATATCTTGACTACGAGCTCGGTATAACCATTTGGCCATGCTAATAAGAAACCTAACACTCTTGAAAATTCTTCTAAGGATATGATGAAGTCCTCTTCCTTTGTTGACCTATTGTGTAATCCCTTGTGTGGTGCTCCTTCCGACATTGCTTGTAAATGTCTCCATTGTGTGGTATTGGGTCAAGAGGTACTAGATTGTATCTCCCACTTTGAAAGGAAAGGCTTAGTCTAGAAATTTGGCAATTTGTTGCCCTCTCTACTAGATTTGAACACCTAGATTACTGAGCACTAGTACTTGGTTGTTGTAGGTAAGGTTGATATCTACCCTTGTCCTTGTCATTTTTTTATTGTTGACTTTGACTCCTTTAAAGATTGTGAGTCTATTTTTACTATGGGGGACTAGAATTGGGGTTCTCACCCCCTCTCTCTACCCCTAGATACCCTTCATCAACCCTTTGAATAAATCTACAATTGTCACTCCTATCTAGGTAAGGTTGCCTTCTCCCCCTCCATTTCTAGTGCACATCAACCTATGAGGCTATTAGAAATGAGCTAGTCCACTTCCTCAAGGTGGACCCTAACATACATCATATGCTTGTATCATAGTGGAGATGGATCTTTCAAATGCTCTACCCAACAACATAATCTTGAAGGTGGGTGAGAAAACTTAGACAGATATGATTGACTATGAGGCGATCCCTTTCCATTGTAGATGTTGCTTTGCTACAAGCCACTTGGTTTCCTCTTGCCCTCGTGGGTCCCGTTCGCAATTTTTCCTCCACCAAGTGAAAAGGTGATGACCATCACCATTTCATTGTCTTTCCTACTGCTTCAAATGATGAGTCAACACAATCTAAAGATTCAGTGCCTCCTTCCCCTCGAGTCAATTGCCTTGGTAGTTACTACCCACTCTATTGGGTACTCAAGTACCTGTTCTCTTCCTTTGTTGATCCTACTCTTTCTCTGGATTGTAAGACTTCTCCCCCTAAATGAGGAGTCTATAAGGGAGGTTTGCATTTCTACTCAAAGGTTGTCTTTTCCCTTTCTCCTAAAGGTTCCACAATTAAAGATGATGTTTTTGTTGCAAATGTGAAGTTGATTGATGCTTCAGTATGGTTGTCATTGATATATGTGAAATTTGGCAACATGAAATCATCAAAATAACACTTTAAGAGCATGAAATAAGAGGAAAATAGATATAAGAGTAGAGACACTAATATACATGAGCAAAGACATTTTAGATAATAAAAAAATCACTACAAAGCATTGAACCAATGCATTAATATGCAATAAACTAGATTAAACCTTGACTATAACATTAAACAAAATTGAACCCTAACCCTAAACCAATTTAAATCCTAACATTAAACCCAATTGAACATTGACCTTAAGAGTTACCCAAATTGAACACTAAACCATATTTAACCCTAACCCTAAACCTAATCAAATATTAAATCAAATTGAATGCTAACCCATATCATAGTAAGGTTAGTGTTTTAAACTCAACCTTAAATTTAATATTAATTGTGAACCTAACACTAAACTATATTTGGCCCTAGCCCTAAACCCAATAATTAAATATTAAACCAAATTGAATGCTAACCCTAAGCCTAATTGTACCTATTATCACTAAGGTTTTCAACCCTAGTTAAGCCTAGACTCAACTAACCTATGACACATGGGACTACTTTCAAGTTGTGGGTACCCTATAACGAAAATAGACCTCCAAAGAGGGTCGGTTCCCTTCAAAATTTCCTAAAATTACTAACTTTGACAAAGAAAACAGGGAGAATAATGCTTTGTAAATGAAAACCAATACTAATCTAAGGTGATGCACCCAAATATTTTGTTTTTCTATTTTTATTTTGAAATGACTGATTACAACTTAATCAACTAAGAAAACAATTATGTTCACAATCTATTCATGCTCATGTGGATCATAAAAATTTCATATGAAGGTAACTTATTACAGTTTGCATAGAGATGACACGAATTCATACAATATTGTATGTTGAAATGAAGTTTTTACACATCTTACAACCTGATCAACACATAAACTACTTGCCAAATAACATGACATAGATGAAATAAAACTAAAGGATTGAAACTATCACAATAAATCTCATAAAATTTCATACAACTTCATGTAAATGACAAAAGAAAGGCAGGAAGCATATGTTTTCTCATTGGTTTCGTAGAAGAATCATATTTCAATGCCTAAAAATATTTGAATGAACTCAAAATATTTGAGTCCAAAATTTGAAATTTGAATTTCTAGCTCCTTTTGGCTTGATAACTGAGTTGACTTGATGAGCTGGCTACTCTTTCTCCTCAAAATCAAGTCCAACTGACTTTTGAATTTGAAAATTAGTTGCTTGGGCGAATTGGCTTGAAAATCCCAAAAAAAGGGGCCTGGAACTGAAGATACGGAGCTGAGTTTCCTCCCTAAACTGCCCTAAGTTGATGACTCACCCTTGGGGCCCCAAAATCAGGTGTAAAAATGTTGAACTTACCCCTTAAAAACCTCCTCAAATCATGGAATTTCTTTCTGGCCAACCCCCTTTGGCTTCTTTTGAAATTTGAATTCAAATTTGCATTGATGGATGCCTTAGTGACTTATTTGAAATTGAATTTCAAATATTGTGACCATTATTTCACAAACCCCTTTGATAACTGTGAATGCATTTTTCATGACTTCATGAACTATCCTTCCATGATTGTGATATCTTAAGTCTTCTCTTTGTCCTTTGGTTGCTTAAGACTCTAGGATCTACTCTTCTACTCAGTCGTTTGTGGGTATAGCTAGGTCATTAGTTCTTGAAATGTCACCCTTCTATGCTACTGTGTTTCATTTCAGACTTATGCACTATCCTTTGATCTTTATTAGAACTGTTCATCGGGCTTGCAATAGTCCTTCACGTTGCTCATCTTTATGCTATATGTATTTTTTTATTGCTCCTTCCTATGTCATGATACTTGTTGTGTTACTGAGATTGGAGGACTGCACTAAAAAAAACTATTATGTTCTTGATAAATGCCATCTTGAGATTCACAGTTAGGATTACTAATACTATCTTGCAAACTTTCATTGACTGCCTTATTTGTTCTTTGTAGCTCATATCATGCAAATGATTGCAATGCCAGTTCTTAGTCCCTCCTATAGGTTATTAACATGCTTATGAGACTGCAACCTTTGTCTTTTCATTGTATTCTGAAGGGACTATCAATCCTGTGATGACACATATGTCAAATCCCTGACTCCTTAGGACTATATGTTCATTGTGTGTGCAATTATTATTGTCCAAACTTCATGGACTGTGTCTTCTGATACTCTTAATCATATGAATAGTGTCTTGGATGTTCTAATTATTCACCCATTACTATCAAAGGACTTCTTTTGAACTGTATTCTTCCTCTATCCATTGTCATCCTTCATGATTGCGACTGCTACAAGGCTATCCTTTTCTCTTCTATGTTGTTGACTGATTCCTCTTGACCTGAGTAGATGCAAAATCATTGCTTCTTCTCATATGATGACCTCTGCTCTATCTTTATCATGGTAATGTGTAATGAATTGTGGTTTTTTGTGAGACTCTACTCTTTTGATGGATGGCATCCTTGACTGTAGATGTTGTCTTCTTTGGCTGATGTTTGTCATATATTGATAAGGACTATTTCTTTGACTATCACAATGACTTTGTGTGCATTATCTTGCAATTTGTTGTTATTGCTATCACCACTTGTCATTCAAACTGTCTTTATATTCATGATGTTGACTCCTATATTGTGACCATGGCTACATCTGTCTTTCAAGCAACATTCACCATGTATGATCTTCATATTCCCATGCTTTGAGACTACATTTTATGTTCTACAGATTGTCTTTAAACTGTTGATGGCTTCTATCAAGGTTGTGACTGACCTGTAGGTGACTGTGATCCTCATTATCAAAACATTGTAGCTCATTCACTATTCTTTTCTCTTCATACACTTTGGTGGCTACTTTCTTACGTGATTGACCATAGAAAAGGATTGTTTATCAATGAATCTTGAAGATTCTTCTCTCATACGTATATGGTTGTTGTATCTTTGTTCATTGCCTTTTACTCACTATTTTGACCTTGTGTTGGCTTGGACAATCTTTGGGTGTTGTAGCTTGTTGCTCTAGGACTATAATTGTTGCTCTTTGAAATCCTTTAAAGCACTAAATGGTGATCTTCTAATCTTCATGGCCTTTTATAAGATATTTATGATCAAAACACACTAAAAAAAAATTCAAACATTGGCCTTCGGACTGGTGAGGTTTTCTCCAAAACTATGAACTGGGTTTGCATAACATTTGTTGGGTTTTTTCGTTTTACAATCCTCTAATTTCTATGAAAACATTACGAAAAGCCAGTTCGTAATTTTTGAGAAATGACTAAAACGCGACTATGGCTGCATTATATTTTTGTGTTCTAAAAACTGTGTTTTGACTGAAATCAAACCTTAAATCTAAGAATTGATCCACTGTTTTTCTATTGATGGTTCTCTGTACTTTCATGGATGATTGTTCTTCTTCTCTTGCTCATTGTGCAAAGCATGTAATTATGAACTAGATACTAGCTTGATCTTCTTGAATATTTTGACCTAGAGTATCATTCTTGATGTTATGTGATGCATACTACTGTAACTCCTTAAGAGTGTAGATTTGTTCTTTGCATTTCTTTGACAGTGGTTGGTGTGATTTGCAATATTCTCTCCATCATCAATGAAGTCCATCATACGTGAATAATCCTTGAAATCACTTGTGCATGCCTTTGACAACTAAAAATACATTGAATAAGCTCCTCCTTCACAAATATACATGTGATGCATGCATATATTTGCGCCTTAAGTGCCTATTTGTGTTGCATCCCACTTGTGCCCTAGTTGTTTATATGTTGTGATTACACCATGTCATATGTGTGCCCTAGTTTATTCATGCTATACTTGCAAGATGTTTAGCGTTCCCTAGATGTTTATGTTATAACTGAGTGATGATGCCCTAGATGGTATATGTTCTCAATACAATGAAATGATGACTGGCAACGATTAAATTGATGTTTTGATATTTAACATGATGATATTTAAGATGTTTATCTTGCTGATAATATTTTTTGAAATGTCAAATTATGACAAGATTTTAGACTAATTGTTTGAACTGGTCAAGTCTGTGCAAGAGTTCGTCATCCTCTAAGAAGGGAGGGGAAGTATCATCAGGTCAGGAGGTAAGGAGAGGGAAGAAATTACGTCATCTGAAACCCTAACCTTGAGTGAGATAGTCTCATGCTGACCTTGGTAATTACGTCAATTGATGCCTCAGGTAACCCTACTTGGTCTGTACAGAGATTTAAGTGTTCACGACCCTAAGTAATTGATTGTTTTATGCGTTAATCTGTTATAATTATTAATGATTAATTTATAAGTAATTATGTTATTAATAATTAAATTAAAATTTTCAGTGGCTAAAGTTTTATAGCATATATATATATGAGAGTACGTATACACAACCATATACGTGCTCCCATAGTCATGCATACATAAGATGTATAGATTCATATATATGAATATATTATACTAATATTTTTGCTAAAGTAAGGCTCATTCTTAAAATGCTTAAGCCAACTTTATTTGGCAAAGTTAATAAAGCTATGTAAAAAGAAAGGGGGGGACTTTGAACTTGACTTAAATTTATTCCAAACCTTCTATAGCCACCAAAAAGGCATATTGTGGCACAAAGCTAAGGTGATAATCTTGTATTAAACCTATACTCAAAACGATATCTTATTAATAACCTCTTTGGGCATAATGTAAGAGAATCCTCAGCACATATTTCTTTTTGGATATCAAAATTCGTTTATAGGGGGCAAATAAATTTAAAAAAATAAATATTAAGAAATCAACCCTTCTAGAAGAGTGGGGATGAAAGCTATTTTGGTGTGAGCAATAGCTTGATCTTCACGCTAAGATGAAATGAAAATCGTGTGACCCGAGGAGGTAAAAGGAGTACAAAAACAACATTAAGGGATATTATTTGGGAAGGCTCTCATTTTCATCTGGGAAAAAAAATCGGCATACATTTTGGGAAGGAAGTTAAGCAATGCGAACTCTCTGCAATTCTTTCCACTTAACAGATTGGCAACAAATCTGAGAGGGTATTTCATCTGGTAAAACTTCAAAAGACTTACAGGTGACAGAGGACTAAGGCATGACATTCTCAATTAGATTTTTCCTTCATCTCTCAGGTCATGTTACTTATTCCACCCTAGTAAGGCTGAATACCTTTATTTCCTTTCTAAGGTCTTGAAATAGGAATAAATGATTGATTGGGAAATAATTTGTTGTCTAGTTGGTTGAGAACTTAGCATCTGAAAAATAATTTTGAAAAGGGTTGGGCGTATTTCATCTCTCTAGACAAGTTAGGGAAGAATACAATAATTAGAAATTTGCTCCAGAATGCAGTCTTACCGAAAGTATTTTCATAGAATGAAGCTTAAATTAATATATGTGGTGTTATTTTACCATATTTCCTTCTTCTTTCATGCCTCGTTTACCAGTGATAAGAAAAGAATTTTTATACTTAAGTATGTAGCATGTGATCTTTCTTTTCATGACTAGTTGGAATGATCTTTATTTAAATTGTTAAGCGCTTACTTGAGCCTAACAAGGGTTCAATTGCATTGTGTGAGATCCAAAAAGTAAAAAACAATAATAAGGCATGTGTAGCCTAGTTGATGAGTTTTAACCTGCCAGAATTATGTGTTGTTGTATAACTTATATGCATACGAATGCGTGTGTATTACTATATGTATATATATAATAAATTTATTTACATCTAAGGAGATAAATTTGGGTATGAACTATTATCTGAAATTTATAAAGAGTAAAGTTGATAATGATTGTGCAGAAATTTACCTCAGATTAGAGGGTAAGCATACCAAAAGACTTATAATATGAAGAAATTACCTTCATAACTTGAGCAGTCTCAGAAATAAGGATGGCCTATCTATTTGAGATTTACCATGTCTAGCTCTTGATAAAAGTAAAACCCTAGTCTAGGAAGGTTATGGATGAGAGGGGTACAACAGTACTATGATGCAGTTAGCATCTCAACCAAAGAGAATACCTTCAAAATTGCAATGACAGTAGAGACGTGTCTCGCATGGTGTTCATTCTAAACTTAAGGATCAAATGGACAGTTGGTGGTTTTCAAACCCCTTACCTTCTGAATCCAAGGAATTAGTTGTCTTATTAATACCTTTTGCAATCTTGAATGAGAAAAAATTAAAACTGAAACTGCTTATGAGAATAGTGTTGATAACAAAAATTATGTAAAACCATTGTGTGACCAGAAGTCTCCATGTCAGTACAGAAATGATCAATTATAAGTAAACTTACTTGTTCTAGACCTGTTTTGTAGAGTCCTTAAATTGCAGTCGAGAAGGGTAATTATGATCACACGTAAATGCGATCGCATCTATTTGAAAACCTTTGGGCTAAGGAGGTCTTCATACCAGAGCGTCAATCAAGATGGTTAAGTTATCATCATCTTGATAAGAAACGTCCGACTAGAGGAGTATTTCAGTGCTCATTAATGTAGTTGGGCATAATAAATATTATAGGAGCAGTTGGACTTTTAAAAAAAAATTACCTCGGTGAGAGAAGGGAACTTATAAACACCTCTTAATGCAGATAGATCTATATATAGAAATGCATAGCTTCACAAATTACCTCGGTGAGAGAAGGGAACTTATAACACCTCTTAATGCAGATAGTTCTATATATAGAAATGCATGGCTTCACAACTTCTTAATGCAATTTGGCATTCAAACAAATATATAGTTTCGTTGAATAGTATAGTAGCAGCACAAATGCTTATAATACGCATAGAACATAGAAGCTAATGTTGATGAGGGTGATAGCAATCTGTTGTCTATCTCATCTTTTCCTCACTATTAAGGTAAGTTTACCTATTTAAACCATGCTACAATAAAACTAGAAGGGAACAATTTACAACTAATATAGAGTAAGGCCTTAAACCTCGGGATGAGGTAGAGTACCAGTCGATACAATCAAACATGTCGAACTAGGAAGAACTACTAGCTGTTTGATATTCATGTAATATTCATGTGTGAAAAAGGGCATTGTATGTTAATCATTTGCAACTTAATGGCGAATGCCAGTTAATAAAGGCCAAGTATGGGATGCTTCTCTTGCATAAACAACATTGAGACTGTGTGAAATACAAATTAATCTCCTATTGTACTTAAGATTGGTAAATTTGTATAGAACATTGGTTCATAAAAAACGATGGTGATTTCTACATGTCCTTTAAGCTTGGATACTTCCTTGTACTTGTGAGAGAGCGGGTTGCTAGCTCAAGGGAACATGTATGAACTCTATATTAAATTAATCTAGGGTTTTGTCAAAGAAAGGATACATTATAAAAGTATTAAGTTACCTCAAGTTTGTTGACTAGCATGGTAAACTTGGGTCCAAACATGTATGACAGCCATTGAGCCTCATAGAGTCAAAATGTAGTAGCATGGAGACAGGCATGAGGACTTGGTCACCTTCAGAAATTCAATCCAACCAAGCAAGATGTCGATCAATTGACTTCATGATTTTTCATGTTTTCAATAACATAGAAACCCTCAATTAAGGTGAGGTTACTTCTGTAAGCACCAATCAGTATGTTAATCCAGATACACAATCCAGTCAAAAGTCATACTAGTTAGGGGTAGCCTAACGTGTATGTTCGACTAGGGATATGTGTAGGATTACCCTTCAGTTCAGATGGCATGATTTCCACTCCTTGTTACCTCACTGCGAAGGGTCGGGCCAATCTAGTCGAATATGGCACAAGGGACTAGTAAGTTTGTGGTTGGGCATAAAAGTGCCCTAATGATACTTTCCCTCCTCATTGGTTTGTTGATAAAGTTGTGAAAGCTCATAATGTTAGAATCCGAAGAAATGTACTTTCTAAACCCTTCCTCTTCTTTTAAATTGAAATGTTTTAAGTTACTTTCATACATATAGTTCTTTCTTATAGTATGGATCATTGTAATGCAAATTCTAGTTAAGATCTAGTTTCATTTCAGTTATTTGATTTTTTTTAAAATAGGTGGTTTTTCCTCCTTTCTACTGAAAAGTTGTTGCATGTTGCATGTTACATGTTGGAGATTTTATAAGTTTTGGTGACCATGAATGACTCTATAAACATAAAGATATCTCAAAAGATAAGCTCTCTTTGAAAAATAACTCAATCTTTTTGTTTATTGAAACCCTACTTTCAAAGTTGCATACGTGGAAAGTTATCTTTTCCTTTTGTTATCTCACAAAATTATGCATCTTCAAAATCCTCTCTCTTCATGCCACGTTGAAAAAGCTTTATCTCCCTTTTAAATGTTTTGTTTCCCTCCAAGATTATGCATGAATATCTCCTTAATTTGAAATGTGCTTTATAACATTCTAGAGCTTTTAAAGGAAAACAGTGAACATTATTTATCACGTATTCATATTGGCAACATAAACCAAAAGGATTGGGATCGACCAAAATTCCCCTTTTAACAATTTAACCCCTCATAAAACTTCATGATAAGACATAGGGCAATTTAGGAGGCTATTTTTGTTAAGGCAAAAAATAGGCAACAGTACCCTAAGCTTAAATCTAATCATACCCTAAACCAAATTGAAGTCTACATCTAACACTAAAATATAATGAACCCTAATCATAAACCATATTAAACCCTAACCATAAGCCAACATGGTAAAGCTTATCTACTCTAAGGTTTACATAATCATAAACCTAATTAAACTTAAAATTATTAGTGTATAACAGAAAAAAATAAGAGCCTTGATATATGTTGACATAATTTATATTTATTAAACACCAGATGTATAAGCTATTTAAAATTCTACATTTGATTTATAAGGGTTTGTAATATTACATTAGGAATAGATAAGGGATATCATCAAGCATAAATTAAATTTAAGATATATATTCTTGATTTCCTAAACAAAATTAAACACTACACCTCCATATAAGTGAACTCAACCAAATATAAAATTAACCCTAACCCTAAACCAAATTAAACCCTAAAACAAACCCTATGCTAGAATAATTATAAATATCAATATTAATATTATTAATAACATAATATTGTAATTGATCTTAACAAATTTAAACATGTTAATTTAATTAAACAAATATTAAAAGATAAATATATTGCTTATTAATTGTGAAAAATTATAAAACTAATATCAACTAGCATATATACCTTAGATTTCAATTTAATCTATATAAAATACGTTGAGAGAAATCCTTCTCAAAGTGCCTAGTTGACTTTAGAATGTAAAATTCATTAAAAATAGGTGACTCAAGAAGAATATCTCTCGACATATTTTATAGATTAAATTTAAATTTTAGGTATATATGCTAGATCATGTACTTTTATGTATTTCCCCTATAGAATCATCTTTCTTCTCGTCATGCTTTTAATTTTTAGCTATTAAAATTATATACTAAATATTTTATGCACCATGGATGTTTATGTGCTTGTAGAGACTACCCTAACCATGCAAACATCTATGGAGCGTGTTTTCATCACAATCTACATTGTATTCCTATTTCTATGTCAACTCTTTTAAATCTCTATACTAGTTTCTCTTTTCTTGTTTCTATTGTATTTTTACAACAAAAGTGTAGTATTATTACTTAAAAAATAAATGTAGATTATATAAGCTAAGTATGCGTTAATAAAACCAAATGCTTTATTTATTTATCAATGTTGGATAGCATTTTAATGTCATTTTTCTTATCTATTAATCTAATTGAGTTAAATTTGTGAAGTTTCAAAAAAAAAATTCTCTTGTGATCAATCGGTGCACATGCAAGCATGATAATGAGAGGCTCGATGTATAATCCAAATAAGATATAAGGAATTTTGCGAAAAAAAATTCAAATGACTAGATAAATAAATTCTTTACAATTGTACTATTTATTACCATATACACATGTAGTGATGACATATTCTCCAAAACACTTCAATACCTTAAATCAGTTCACAAATAGAATACGTTTTACGATGACCAACTAAAATATATTCCTCCAATAAACCACAAACCCATCAAATATTAAATACGATTCCCTTAATTATCAATTCCATAAAATATATTTATAATATTACTTAACAAAAAATCCTTAAAATTTAAAACGCATTTGTTGTTCCTATGACTCTTTTCTCATAAATCATACAATGTTACTTTTAAATTTCTGAGTTTCTTTTTTTCATTGAAATTTTAACTTCATATGTTGTGATCAATACTTCATTTGAAATGTGTACTATTTTTTATGTTATTCTAGTTTTCGCCAAAAGAACGATAGTTTAATGTTATGAAGTTAACTATTTACTTGTTAACCATAGTAAAATTCGACCTCTATTATTTTGGCCGACATGACAAAGTTGATCAAATTACTCAAGCATCCGCTAATCTAGGAAACTTAGACACGGCGCCTATCGAGCTCTCAAATAAGAGTTGCACTATTTTTCAAATTGTCATTTAGAGGTTGAAGTTGACAATGCATTAAATAGCTGCTCCACCTCTTCCAGTTTCTTTTTGAATTCCTCAATGTCCGCATCATCATTCTGTTCTATCCAATCGAGTGTAGATTTTGTGACATTCTCAATTTTGTTTGCTTCTGCAGCCATTATAGTTCCTCTGAGGCTCTCCTCTCTTGCTCTATTCCTCCTGTCGTACGCAGAGTCTTCCAATGCATGTCTGGCTTTGTGTTTGAGAGCAACCCGTTGATCTTCAATGCTGTATCTTTCTGCATCAAATTTCATTCTAGCGATTTCCTCCTTACTCAACCCACAAGTATCCTTTCTAATTATTATGCTCTTTTCAACTGCTACTCTGTTTTTGGCCAAGACCTTCAATATCCCATTGGCATCTAATTCAAAACACACATCCAATGATTCTTTTCCCCGTAGATCTGCTGGTATACCAGGCAGATCGAATTTTCCCAGCAAATTATTGTCCATAATAGAAGTTCTCTCACCTTCATAGACAGAAATTGCCGCAACTGTTTGATAGTCTTCAGCAGTGCGGAATGTCTGTACTTTCTTTACAGGTATATGGGTATTCCTCGGAATTATCACGCTCATGATATCATCTCGAGTCACTGCAATGCCCAAGCTCAAAGGAGTGACATCTTGCAGAACTACATCTGAACATTGGCCGGTCAAGACAGCAGCCTGTACAGAAGCTCCATAAGCCACAGCTTCATCTTGATTGATGCTTCTGCACAACTTCTCCTGGCCAAACAACCCTTCAATCATTTTTTGTAGTTTTGGAATCCGGGTGGAGCCTCCAACCAGAACAACTTCATCAATTTCATTTGCTACCATGTGCGCATCAGCTAAACACAGTCTCACACCAGCAATGCATTTGTGGAAGAGATCACTGTTAAGATCTTCAAACTTGGCTCTACTGATTTTGGAATAGAAATCGGTACTTCCACAAAGGCACTCAATCTCAACAGTCGTTTCTGTAGCAGCAGAAAGGCTTCTTTTGGCCTTCTCGCATGCTGTACGAAGTCTGCGAAGTGCTTTGGGATTGCCGCCAATTCGCTTCTTATTCTTCCTCTCGAATTCTCCAACAAAATGATTAAGCAGTCTAGTATCAAAATCTTCACCACCCAGATGAGTGTCTCCTCCAACTGCTCTCACATCAAATGAACCCCTCCTGATGGTAATAACAGAAACATCAAACGTGCCGCCTCCAACATCAAAAACAAGGATATTCTTACCTGTGGTTGATGAGTATGTCTTGGTATCCAACCCATAAGCTATGGCTGCAGCATTTGGTTCATTCAGAAGTTGTAACACATTAATCCCGGCCAAGTGGGCTGCATCCATTGTGGCCTGTCTCTGTGAATCGTTGAAGTAGGCCGGCACAGTGATTACAGCATTCATTACTTCAGATTTAAGGAACGTTTTTGCAATCTCTTTCATCTTGAACAACACCATGGCAGAAATTTCTTCAGGTGCAAAAGTTTTAGATTCACCTCTGTAAGTGATTCTTATCTCAAACCTCCCATTACTTCCTTCAACAACCGAGAAAGGCCAATGGGATATGTCACTTTGTAGTACAGGATCAGAAAACCCTCTTCCCATCATTCTTTTCACATCATATACCGTGTTCTGCAGATTGGATACAATTTGATTCTTGGCACCCTCTCCTACCAATCTCTCTGTTTCATTGAAGGCAACAATGGAGGGAGTGGTTCTATTACCTTGGTCATTTGTTATGATTTCAACTCTTTCACAATGCCAGACACCTACACAGCTGTAGGTGGTGCCCAGATCAATGCCAATAGCTTTATCTCTTGCCATGCCTGTGCTTTGCAAAACCAATTCACAATTTAACTGTATGTATACTCCACCTGCAGCAAGTCACTACGGAAATTAGAAAATATGGTGCAGCTGATTGCACAGGTTAGGGGAGGATCTAATAGTTGAGTATCTTAACTTCACACCTCTCAAAATCTTATTTGGCAATTTCAAACTACTCCCATTTTTTACAGCAGCTTTCCTGGGAAATTCCCTATGTATAACTAAAGATTCAGGGGCACACCATCAATAAGATACCACATCAGCATGTTTTTTGTTAAGTGTTAAAAAAAGTCCACAAAAAAATACTACTCTATTAATTGTGCACTAAGTCATGCTTTATGGTGTGCTCATGTAACATCACACGATTTATTTTAATTACATTTCATTCAATTATGAGTAGTCATGGTCAAAACTAGAAACTTTGAAGTCACAGCTACTAATACTATACTAGCATACTTAGATTTTAAATAATCTATGTAAAATATGCGGAAAAATATCATTTTTGAAAAAAATTAACCTTCATTATAATTGAACCTAAACTTTTAAATAACTAAAAAAATCGTAATTGAATCTTGAATCTTAATCTTAACAATAATGAACCTTAACCCCCATTCTAAGCCCAATCCCATTTCTAATGCTAACTTGAGTATCATTTTATGCGTTCTCCTAACGTAGAAACATTTTCACTCAAACGTATACTTATCCTTCGAGTCAAAGCATTTTAACCATAGTTTGAGTACGAATCTTTGAAAGCTGAAATGCCTCAAATATTATTGTCCCGTTTATGCTATTTTAGATCAGAAAAAATTTATTAGTGCTACATTATCCTGATAAGGAAGTTTGACCGTTTGATTTTTAGATCAAATTGATAATACTAATAAAAAATTTTAAAAATTAATTTAATATTAATAATACTTAATTATTATGGACTGTCAAATCCAAATTTGGTAATACTAAGGATTGTGGAAACTTCAGCGTATCTGTGCATTTTTCATATGGTTCATTAATCGCTTATTTATTTTGTCATCTTTTTTTAATTAGGTAAAGGCGTTCATTAATCGCTTATTTAGTTGAAAGCATTTTCTCAACTAATGTTTTAAAATTATGTAGAGGTAAACGTTTTCTTCGCGGGCATTTACTGAAGCAACAACATCTCCTTGGAAATAGCCAGTGTCGAATCGATTTGTCACAGCTCAGCCAGAACAGTAGCAATGTTGATGACCATTCCATCAAAGGAGGAGATTGACCGCCATAAAAAGGCTGGTGAAAGGGCCGAGCACATTGACTGGGGCATTAAGTAACTGAGTTCCCAACCCATGTGTATGGAAGTAGTTATGTGCATCTACAGAGGGTGGTAAAACATTCGAATGATAACTGCAAGGATTCATATACAAACCTCAATGAAAACATCCTGTCTTAAACATCAAATACACTAAATTGTTCTTATCCAACGGAGGCAGAGCTCTGTATTTAACAGAGCTCTCAATGAAGTTGAAGGATAATAAAAACTTAGCTCAAGGAATTACGGTGCCAACAGAAGTGAACAGGACTGGTTAGTATTGAAGAAAAATCTGGCATAGTGACATCCAAGGCTAGAAGGGTTGCTCATATAAAGTGGCAAGCTACAGACACTCACATATACATAATGATAATCATCACCATTGTCACTCGTGAAAATCAATCCAATCCCAACCACTCCTAGAATCTCCATTCATATCTCCTTACCTAGACACAAATCTTACGGCTTTGAAATGTGAAACTCAATTAACAGATGATGAAATATAAACTGGACCCATTCGCATCACAGAAAAGAGAAGAGATTAGCTTCCATGAAGGAATTGTGAATATAAGGAAAACAAGCAACTAAAGGGCACCATACCAAATGTTCACAATGGAATTAAGTAACGCCAGCATTCAAATCGCTCACTTTCCACTATGGTGAGTGTCAGCCACTGCATGACTATAATGTTAGTGAGATTGAAGACCATTCAGATGTAATTATTCTGACACAACTGCAAGGGATGAAATTTACTAATATTGGATTATTATGTTTTAGGTTGCAGCCATTTAAGAAGCTGGGCGTTGCAGGTGACGTGTCGTAAAATATTTTATTCCCCTCTTCTGCTAGCACTACTGTACTGCCAATTCAACTCATGCAAACAGGCATCAAATTATTCTTGAAATGGTTTTGTGTTTATGGACAACAATGATTCCATTGTAGATTGCCTCTCGACAAAATTATTAATGTATTGAACAAAAGCTATCACAACTATTAAAACATGCTGAACAAGCATATTCTTTCTCCTACTACCACATCAACCGTAATTACCTCATTACCTACTAAAGCAATCCAAGGGCTAAATTGATTTCTATAAAAGAAACTAAATTGTGTTTTTGATAAGTGAATTATTCGAAGAACAGAAATAGATGAACTAACTGAATTTACTGATGACATAGATGGAGCTAACTGCAATATAAGCGAGCGCTCAGGGCACTGACATGTACATTTGTTGATCATAAGGGGGATCCTGCTGCTGTTTTTAACAAGAAACTGTTATGTCCACCAATGGTTTTCTTCATTGGATTTTTTTATTTTTTATAAAGACATAATAAATTGATAAGACGAAACAGACAAAATAAATTTATTTTGTGCACAATAGTGAACATCGCAATCATGATGGCTTAAATTGTTTATCCAATGCATTGCAATGTATGTAATTTTAAACCCTAGGTATGTTAATCAGATTTATATAATTGATTATGCCCTAGGTTGTAATCAGATTTGCAGTATTTTAGTAAACCAACATAGATTAATTGTGCCCTAGATTGTAATCAGATTTGCAGTATTTAATAAGCCAACATAAATCAGATATAGAACAGTAGACAAACAAGCATACCCTGGGAAAACCTCCAAGGAGGAAAAACCCAGCATGAAAGACCCACAGGTCAGATTATATATTCTCCTCTAAATATAAGTACAATACTTAGCTTGAATCTGATCTTCACATATCACATCTGTCCCTTGTATGCTTCAAAGACTTGCATCAAAATCCACTATGTCCTCTTGGACAATTTCACACCAAGCTGAATAAGTTCGCACTCTTCCTTAAGTTCGCACCCTTCTTAAGAATTCGCACAGCAGAGCTAAATCGCCTTGTATATTATTGAACTTGATAATTGTAGTTGACTTGCAAATTGTCATTTATTTATATGCATCTTTTATTCTTTGAAATGTAAGTCGGCCTCCTTGGTTTTTGGCGCCAATGTTAAATGGCGTGTATTTAGCATAGCGTGGCATTGTGAATAGGATAGGGTCACGTTACCCTAGGATAGGACCCGGTCCTAAAGGGGTTTTGGATGTTGCCTTAAGGCAATCCAAACCCCTATAACCCTAGTTACAATCAACAGTGTATAGGAGGATTAGCCTTTTCCTGCAGAGTAAGAAAGTAGCAATCATTGTTTTTATTTTTTTGTTATTCTTTAGCAATTCAAGTTCCTCCTCACAAATTTGTTCGTTTACATCAGCAAGCACTCAGGGCACTGACCTGTACATTTGTTGATCATAAGGGGGATCCTGCTGCTGTTTTTAACAAGAAACTGTTATGTCCACCAATGGTTTTCTTCATTGGATTTTTTTATTTTTTATAAAGACAAAATAAATTGATAAGACGAAACAGACAAAATAAATTTATTTTGTGCACAACAGTGAATATTGCAATCATGATGGCTTAAATTGTTTATACAGTGCATTGTAGTGTATAGGAGGATTAGCCTTTTCCTGCAGAGTAAGAAAGTAGCAATCATTTTTTATTTTTTTTGTTATTCTTTAGCAATTCCTCCTCAAAAATTTGTTCGTTTACCTTTGTTGAGAATTTTTCTGGCACCACTAGTTGCATCAACTATGAAATCTTGAGGCACTGATGATGCTTTGCCATGTGCTCGTATTGTGAAGAATGCTTGTGGCATTGGGAAAGGTAAATAAACCTGATTCCAAAATTGTTAATGGAAGAAAAGTATGTAGCAAGAAAACAAGGGTCTGCTAAAACCAAGTGAGTTGAAACAAAGGGTCAGACAAGCCTCATGGTGTTGGATGAGATTGTGGCATGCCTCCATGTGAAGAAGGATATAATGTTGATCAAAGAGTAAATCAATCTGGATTTAAGCTACAAGTTTTAAAATTAAATACTAAAACAATTCATTCAAGCATGTGCTTTTGAGAGCTAAAATGTAACTGGGATTCTAGACAAATCTCTCTCTTTTGAAAGAAGAATACTTCTCGCCCGAACGTTGGAAATTCAGAATGATCCTCAATAAAAACATTGGCATTTTCAATTGGGATGGAATCATTCCTACAATACACAATTGGCCCATCTTTGCTAAACAGTTTATAACATGAAAAGGGAAATGAATAAGAAATTTGAAGATTCTAGGAAACATAAATTGCTTTACCTTAGCAGGCGTAGCTCCTACCTGATTCTGATCACTCTCATAATGATGTGGCAGTCTCCTAATTTGCGGTTTTCTGAAAACAGTTACTAACAGTTCATCCTTTTCTGAGAATATATGTCTTAACTCTCTGACCAGGAGTTTACATTGGTTATCTAGCATCTTTTCACACGTCCTATATCTGGTCTGAACCTTTCTTGACTGGTGACAGGTGCTCTATTCTGGGCGGGTAATCCCTTATAAAATAAATATATTTCAGAACTGTAATTACCATAGAAACCAGACCAGCTGAGGCATAAAAAACAATATATTTCAGAACTGTGATTCTATTACAGAGGAACATTTTGTTGCAGCTTGCACAGAAGATACAAAGTTCTTCATATATAAAAAGTTTCCAACACCTCTAAAACAATTCGTAGCCTCTTTAAAAACAGAAGCATGAATACCTAGAAACAGGGCACGCACAGCATGCATTATTCGCTGGAAAACTAAGCAAAAAGCAAACTGTGATGTCCCCAAACAAGACCCCGTCCAGTATTGTTAATATTAAGAAAGCTCCTTGCATTATCTTTATGAATAATATTAGTATTCAAAGCCCATACAACGAAGGACAATGAAGAATATAGGTGATCGTATAAGGAAAGATAACAATGTTTATAGAAAGCAAAAGGAAGACTTAATAAATCAAGGATAAGAAAAGATGATAAAAATACAGAGAAGAAATTATTAAAGAATAGAAAGAATATGATATATGGAATAATCCATAATGAGTATTCCAAGCATGAAGGGACATTACAGAAGACATTAATATCATGGAGATGTTGCCACGTATACAAACATATGCTTGCTGATAATAATCCAAAGAGAACAGGAAAACGTCTATCTGCCATCAAGCACTGAACCTTGATAACTACTACAGTTATATCCAATATATTTTATTATGCTGATTCATAGGAATGTGAAATACGTTTATGCTGCCGTAAATATTGAGTAACCATTGGATTAAATCTTCTAAGGAACGATGCATCCAAAGAGATAAATTGGGTTGAGGTACTTTGATGGTCGCTACACTCTCCATACTATCAGCAAAGGAAATGATTATATCGCATTGAACAATCATTGGTTATGAAAAGGATTTAATCGAATACAATAAATTTGTTGATAGCAATGCCTCAGTTGATATAACCATATATTTCCCAAAGTGATTAAGAGAGCGATTATGTGTCTAAGCGATTCATTATTAACGATTTTAATAAGAGACAGAGAACAAATAAACCATCATCCAAAATGGAATGTTCCATATCTAATGGTAGCAATGATATTAGAGGGCTGTATAACAGTAGTGATTTCTACTCAAACAGCTGTCAACCATCATCCAAGAGATGTTTATTGCCAGCGATAAAAGGTGGTGTTTTGGAGCTGCCAATAGATTGGCAGCGATAAGTTAATATAAGGAGAGCTGCGATAATGAGATTATCAATTAAAGAACTAACAGCGGCATGTAAATTTGACAATATTAAAAGCTACAGCAATTAAGATTTATTAACGAGAGAATAATTAAGTCTCAAGGGCAACCAAGAGGTGCAATTCATTAAGACCTAATATAATTTGTTTGTATCAAGGGGTATGACTCTAGAGAAGAGTCACATCTGTCCAAACCAAAGAAGCAGATATAAAAACAGATCATTGAGATGAAGGAGAGGGGCGAAGGGGAATTACTGGCAGATCTATAAATAATTTGAACAGACATATGAGGTATATGTAAGCAGTCTCTTCAAGGATCGAACAAGCTAATACAACAATTCTTGAAGTTCAGATATGTGTAGAAGAAATACAAATATGTAAGTGAAGTATCTTGAATAAGAAATAATATCATCATATACCCGCATTAAATTGGTTTAAAGAAGAATGTATAGGAAATAGAAGTGAATTATATATAAAGAATGTATATACGTTCAAGGAAATATTTAGAATAAATAAGTCATAAAGGGTAGATTTGAGTAAAAGAATGTATATGGGTTAAAAGAAGATCTTGAGCCAAAATCAAAGGGAGTATATGAACAGAATTAAAGAGGAAGCATGAGCAGACTTTGGAAACATTTACAGAAGGATTATTAAGAAGAATGTTGGATAATAGCAGAATTCAGCATTACATGAGTCCCATTGCCAAATTAGAGAAGGCCATCAAGATAGGTTCTATTCTCAGAACTAGTCTTAGAATTTTAAAATGAAATGTTTTCAGATTTAATGAAATTATATAATTACAATTCTCATTTTGACTTGGAATTGTTGTCTCAGGGAAATTAGGTAAACCTCCAAATGAGGACATTACACAAACTGCACTTATAAACTAATAATAGTCTAACAAAAAATCTATGCATGTAAATGGACATGCATGATTCAGATGCAAAGAACTAGAACTACCTAAACTAATGCAAATTACAACTGCTGTTTAAAAAACTAACTGAAGATGTTTTCCAAGCATGGTGGATCGCACAGTAGAAGGACAAGGTGGATCTCTCAATGATATGTCCGAACTGAAAGATCAAGCATCAGTTGCCTACACTCTACAGTACCTTCCTGATTTCTAAGGATCTCTTTCCTGACATTCAACCTGTGCTCTCAATACCAATCTGCCAGGCAACGGCCCCCACGGTTCTTTCTCCATTGACAGAATGAGTAGATGTCCTGAAACTGACATCAGGTCATGAGCCATAAGGACAAAATGACCATGTATATCATACCATGGCATAGCCTGCTGCCACTTAATGGAAGAAAATGTTCTCTTGTTAGTGACGGAATCTGTGATGCCCAAAAGTTTAGTTTATATAATGTCCCCACTTTGAAATACAAATTAATGGTAAATAATAATAAAATTTAAAATTAAAATACACAAGTATAATTAAATTTTAATTAAGTTAATGAACAGTCAAAAGACATGAAATGAAAAGTTGTGACTCCCTCAAACGTGAGATATAAAGGGAGACGAGAACCTCATTTTTGGGGAATCAGAGTGCAGATCTGATTTAAATAAGAAGTGCAGATCTGATTGTGAAAGGTTGTGCCCCTTTCAAAGGGCAGAAATAATGAAGAGTTGTACTCTTTCAAAGGGTACGCTAATCGTTTAAGGGTGTGTCTCTTGCCAAAGGGCATATATGATGAAGAGGTGTGACTTCTCCCTCAGATTGAGAGATATAAAAGAAAGGAATCAAAAGCAATTGGTGAGATCACCATCGCTCAGATCAGATCAGAACTGTAAGTTACAGGCAGTAACATCCTTGTTCTTCGTGGTATGCATGGAGATGTGCTTAATATATTAACTATGTTACCCCGAGTTTCCAGGACAGGGACGGCAGGGAATGGGAGTACTCGTTTCCAGGACGGTGATACTTTTTGTCAATTTTGGAGATGGCTAGTGTTAGTTTTTAGGATCAGAAATGTAAGTGTGTATTCGTCACCTTTGCAAATGATTTGAGTCTCCTTATATATCTCCATGTTTAGTGAAATGATGCACCTCTTTAGAAAGGAGACATTATTTGAAAGGGTGTGTCTTTAGTTAACAACTCTATTAATTGTTGCCTTTGTTATAATGGCCTCTCTTTATATTTGCCTTTGTTTATATGAAACACTGCCTTTGTTAGTTTTATTATTTTAAATTTAGATAAAAATATCTCCTAAAGCTACCAAACACTAACACTCCCTCTTAGCTAGGGAGATATTTTCCAGATATTTACATCATGGAGTCTCTCAACATGATGCCCACAATGGCTACACCCATTTGTGGTAAGCACAAAGGTTCCTCACGGAGTCTCTCAACATGATGTCATCATGGAGTCTCTCTACATGACGTCCACCATGGCTACTCCCATGTGTGGAAAGAAACACATGTATAAGTGCCCATCACAGAGTCTCTCAACGTGATGTCGTCATGGAATCACTCAACATGACATCCACCATGGCTACTCCCATGTGTGGAAAAACACAAGTACAAAGAGTTCATCACGGAGTCTCTCAAGATGATGTCATGGAGTCTCTCAACATGACATCCACCATGGCTAATCCCGAAGGGTGGAAAGAACCACATCTTCGTCTCAGAGATGAACAAGGGCTTTCACCTCAAATTTCTCCATCTCAGAAAAAAATGCATTAACAAGGGCTTTCACCTCAAATTTCTCCGTCTCAGAAAAAAATGCATTAACACGAGCTTTCACCTCAAATTTCTCCGTCTCAGAAAAAATGCATTAACAAGGGCTTTCACCTCAAATTTCTCTGTCTCAGAGAAAAAAGCATTAACAAGGGCTTTCACCTCAAATTTCTCCATCTCAGAGAAAAATGCATTAACAAATTTTCATAATGATGTGATTCCCTCTTAAGCTCCAAGTACTCGCATCAACCTCTTGACCTCCTCGTCCAAGGTTGCCTCTATTGGTTTGTCAAACTCCCTCTGAATGTGAACTCCCCTCCATTGACAGATCTCAGAATTTTAGTCCTCTTCCCAGACATGTCATTGTTTTACCCTACTCGCAAAGAACCGAAAACTGTTTTGCTTTCACAACTCTCAAGCCAATAGCCATTAGCATGTCTTTTCCAATGATCTTTGATAGGAACCTCACTGTTTTCCTCAATTCTTTCTAGGGCTTGGAGTTTTTTTGTTTTTTTTTTTTGAAGCAAAACTTTCGTTTCCAGATGCAACAGCAGTGGGAATTGAACCTTCGGCTTTTATTGAAGTTTCTTCCCACAAATTGGCTACTCACTCAAACGTTGTAATTCTCGGCTTTGCTTAGACCATGACCATTTGGAGTCTTGAATGCCCAAAATGTATGGAGGTGTGTCACTGAGCATGAATTCGAGCCCCGGCCTATCAGTATTCATACCAGCTCTCTACCTTCAATCTGTATGACCCTTCTACGAATTAATTGCCTCGTACAAAGAAATACAGAACAGACTTCTCAAAGTCGCATCAATCCACCACACAATACAAGAACGGATAACATCCTCATGTAACACGTCTCCATTCAAGTCTCCATTCAATTCAGCCAATCACGAGAACAGACTTAATTCATAGGATTATAAGCACCCCTTTATAAATCGACACTTCTTAATTCTCTGCACTTTGATTTATCATACTTCTCAAACTATACCCGTATATGGCATACACATGAACTGAACACTACAACAATCTGAGCACACCCACGAACTACAAATGTAGCTGACCTCACATGCAAATCGACCAAAGAAGATTACCAAAAATTGTAATGGTAATCTGCTCGTCTGAAGATTAACTCCACATTAATGACCCGTTTTCTGAGCATCATAAAGTGAGGTGTCTGCAACCTTTTCGAATGCCACAAAGGCCTTCCTCAAAATGTTTCTTTTTTATTTTAATGTAATGATAGTGGATAGAATTTAATCTTTCATGCCTTAAGTTCTCAAGACGTCCCACACACTGGAATCAGCACACTCCTGAAGCTATCGCCCTAAAATAAAAAAAAAATCAGAGGAATTTCCAAGTTGTTGCTGCAAGTCTGAAATTGCCATAAATCCATAGGCCACCACTAAGACCGCGATAGAGTAAATATAGTCGGTGAAGCATGTTGATTTTAACCGCCTTCACGTCTGATGAAAAGGATAGCTGTAGATTCAATGTTATTTCTGCTCATATACATCCACCCATATGCCTGCAAACGCCCATCAAGACTTAAGGAGGTTGTTGTTGTTAGGGGTAAAAACGTATGTTAATACGAATAATAATTATACGTGTGTTATGTGTGTTTATGTTTTGCTGTTGTCGGGAGGTTCCCATCGGGTAGTTGGGAGTTGGTGACGATTGGCAACTTGGCCAACCGTCGGGTCTATATATTGTTTGGTTGGAACCTCGGCAGGGGGAGGATGTATGGACAATTGGAGACATTGGAATAAAGATATAACTTTCTGATCTGATTATTATCATCTGTCATTCGTGTTATGATGTACAATTATTCTATTCTATGAATGCTTAGTATATGCAAGTACTACTGGGTTATTGATTATCCACCACTATACCTTTAGGGCTAAACATTTTGGCGCCGTTGCCTGAACGAACCTAGAGATAACTATGGCGGCAGGCGAAAGCGATTAATGGGCCGGCCGTTCGACCAGCAATTAATTGTCATGGGCAGCGACACATACAAGGAGAATACCGCGGAAGAGGAACGAGAGGATCAGTTGACGGCGGACTTGCTAGAGTTGTGGGACGTGCCGGTCACGCAGTACGTGCAACGAGAGGCCCAGGAGAGAGCCGTCTCGGAAGGCACAATACGTGGTGAACTCACCGTCAGCACCCCCGTCTTTGACCTCCTCGGGAGCATTCCAAGGTTACTTGCCAGAAACTTGATTGCACGGCAAAACCAAAGAGAAGAAACAGCAAAGGAACTTCGGCGGCAACAAGTTCTCCGACAGTACGAGGAACAAAGTCGTGGGGAGGAAGAGGAGAGGGAGGCCAATCAGCGTCGTACCTCTGGCACTTGATGCCCCTACGGCCAAACAAAGAGAGGTTGCCGACTCAAAGAGTCCGGAGAAACACAACAGAAGTCAGAGTTGTAGTCGGGAGAGGCAAAAACCGTGTACGTGGAAGGAGTTGGCTGAGGTCGCCAGGAACCTGCCACTTCCAGACATAGCGGAGGAAGATCTCGCCGACCAGGCCCCACACTCGACGTCAAGTGAAGAAGACTCCGAAACAAAATCACAGAGCACCCAATCGAAAATTTCCGAACAAGGAGAGGAGACGGTACGAGACCTGCACGAGGAAATCGCCACTATTTTCGAAGCAACGTTGTTCGGCATTAAAAAACTTGTCTTTGTCAGAGGGCATCAAAATAGGAAGATTGGACCCGGAAACCCCGGGAGGGAGGGACTATAGAAGTGAAGGTGACCAAAGCCCGATTGGCAGGGACCCAACCAAACCAGGAGTGTACGACACCACCCGGACACATAGTACCTTCCCGGCATATAGCCATTTCCAGGCACTACATAAAACCGCACAGAAAAGAATGATGGCACACACCCCAGAGAAACAAAAACTTCCAAAATTCATGGGCGACGGATGAGAGGATCCCGTACGGCATTGCAAGACATACATTACCATCTGGCCGGGACTACTGGGTGAAGGCATTTCCAGCCACCTTGCGAGGAATAGCGATTGACTGGTACACAGACCTCGATGCGCAGCATAAAACATCCTGGAGCAATCTAGAGAAGGCCTTCGAGGGACAATTCAAACTCCTACGGGACGACAACAAGATTGTGGCGGAAATTTACAACACCAAACAAGGAAAAAACGAAAGTGTACGCACATATAACAGACAGCTGAGGAAACTACTAAACAAAATGGAGAACCAGCCGACGGATGGCCTCAAGAAGCGGTGGTTCGTGGAAGGATTGGTACCATCCCTAAGAAGGACGATGAAAGTAGTACCTCCACCATCGTACGATAAAGCATACAATCATGCCATGGATATTGAAAGTGAAAACAAGACATCCCGGGGGAAGCGACTAAGCAGCGATGGTGACAGTACGGACGACGACAACGACGGAGGATCAAAAACAGTGCAAGCACTCCGCAAAGATATGATGAGGATGATGAAGGAGTTAAAAGGTGACAAAGAAAGTGGTAGGGAAGGAAAAGAACTATGGTGTACTGATTGCAAGACCAAAGGGCACACTAAAAGAGGTTGTCCCCGAAAAGTCTTCTGTGACATCTGCCAATAACGGGACATTCCACCAAGGAATGCCCGTACAACTTGAAGGCACAAAGCACACAAGTGCTCTATGCCCAACCCGACCAAACCACACCACCAGCAACACCTCCAAGGCCAACAACAAACCCTGATGCCTCACCCAAAGGATACAGAAACAATCGACGGGCGAACAATAGATCCAATAATAACACACCAAGGAGCAGAATTCAATACGACGGGAAGGGGCGACCCATGATTCAGTGCAAGAAGTGTAATGAATGGGATCACTTTGCCCGAGAATGCCAAAACGGAGGTGATGTAGGAAGTTTGTTGTGCAGATGGTGCGGTCCAGGGAATCACGAGGACATAGATTGCCCAAAGCAAAAAGGGGTGAACATGCTCGATGTAGAGGGATCAAAGGAAGACGTACTGGCAATCACAAGGTTGCAAAATAAGAAAGCCATGTACCCAAACCCTCGCACATAAAAGACTTCAGGAGGCAAGGGCAGATATCCAATGGGTGATGGCTGGAGAATGGAGGGCCTCACACCTGGCCGCCGATACGTCGGTCCGGCCGAAACCAGAAAAAATTATCATCAAGCAGATGTTACAAACCACAATACCTGTACGGGTGTACGACCCTCTGCAGACCATGCCACAGATAAGGATGGCTTTGACAAATATAACCATGGACACTACCCCTGGACAGGAACACCAAACGGTGGCGAACCCATGTAGTACGAACCCAGGGAAGGAACCTGGTACAGATGCCATGAATCCTATGCTACTCGCGGTGGGCGCTGGGCGAAAACTAGCAGTAGTAGAGATGGATATAATGGGGCAAAAGCTTACTAACACCATCGTTGATGGTGGGTTCGGAGTCAACGTACTAAAGGAGGGAACTTGGCGAAGCCTTGGAAAGCCTACCCTCTAGCCACCAACCTTCCACCTAGTCGGTGCCGACCAACACGGTATCAAACCCCTCGGCACCCTCATTGGCACAAAAGGTGGTAATTGGGACGCAACAGTTCCTCCTGGATTTTGTAGTCATTCCGATGGAAAGGAAAGCGTACGACGCTCTTCTAGGAAGGGGGTGGCTGATCATGGCCAAAGCTAATCACAACTGGAAAAGGAATACGCTCTCAATCGAGAGTGACGGTCATAAGTATGTAATTGATCTCAAGAACCAGTCTGTCAGCGAAGAGCTCGCGTCATCAGACTCCGATTCAGAAGATTCCAATCGATGGGAGTGGGGCTCTAAAGGAGGAAGAGGCGGGAAAGAATCCGACGAAGGAGGAGTATTGGAGTTAGACGGGTGTTCAGAGGATGGAGCCAGTTCGATGGCAGGACTTTTTCATTGGCAAATGGAGGACTATGAGGTCTTCCACCCGGAATGTCACATGCTGCAAATATGTGAGTTAGGAGAATCAAGCGGGGAGACAGAGGAACAACCTTCCCCCCAGAGTATGGTAGATATCAAGAAGGAATGGCAAGAGTGGATGGCACGCCAACACACCAGTTTGATAGGGATAAACCCACCAAGTATGAGGAACGAGATGTGGAGAAGATTAATCTAGGCAACGAAGCAGTACCTCAGATGATACTGGTAGGAGATGACTGGAACCCTATACTGAAGGCAGCAGCCTTCAAGATATTTCTAGAATATAAAGATGTCTTCGCCTGGACCTACAAAGACTTGAAAGGAGTACCGCCAGAGCTGTGCGTACATCGCATAACCCTCGTACTAGGAGCCCAACCGGTACGAAGGAGGCCGTATACGATGAACAAAAACTATGCAGCCAGAGTCAATGAGGAAATCAACAAAATGCTAGAAGCAGGGATCATATTCAAAGTGGAGACAAGTGACTAGGTTTCCCCAATAGTCATCTCCCTTAAAAAAGAAGCTAATTAGATAAGGATATGTGTGGACTTCAGGTACCTAAATGCAGTAACCATAAAGGATCCATTCCCGATCCCATTCACTGACAGTATTCTGGAAGAAGTCGCCGAGCACGAGATGTACACATTCCTAGATGGATTCTCCAAGTACAACCAGATTAGTATGGCGGAAGAAGATAAGCTAAAGACCACATTTGTGGTTGAGGAAGGAGTGTACGCCTATAACCGCATGCCCTTCGGGCTATGCAACGCGCTCGCGACCTTCCAGCGAATAATTCTGCACATTTTTTACAAGATGTCAGTAGGAAATTTCAGAGCATTCCTGGATGACTAGTCGATTTTCAGCGATCAGGACACTCATTTGAAGGCCTTGGGAGAGTGCATGGAGAGATGTCGGAAGGCTAGGCTAGCTCTGAACCCAAAGAAGTGCAGATTTATGGTACCACAAGGGAAACTCCTGGGCCACATCGTCTGTAAGGAAGGATTGAAGATAGACCCAGACAAGATAGGAGTAATTGTCAACATGGAAAGTCCAACGAACGTAACAAGGGTGAAATCATTCCTCGGCCACGTAGGCTACTACCGAAGGTTCATCAAGGGCTTTGCGCAGGTGTCGTGGCCATTAGATAAGTTGACAAGGAAAGGAGAGCTGTTTGTATGGGGTACGGAGCAAGAAGAAGCCTTCACGGAATTAAAAGACCGACTAGTGAGTGCATCGATATTGGTATACCCAGACTGGAACAAAGAATTTCACGTGCACATGGATGCCTCCAACTTTGCAATTGGTGCTACCCTCGCCCAAGTAGGGGCACAAGGACTAGACCATTCCGTTTTCTTCGCAAGTCGACTCCTGTCAAAAGCAGAAAGAAACTATAGCACAACGGAACGAGAGGCACTAGGGATGGTGTATGCAGTTCAGAAGTTCCGATACTACTTGTTGGCCACACCGTTCACATTTTATGTGGACCACTAGGCGCTAATGTACCTAGTGAATAAACCAATCATCCAAGGGAGGGTAAGTCGGTGGCTACTGCTTTTACAAGAATTCACCTTCACCATTGTCGTACGGCCAGGAAAGTCCCATGTGATAGCAGATCAGCTATCAAGGATTAGATCAGGAGAACCGGCCGAGGGAGTGAACGAAGATTTCCCAGATGCCCACTTGTTCCAAATTGCAACACTGCCAACCTGGTATGAAAAGATAGGGCAGTGCCTATCTACTTCCACATTTCCAAGTGAGATGCCTCCAGGGGAACGAAGGAAATTGGCACTAAAGAGCAAAACCTTCCAACTAATTAATGGACTCCTATACAAGATGGGCCCCGACCAAATCCTAAGGAGGTGTGTCGTGGAGGAGGAAGTCCGCGGTATACTAAAGGAGGCACATGACGGATTGGCAGGTGGACATATGGAACCAGATGCAACCGCTAGGAAAGTGCTCCTGGCAGGGCTATGGTGGCCAACTCTACACACAGACGCCCGAGAGTGGGTGATCAGATGCGACACCTGTCAACGAGCCGGAAAACCTCTCAAGAGGGACTTCATGCCTCTCTTTCCTTCCCAGCCGCAAGAACTATTCGAACGATGGGGTCTAGACTTTGTGGGACCTTTGAAACCAAGTAGCCTGCACTGGTGCAAGTACATTGTGGTAGCCACAGAATACCTCACTAAGTGGGGAGAAGTTAGGGCCTTGCCCGATAACACAGCTTTGAGTACGGCACGGTTCTTGTACGAACAGATATTCACCAGGTACAGGATACCACTTCGAATCACTAGTGACAGAGGAGTGCACTTCATCAATCAGGTAATCCATACCATGACCGTGGAATTTAAAATATTCCACAACCTATCCAGCCTGTACTATCCCCGTGCTAATGGCCAGGCAGAGGCAACCAACAAAGTGCTGGTATCAATAATTTACAAGTCATGTGGGGTGGAACAAGAGGACTGGGAGGAAAGACTACCAGCCGTGCTATGGGCCCACCGTACAACATACAAAGTCACTATCGGGCATACACTGTTCCAACTCATGTATGGCCAGGAGGCAGTGGTACCAGTCGAGTACATCGTGCCAAGCCTTCGGGTGGCGGTAGAAAATCGATTAGGGGACACCAAAAGCATGAATGCAAGGCTGGATGGGTTGGTAAAGCTGGATGAACGGAGACTAAAGGCACAATGGGCGACTGAGGTGGCACAACATCGGCGGAAGCATTGGTACGACCAGCATCTGCGGAAAGCCAATTTCTGACCAGGATAGTTAGTTTTGAAGTATAACGGTCGGAACGAACTTCGACCAAGGAAGTTCAAGGTCCGGTGGCTCGGGCCCTATAAAATCAGAGAGGTCGGCAGTAACAGATCAGTGAAACTAGCAACTCTGGATAACAATCCGATCAGGGACCCCGTGAACGGTTCCAAGTTAAAAATCTACAAGGAAAGAAATAAACCTGTGATTGGGATCAACATGCTAGGATATGCCACGAGAGGACATTGGACCATTGGTCAAGACAAGGAGATCCAGGAAGACCCAGTAGTACAAGAGGAACCCTACAGGAGGGATGACGATTGGGCAAAGCCCTTAACGACCATAGAAGAACGACTTGTACCAAAAAGGGTGGAAGGTGTAGCAGTCCCAGGATTCACAAACATCTCACGAATGCGTATTTCGGAGACCCAGTTGTGTGGGTACGGGTCTCGGGATATTGGAAAAAATGGGCGCCATACGAAGGAGATCGGGAAGGGTACGTCGCATATGACATCGACGAAGAAGCAGAAGCTCGAAGGAAAACTGGGAACCCACTTACAGAAGTGGAGCCGAGAGACCTAGAGGACAAACTCAACCTGGAAGAATATGGGGCAACCCTGGGACCATGTTTAAAAATGGTACTGAAGACAGAGGATCTATTTGTCATCGCGTCCGGGGCAAGCGAGATGGAGGCTGGACCTAACTCATTATATCGGGTGATTCCCAACCCGACTAGACCTCCGGAGATCGACGGAGAAAAAGTAAAATGGTACCACCAATACGGGGACCGGTACATTGACGGCCGCTACAAGGGTGTGGGACCCGCACCACTGGTGGACAAAATATGGGACCTGGAATACGTAGGGACCTGCTGCGCCCAAGAATGCTACAGAAGACTACCACATGTGCGTACTTGGTTGCATGACTCAAAAATAAAAATGAGGACACCCAACAATACACTAGGAGTGAAGAGGAGGAACAATGAGGAGGGAGATTCCGAATGGGAACTAAACAAGAAATGGAAGGAGGATAAGACGAGGAATGTCGAACCAAGGAAGGAAGGGAGGAAAGAGCAAAGTAATAGGCCAACCAGATGGAAACAAAGGAGATAGGGGAACTTTGCAACCGGAAAAACAAATATAGTCAACTGGCCAGGGACTTGCAGGAGACCAACCAGAGAGCACAATCAGGCCAAAAGGTACCTGGGCAAATTAAAGGCGTGGAAGCTAATATTGAAAAAGTCGTGTCAGATGAAAGAAACAAGACGACTAGAAAAACTAGGGGCTTGGAAGGGTGAGGAAGAAAGGTACTGGAAAAAAGCAAGTTCGTTCGAAACTCAATTAGCAGGTAGGAACAAATTAAAAAATCAGGCAAGTAGAAGTAAAAATAATAGGGAAAAAGTAAGACTGCTAAAGAAACAATTATTTTATATTAAATTGATAAGGCATTTTTACCTAACCCTAATTCTGGCAAAGGGAAAAGCTTATAAAAACCCCCACAAAGCCTCATTAGACACAACCCAGGATGATGGACCTGACAGACAGACAAGACTAGGTGTACGAAGGGAAGTAGTACACCGTACGGATCAGGGGAATACTTCAAGGACAGAGACAACAGTCAGGAGTACGTGTATGGACGCACAAGAGGGGACAATTCCGCATAGTGCACGGAGTGAACGATCAAAAGGGCAGGAAAATCGGAAGGCTGTACCATACGACGTACGGCGTGCAAGAAAGAGTCCACAATGCAACACAGAGGTCATACCGTACGATATACAAAACTCATCAAAAGGGGAGCACAGGCACGACACACAGGCTTCGTATGGTGTACGGCATACAAGGATTGGAATTGGCCCAAGAAAAGCAGACCAACTGCCGTACGAGTACGGCTTAGGAGAAGCAAGGCATTACCAACTAGTAGTACCGTACGACGTACGGAGCTACCATACGTCCATAACCTCCAAAGGCAGTCCCCCACCGTACGATGTACGGCCCATTTCCGCCAATACGTACAGAGCAAAGATATCCGTACGACAATCAACAGCGACAACAGAGATATCCGTATGGCAACAAGCAGTGACAGTTGTCAGACAGACAGAGGCATTCGTACGGCCATCAGTACCCGTACGGCCAATAGCATTCGTACGGCCAGCAACATCCGTACGGCAATCAACATCAACCCCACCCATAAGGCAAAGTCCATACAGCGTACGGCATCAGACAGGCAGACAAGGAGATCCGTACGGCGTAAGGTACCAGGTGGACAGGCAAAGATATCTGTACGATAGGCATTCAGCAAGACAAATAAGGAGGTCGTACAGCAAGGAAGCGAAAAGTGACACAACAGGCCGCACCAACTGGCGAGACAATCTGTCAGGCGGTTATAATACCGACTCAAGTAGGGGTATGGGTAGAAGAGCAGAGAAAGACAATTGCAATACAACCATGACTGCCACAGAGCCTACTAGCCGCAGGAAAACCAGGAGCAGACTGAAGGCAACGAAGGACTCAGAGGAACTCACAGCCGCAAATGTAGCATTCGAGAGAGTGACTAGCAGTGAATGTCGTACCTGGTGGGAGGAAAACCCTCCAAACCATGTGATGAAGGAATCGCTTAAAAAAGCACAAGTCAACCACGTTGTGCAGATGCCCATATTTAACATTAAAGAGTCCGAGCCAATCCTACGGACCATGGTATCCAGGTATAACCCTCACGAACGAGCTTCAGTCATCCAGTTTCAAGGGCACACAGTGCGGGTTTCATTCAAACCTGAGGATTTTAGGCGTGTATTTGGCATACCGGATAAAGGAGCAGCTGCTGCCAAACCAACCAAAAACCTTACTGGAGAGAAGAAAAAATGGTTGATAGACTTGGTGTGCCGAGACGACCTCACAAAAGAGCAGTGGAAGAGCGTCTGGGTCGACAGCAGAGGAATGAAGCGTAGTTTTATCGCACCAGGAGAGTGGAGGATGTTGATGGACCTGGTTAAAAGCCGCCTGACAGGGGCCAACCGGGCCTCAGATATCGCCATATGGATGATTGGGTTAGTGAATGGGATCAAATGCGAGAAAGTGTACAACTGGGGGCAACTCCTGGCAAAACGAATTCACGACTTCTTGAGATTAGAGCACAAAGCATTCTACATGTGCCATCATGCCATCAGTTTGTTCTTAGATGCAGTACGCCTACAGGTACCGCCAGAGGATTGGGGGACCTTCGAACCTCACGGACGGGTAGAACCAAATAAACCCACTGTGTACTACAACATTCACCTGGACACCCTTGGCGACACAGCGCAGCCCACACGGAAGAGGAGGCAGCTAGACACATCTGTGGAAGTGGAAGAGTTTAGCAGTGCTGAGGAGTCCGAGGAAGCGGAAGAAACGGAAGAACTGGAAAGTGGGGATGAAGGGTTCCATCTGTCGAAACACACCACTGTAGAGGAGGAGAAAACAGAGTCGTGCTAGCAGGAAGAAGATGAAGAAGAGGAGCAACAAGGGGGATTGCGGGCACAATGGAAGAGCACGAGGGTGAAGTTTACACCCTCAAAATTAGCCTCAGCACACCTGGTACCTCAAGAGGCGCTTGCAGTCACCAGCCCCGTAGGAGATGTACGACCTGTGGGGGTATTATCCCAGAAGATTGGGGAAGGGGAGCCGCCGACACAACGACGAGTATCGTTGCCATAGATTAGTTTAGCCGTACTGGCAGCAGGAACTGGTACAGAAACTGGTACGACGGCAGCAAAAACTGGTACGATGGAAGTAGGAACTAGTACAATGGCAGCAGAGACCGGTACAGCGGCAACATGAACTAGTACGGCGAGAACAGGGACTGGTGCGACAGCAGCAAAGACTGGTACGACATCAGCTAGCTTAGAGGCAGCCCTGGGTACTATGACAGATGAGGATATAGACACGTCGCTGGATGGGTGGCTAGGACAGTTCGCGCTCGCCCCACACCTGCCCCCCTCCCCCGCACCACATAACATGGCTATCAGGCCCGACGTGACTCCAGATAGTGAGGTCACTATCCCAAATGAGGAGAGACCCACTGATCAGAAGCAGTAGGGAAAGGACGAGCAGAGCAGTGCCCTGGAGGGGACTCTCACTAGACTCCATATCACACTACCTGATCCGAGTGACCCAACAGGCTCACTCAGACGATTCCTGACGGAGCTACAAGGACTCTCGGATGTTGCACGCGGCATGGCTCAGCTGACTGGACATATGGAGGTTGGTAATTCAGCCGATGCTACACAGCTGTGTCATTTTATGGCCCAGGGGTACAAAGATGAGTTCACGCAGCACCTTGAGCAACAAGGATGGTTGGATAATAGTACACTTGAGATGATTCAGAACTGGACCCACAAGCGCGTGATAGGAGGCTTAGGCACCTTAGGCACCACTTTCCGCAGTATGGAGGGAAATTTTCGCGAGGTGTACTTACAGATGTGGCAACATCAAGTGGAGAAAGAGGCCCAACAGATCTACATAGTAACCCTGGAAAAAGAGAGCAGGAAGCAGACGAAGTTGGCCACAATTGAAAAGAGCTTGAGGAAGGAGATGGAAATGAAGATGACTACATATGAGGCCCGTTGCAGCATGCAGGAGAAGGAGGCACAGGCATTGCCAGCCCAGGTGGCGACGCTCACTTCACAGCTGGAGCAAAAAGATGGAAAGCTGATGGAAGCTGTTCACATGGTAAAGAAAGCACGGGAACGACAGTTAATGGCAGAAAAGAATCTGAAAACTCAGGCTAGGCAGCAACCTCAGCCTACTACCACTACAGGGACGCCTCCTCCCTCTTCTCAGTCTTAGCCATGTTTTATTTCAATTTCTCTTGTCTGAGTCGTCTGGAAGACGACTACGTTTTTGGGGGGGGATAATGTTAGGGGTAAAAACGTATGTTAATACGAATAATAATTATAAGTGTGTTATGTGTGTTTATGTTTTGCTGTTGCCAGGAGGTTCCCGTCGGGTAGTTGGGAGTTGGTGACAGTCGGGTATATATATTGTTTGGTTGGAACCTCGACAGGGGGAGGATGTATGGACAATTGGAGACATTGGAATAAAGATATAACTTTCTGGTCTAATTATTATCATCTGTCATTCATGTTATGATGTACAATTATTCTGTTCTATGAATGCTTAGTATATGCAAGTACTACTGGGTTATTGATTATCCACCACTATACCTTTAACCACCTTCACGTCTGATGAAAAGGATAGTTGTAGATTCAATGTTATTTCTGCTCATATACATCCACCCATATGCCTGCAAACGCCCATCAAGACTTAAGGAGGTTGTTGTCTTATTTACAGTCCACAAGCTGAGACTCCATGGCTAGGAACAGACCCATGATCCCTGATATGGACTCACTCGCACCTCAAAAACACTCAGCAAATAAGAATCAATCAGCTACGGCCTCCTAACAGGTCATTCATGCTAGCTCTGAGTCATTTGCATGCCACGTATGGGTTCAAAAATGCCTGCAACCTGGAGATATGACTCCACAACTCACGCATCTAAAAACCACTGCCTCCCAGCTGATATGAATGATATAAAATTCTGCCTTGGAAATTTGCTTCAATCTTTCTAAAATCCACTTTGATACCATGTTAGTTTTTAGGATCAGAAATGTAAGTGTGTATTTGTCACCTTTGCAAATGATTTGAGTCTCCTTAAATATCTCCATGTTTAGTGAAATGATGCACCTCTTTAGAAAGGAGACATTATTTGAAAGGGTGTGTCTTTAGTTAACAACTCTATTAATTGTTGCCTTTGTTATAATGGCCTCTCTTTATATTTGCCTTTGTTTATATGAATCACTACCTTCGTTAGTTTTATTATTTTAAATTTAGAGAAAAAATATCTCCTGAAGCTACCAAACACTAACAGCTAGGGGACGGCAAAGGGGACGGCTATATAAAAATAGGGAAAATTAGAATATATAAAGAAATTTATAAAATTCATATGAAAACATGGATAAAACATGCACATATACATTATAGAACCTTAACATATAAGAACCAGCAGAGTTCTTATGGCAAATTTGTGTTAAATTGAGAGTCAACGTCAAATTGCTTATAGAATTCATCATCAAAATTCACTGTCTGTATGCAGAATTTATGGGGTCGTCCCCTAGGAGTCCCCTGTCCCAGGGACGGGGATGCCTAAAAAAAATCAGGAACGCATCCTCGAGTAACGTAGTATATTAAGTCTGATGATATTCTTATGCAGAATTTAATAGTAATATTAATATAGACTGCAATATGAATGACAGTCATACTTAATTCCATCTACATTCATAAAAGGGGACATTACAAGTGGTATCAGAGCATGAACTTGCCAGCCTATAGGGTAAGGATAAATCAATTATGTATTCTAATCAATGAGAAGGGATATACTAACTCCATCCAAAAATATGGCAACAACTAAATGACAATGGTATCATATATACACCAGATTAAGAGAGAATATTATATGAAGATTTGAGGTGAAGTATATGAAGAGTTTGTAACAGACTTTTGAGAAGAGATTGTGGATTCTTTATGACAATCTTATGATCAGATTATAGAAGACTCTATAGCAGATTTGTGGAAAACTTTATAGCAGATTTGTGAAAGAGATTTATTGTGAATTGTGGAATAATGATTACCCCAAGAGATGGAATTGGTCATAGTTGGACATTCCTGCCTCTTGTGGGCTAAGTGATGAATTGATTACCCCAAGAGATGGATCTAGTCCTGGTTGGATGCTCCTGCCTCTTGTGAGTAAAGTGATTTGGCCCAAGAGATGGTTTTGGTCTTGGTTGGACGCTCCTGCCTCTTGTGGATTGGTTACTCCAAGAAATGGTTCAATTCCTGGTTGGATGCTCCTGCCTCTTGTGGATAGAGATGGTTCTAGTCCTAGTTGGACACTCCTACCTCTTGTGGATTGGTTACTTTGAGAGATGGTTCTAGTCCTGGTTGGACGCTCTTGCCTCTTGTGAGGAAAGTGATTTGGCCCAAGAGATGGTTTTGGTCCTGGTTGGATGCTCTTGCCTCTTGTGGATTGGTTACTCCGAGAGATGTTTCTAGTCCTGGTTGGACGCTTCTTCCTCCTATGAGTAAAGTGAATTGACCCAAAAGATGGTTTTGATCCTAGTTGGATGCTCCCGCCTCTTGTGGATTGGTTACTCTAAGGGATGGTTTTGGTCCTAGTTGGACACTCCTGCCTCTTGAGAGTAAAGTGAATTGGCCCAAGAGATGGTTCTAGTCCTGGTTGAACATTCCTACCTCTTGTGGATCTAGCTTACTGGGTTCGCCTCCACACCCCCCTGGTTTGGGTCCGGTACGGTCCGGGTCCCTGGTTCGGGTCCGGTCAGGCCTTGGTTCGACCAGGGGTCGAATTTCCCGGAGGGGGTTTGACCTAGTTCAAACTCGGGTGGACCAAGATCGAACCAGGTTGAACTCGGGCAGACCCAAGTCCAACCCAGACTGCTGGGCAGCCCAAAACGGGTATTTTTATGCAAAATTTAAAAAAATTTTGAAATCCGCCATGTAAAAAGTCAATTTTATACCCTAAAAGTGACTTCTAAAACATAATCTTGGCTCATTTCTCCTCATTTGTGTTGCAAACAAAAGTTTTTTGACAGCAGGTTGAAGAAAGGGTGAACAAAGTTTGGCTTCCAAGATCAAATAGGAGGAGTTGAAGACTGATTTTTGAAGCTTCAACAAGTGTTGCAGCATCATTTCCATACATTGGCAAGCTCCCATTGGCTACAAGAGGTAGGTTTTTTAACATTTTTTTCCAACTATTTTTGTTTCACAAATTGTCAAACATGAAACGTTAATTGTTTTTCATTATTTTGTTTTTGTTTTTGAATATGTTTATGTTATTTCTTGCCATAGGAACTAGAATGGCATCTACCTTTTCCTCCGTTGGCAATGAACAAACAATTACAAAACAAATAAATGATCTGAATTCTCCCTTATGGAAGTATGTTGACATTTTAAACCAACTTCCAAGAGGTGGGGGATTCTGTTGGAGATGCCAAGGATGTGGTATTGAACGTAATAGTTCATATTATCAGGTGGTAGGCCATTTGTGTGGAATAAAAGGAAAAGAGGCATCAAAAAATGCCCTGGAAAAGATGGTAAACCTATACCAGATGAGACAGTGATGAAATATTTTAAGGAGCATCAGGCAGAAGAGAGAGAAGCTCGTAGATTGAATCAAACCGCAGCAAAGAAAACAAGTGGAATGCAAGCGCCATCTAATCCCGACGTTGTAGTACAAGACCACACCTTTTCCACAAATGAACCTAAAAATGAACCACCCTTGACACGCAAAAGAACAAAGGGGCCTTTAGAAACCGCATTTCAAAATGAGAGTAGAGACATTGCTGACCAAAATATAGAAAGGTGCATTTGTGCAAATGGGTTGGCTTTCAATATTGTTCGCTCCCCATATTGGAAGCAAATGATAAAAAGTGTTAATGAAGCTCCAAGAGGGTATAAGGGCCCATGTTATGAGAAGGTACGTCGAACATTATTGGACAAAGAGGTGAAGAGGGTTGAAGATGCATTGAAACCCATAAGGGATTCATGGGCTGAGACAGGTGTAACAATTGTTTCAGATGGGTAGAAAGATGCTAAAAATCGTCCATTGATCAATGTCATAGCGGTGTCCCCTAAAGGGGCAATGTTTTTGAAAGTTGTAGATTGTGAAGGCCAAGTAAAAGATGGCCAATTTATTGCAGAAATTCTCATCTCCACCATTGAGTCAGTGGAACCCCGCAATGTTGTCCAAGTCATAATGGACAATGCAAGAAATTGTAGAGCTGCTGGTTTGTTGGTTGATGAACGCTATGATCACATCTTTTAGACACCTTGTGCGGTCCATTCACTCAATCTTGCGCTACAAACGATTGGGACTGAAATAAAATGGATTAGAGATGTGTATGCAAAGGCTGGGGACATCCAAATGTTCATCACAAACCACCACATGTCTCGAGGGATCTTTAGATCCTTTTCGAATTTGGAGCTATTGAAGGTAAGTGAAATAGTAATTTAATTTTACATTTTTTTATTTTTTTTATTTCAATGTTCATAATATCATTGTGTAAGCTATATTGTGTATTCTTCTTTAAAGTTTGGCTTTATTTTTTAATCATTTTGGCATTAATTTGTGTTATAGGTTGCTGAGACTCATTTTGCATCAAACACAATCGTCTTAGAACGACTTGTGAATGTTAGAGTGGCACTATGCAATATGGTGATCAGCAACAATTGGACTGTATGGAAGCAGAGTAGCAGTGAGAGGGTAGAAAAAATTAGGGAGAGAATATTGAATGAGAAATGGTGGGATCTTGTTACATATCTCCTAAGTATCACTGAGCCCATTATGAGTATGATTCACTATACCGACATGGATAGGCCTTGCATTGGTGAGATTTATGATGGCATTGACTCAATGCTTGAAAAAATAAAGTTCACTATAAATGCAAAAGAGAATGACCCAGAGTAGAAATTCTTCAAAGAAGTGAAAGCAATTATTGTAGAAAGGTGGAATAAGATGACCACTCCTTTGCATCTTCTTGCCTATGCCTTGACACCAAAGTACTATAGCAATCAATTTCTTGATAAACCAAGAAGAATTCCACCATGGAGAGATCTAGAAGTATCTGATGGGTACAAGGCAGCATTTCTTGGACTATATCCTGATGACGATTTGCGAGATAGTGTTGGCACTTCGTCATAGATCCAAGAAGGATGCTCATAGCTGGTGGTACTTCCATGGTGCATGCTTCCAACACCTACACCCCCTCGCTGTAAAAGTTTTATCACAAGTAAGTTTAATTAATTAAAAGTTATCACAAGTTTATTTATAGTTTACTTTGTCTTCATAGGTTGCTAGTAATTTTTAATTTTAATTTTATTAATGTATAACTTTAATTGTTTACTTTGTCTTCATAGGTTGCTAGTTCAACTGCTTCATAAATAAATTGGAGCACATATTCTTTCATCCACTCAGTAAAGCGCAATAGGTTGCTATCAAAAAGAGCGGAGAATTTAGTATATGTGCATTCCAACCTACATCTTCTTTCACACAAACAACGTGACTACACACAAGGGAAAACGAAGATGTGGGATATAGAGCCAAAGCATACTGATTTGGATGCTCTCAGTTCTCAGCTTCTTGCATTGACACTTGATGACTTGGAGGGCGAGCAAACTTATAGTCCAAGTGCAAGTGGCGTTGGCTCATCTAATGTCAATGTCAATGATGAGGAGGATGAGGAGGATGAATTAGCTGATCCATTTGATGATTAAACTTTATATTGTTGAAAGTTGAAACAATGATACTTGAATATTTTGTCATTTTGATAATAAACTTGATGTATATGATGTCATTATGGTATGATTGTGATGCTATGATTACAAGTTTATGTTTGTTTTGTTGTTTATATGATGCTATGTGACATGCTAATCTTAATTCATGCTTACAGGTTGCACAAATATTAAAATATATATATATAAAAAAAAATTTACATGTTTTTGTACTAATGAACCCAAACCCCTTTTCAAAATTTTGCCGAAACGGCGTACCACTTCTTCGAACCCGAACCGGCAAGCTAGTTGTGGATTGGTTACTTCGAGAGATGAAAATGGTCCTGGTTGGACGCTCCTACCTCTCGTGGATGAAATGATAGAGTGATTGGCCCAAGGGATGGATCTGGTTTTGGTTGGACATTCATGCTTCTTGTGAACCAAGTAAACTATATCTACATGTGTATGCTTGTAGCTGAATATATCCATGTGTCTACTTGTTGACGTGTATTTTATACACCATCATACACAGAATAAAATACCAATAGGCATCTTATCCTCTCTTGAGAAAAAGCCTCTAACTGCTGAAGATTCGCATAAAGGATCAGTTAGAAAGACTCCAAGGTTCTGGTTAGTAGGGTCTCTACGTGTGGACAAGCTTCCAGTGGTATGATGTGATTTGTTGTTTCCTCCAAGGGGTCTTACGCTTCCGAAAGTTCAAGATTTGCTAAACTAAAGAAACTTTTCAAAAATAACAAAAGAGTAGGGTTTGAAAGAGGTCTAATCTAATCTAACCCTAAGAATGACTTCGTGTGAACAAGACTTGGCAAGATTCAACCAATTTCAATTTTGCCATAAGATAACAACTCAATTGAAATTGATGCGATCTTCTAAGGTAACAAAATGATATTCAATGCATCAAAGATCAAAGACACTACCACGAAGGTACATATCCAAGATACAATAATGATTGAAGATTAAGGGACTCAAAGTATTCTCCAGTCGACCACACAAGGCGTTCCTACAATCAGCAAGAAGCTAGTGGTATGGAAAGCGAATCCTACCAAAAATCAAGTCTCACACTATGTCCTTCAAACTTATACACTACTTTGATTGAGCATGATTCAAGTAAATTAAACAACCATGAAGATAACCAAGAAAGTTGCAACAAAACACCATAACTTCAATATTTTATTGATTTCCAAGTCATCATGTACAACAATTGCTTGAATTCCTTTCCTCAACTCAATCTTGCTACAAGATAAAATTGCTTCTAACTCTAAATTCTCTAATACAATAAACTCTCTGATATCTAACTATTACATCAACTACTACTCTATGAAATGAAAAAATGAGGGTATAAATAGCATCCTCAATTACAATGAAAGGTCCAGATTGAAAGTAGATCAACGGTCAAGATCATGACACCTAAACCCTAATTAGGGTTTGTTACAAATGGCCTCCTTTTTACTGAACAATATTAAATGCATAGCCAAATATTAAATTTGGCACAAAAACCTAGGAGACGTAAACCAATGACAAATAAGATGCCATGTCATCTATAACAACCTCTCATCTAGAATCTTATTCCCTTTCCAATTCTCTTTTTTAGCATATGCAATGAATCTTGACACGATTCCTTCGATTTCTGCAATTGGAATCTCGGGAAGATTCTTCATACTCTCTTCTAAGTGGATGACTTGATCGAATGCATCTAGAAGAGCTACGTCCCATGAAGTTTCAAGTTCTTTCGTTCTTTCAATCAGGAGCATGGTGGCAAACATCTGATCATATTGCTCATCTATAACATTTGCGTCCTTGCAAAAGATGGCCTTGATTCTATCCTCTAATTCCTGCATATCCACATCTGTCTCGACCTCGATCCTTCTGCCAAGAATGGTACGAAGTACCTCAAATACTCTGTCCTGGATCGGATTGATCACCTCCTCAACTTGGCTACATCTAGTACTGATGTCCTCAAAGAAAACACTCTTCATATGGAGTAAGGTTGACCACTGAAGCAAACTGTGAGGTCCTCCATCCATGATCTTCTCTTGTGCCAAGACCTTCCTTGATGTGTGTCTTATTACTTTCAAGACAGGAATGATAACATCTTTGGTATGGGCAAATGCGGCTACTGTTATCATCAAATTGTGGATTATCTCAAGAACCTGGATAGCTTGATGAATAATCTTCATCATCCTTGTTACAAACTCTATGGCAACTGTATGAGATTTATCCATCCAAGTACTTGTGCGCTGGACCATATTCTTGAATCTTTCTGCCTCATTGATTGATTGAAGTGGAAGTGCTTGCACTGGTGATCTAGCTGGATCCTAACGTCCCAAAGGTTCATTGATGTGACTGAAATATGTCCTCCATGCACCGACCTCTCTCTCAAGCTTTCTGTTCTTCTCCATTTCTTCTCTAAGCTTGTCTTTCAATGCCTCAAATGAGTCGGTAGCATCGTCCAATGTCTGCTCTGATGTGGATGGTCCTAGCTCAAATGTCTGTATATCATATTCCTCTGCTAGGATCTCACCTTCATATTTGTCTACTGCCGGTGTAGCTATCTGCAGTTTTCTGGATCGAGTCTCATCTCGAATCATCTTGGACATCTTGGTAGCCTTCCTCTTTTCTGTTACTTCATGTGAGCGTCCAACAAGGCTCTCTAAATCAATTGCACTGTCCTCGTCCTCTACTACGATCACCTTGGTTAATCTTTCCTTCAACCAATCTGGAATAATCGATCTTGTCTCTTGAACTTGAATTTCTTTATGTACTATTTCTTCTTGTCTGGGAGGAGATGTCATTTCGTTGTCCTCTTTATCTTCATCTAACTCATAATCCTGGAGAGATCCATCTGGTGACCCTTGCTGTGCCTGTCCTTCTTCCTGCCTGTCGTTCTGTACCATCGACTCCATGGATTCTTCCACTTGAAGTGTCCTCTTCTCAGGTCTAGAAGAAGTACCGGATGATCGATCTCTGTTGGCCTCTGGTTTCTTCTTGGAAGATTCTCTCTTTCCAGGTCTCTCTTTTCTCTTCGAACCTCTTGGATGGAGATCGCCCTCACTGGCACATCGAAGGTTACCTTCACCTGAATTTCTAGGATTAGGATTGCCTTCACTCACACTAGCTCCACCTTCGGCTGGTTTCTCTTCCAAAGTGAAAGTCATAGCTATGCCTTGCTCTCTCAACTTCTGATGCTGTACGTCAACCCATCTGCGAGTACAAGACAAAACTGGAGCCATCAAAGTATCTAGATCCACGACCTCGGGCTCATTCCAATCTAACCTTATTGATTTACTTTCTCGATCATAGGATGACTGGATATGTCTGCCACTGTCCTGAGCTTGGTCGGCCACTCTGTAAATCCTGCATTTCCTGATGAAATCTAAAGGCAATCTAGAATGCATTTTTCGTTTCACTTCAAGATCATCTAAGAGATTCATCATAAAATCTTCTATTTGGTACTCATGTTTAAACTTTCTGCCGACTGTCTCCTCTAAATGTCCATGTGGATCAAAGCTTTCTCTCAAAGCAAAAGATGAAAAAGAATACAAGGCTAACTCCTTCTCTGCGTCATCCATGGCTAAAGCATTAGGACATACCTCAACTGAATTGCCCAAAATGATAGGCACTGGAACTCCATTCTGATGTCTGTGTCTGAATGCCTTCGCATATGCTACCAACTGTCTTATTACTTCAAGTAACACAATTATGTCCGTCGGATACCTCGGCAACATGTATGGGGGTAAAGGACATCCATGCACTCTAATATAAGTGAACTTGGGAAACTGAATGAACCAAGCACCGTACCTCCTTATGAATTCCTGTGCATCCTGAGATAATCTGTTGTGAATCCCACCTTGCAACGTCCTTGTGATGTTCATCGTGAAAGTATCATTAACCAACTTATAGTTGCTCCCTGGCGGATGATGCAAGTAGGCATAGGAATTGCAAGCTCTGACCTCGCTGGGTCCTCTTCCAATCACTCCTCTGTGAGGTAGTCCTGCGTACTCAACACTCCTGATCAAGGCATAGATAACGTATGAACTCGTGTGGAAGGACTTAGTAGCCTTGAGTCTCCTCAACTGTACGTCTAAGCAATGGCTAATCATTCTAGCCCAATGTATCGTACCTTTCCCTTGAACGATCACCTGGATGAAGTAAAACATCCACTTCTCAAAATAGAAGGCGTGAGGGGCTCCTGTAACTCGGTTGAGCATGGTAATCAAATCTCTGTACTCCTCCTGAAAATCAATCCTGTGAGGTGTGTTCGGGATCTTGCTTAGACGGGGACGGCTCTTGAGTAACCAGTTCTTATTGATAATGCTTAGACAAGCATCTGGATCATCTTCGTACATCGACCTGGCTCCTTCTATGCTCTTGTATATCATGTCCCTGTGCTCTGGAAGATGGAAAGCTTCACTTATAGCTTCCTCTGAAAGGTACACCAAAGTGTTTCCCTCACTGGACACGATCGTTCTGGACTGTGGATCATAGTGACGAGCACACTCGATCATCAACTCATGGCACTGAACAGCTGGAGGAAAGCCGGCCGCCTTAATGATGCCACTCTCGATTATTCTCCGGGCGACAGGTGATGGCTTGCCAATATAAGGGACCTCTCGGAACTTCTTCGTGCTGAAGTTGCCTAAGTTTGTATCTCCAATGTTGCTCCACTTCGACACGATCTTGGTCTCCACTTCTTCGGTCTTCTGATCTTCTTTCATGAGAGCTGAACGACTGGTGGATGCTCCCGCCTTCGGGGTTGCCATACCTACACAACATTTCATAATGAGAAACTAGATTTTGCAATGAATAACATGGATTAGAGAGTATTTTTAGGAAACCTCATGATAAGTCTTAGAGTTATCATTTCCTAAAAATAATTGAGCTAGGAATTCAAAATTCAAAATTTCAAAATTTAGGCTATGACGATCAACGTTCAAAATTAAAACAATAAAGCAATATCGCCATACCTCAATAGAGAGCTAACTCTAGAATGCAAAATGAACAAAATCGCCTAGGCAAAATTGATATTTCAACGTGATCTTCAAATAAATGTCCTTCTTATCAACTTCGCCACCCCTCAAATCTTTGACGTGATCTCAATGTCTTTAACAAGTTCGCACAAATGGATCTTCAAATTCGCACCCCTTTGGATAGTAGTTAACGCCTTGGATGATACCTCACACCACCTTGCATAAACTAAAATTCGCTCCTTGAATACAACTCACACCTTCTTTGTCTTCCTCAAATCGCACTTGAGATGGTAAAATGACAATGTGAAAATAAAAATCTTCACCACCCTCCCTTTATAGCGCTCACATCACCAATCACTTAGGCCGACTTTGTTAAAATTAAGGCAAATTAAAACGATTTTAAATTAAATACAAGGGCCGACCTCCATAAAACAAATAAATACCAAGCGCTATATTTAATTTTTTATTAAAATAATTAATTAATTATTTGCCAACGTTTTTTAATTTAATAATTTCAATTTTTTTACAAGGCAAAAACAATTAATTAATACCAAGCGCAAATTTTAAATGCCATTTAAATTGAATTTTCAAAAATTATCGATTTTTAGCATTTAAATAAATTCAAAAATATTTGTTTTGAGCGCCAAATTTTGACAATAAAATATACGTACCTCATCGCCCTGGTCCCTGACTGGGGGACAGGAGCGATCCATCAATTTGGTCTTGATCCTTGCATTTTGACGTCCAAAGTCATTATCTCCATGTTGAATTTGCCATTTACGTTGGGTCCTTCGAGCTTGATTAACTTATCCTTGCGATTGAATGTCTTTAAATGTGATATCGCCCTGGTCCCTTGGAGAGGGACAGGAGCGATCCTCATGCTTTCTCCTAGATCTTGCATCTTCGATCTTAAATCTTCATTGTGAGAGACAAGCAATATTATTTCTTCATTCCTTTTTCGTTTCACTTGAATTCTATAAGGCGTTTTTGATGTTTAGAGGATCATCGCCCTTGTCCCTTGGAGAGGGACAGGAGCGATTCATGTGTTTTCTCCATTTCAAGCTTAAATTGATAACATCTTAACATTCACCTCCTTTGTATCGCCTTCCAAATGATGTTTGAAACCTTGTGCAACTTTGTTTCAACGTGATCTTTAAAGGATAACGAGTGTTCTAACCAATATCGCTCTGGTCCCTTCCTGAGGGACAGGAGCGATCCTTGTGTCTTGGCTCAAATTTGCAAACTTTTGATCTTTGTTCTTTGTTCATTGCTTTCCAAATAGCGTCCTTGACCTTGCCTATCCTTGCCTTGTCATGCATTTGAAGAAAAATGAAGGTTCCTATGCAAATCGCTCTGGTCCCTTCCTGAGGGACAGGAGCGATATAGCCTCTTTGTTCAATTCGATGATCATTTAACGTTTAACCCTTTTGCATATCACCTTGTTATGATGCCTTAGACCTTGTGTGATCTGCAAAAACCTTGACCTCACGTGATTTTTGAGAGATTTAGCCAATATGATTAATATCGCTCTGGTCCCTTCCTGAGGGACAGGAGCGAACTTAGGTAATTTTAATGCAAATTCTTCAACTTGGCGACCTTTGTAACTTTGTGCTTGATTGAGATGCCTTAAGACGTCCTTGCCACCTTGTTCTTCGTCTTGGAGTGGTCGGAACTTGGATAAAAGCAATATAATCATTATATCGCCCTGGTCCCTTGGAGAGGGACAGGAGCGATTTTGCTCTTGTAGGCTTCATTTCACTTTATCTCCTTCAAAAATTATATTCAATGGATTCGTTATACCTCATTTCATTCATCCATGCCTTGGGATTGATTGTAACTTAGCAAGAAATTTGTCTAAGGTATAAATCGCTCTGGTCCCTCCCTGAGGGACAGGAGCGAACTTGGGCATTTGGGTCCCTTGTTGACGTTTCATAATCTTCAATTTGTCCTCAACGAGTTCATCTCGCCTCCTTTCTTGTCTTCAAACTTATAACTTACTTGATTTTTGCCTGAATTTTGCCTTATGAAGAACTTCGCTCTGGTCCCTAGGAGAGGGACGGGAGCTACAAAGAACTTCGCCCTGGTCCCTGACTGAGGGACAGGAGCGATTTTGGCATTCTGGGTCATTCTCCTTCATGTCGGCACTTCAAGTTATATTCATTTGATAAAATGCATCTCCTTGGATCTCTTCAAATCGTCAAGTCGTTAAAATCTTGCAAGGACAAAGCAATATTTGATTTTTAGCTCCAGTCCTTCACTGAGGGACAGGAGCGATTTTGACTCCTGGAGGCACTTCCGTGTTCGTGAAATTCTTCAATTTATATTCAACGGAAAGATCACGCCTTTCTTCATCACTTGCAATTCGAAATTCATCTTGACTCTGCAGGGACAGTAAGATATTTGAAAACGAGCTCCGGTCCTTGACTGAGGGACAGGAGCGATTTTGCTCCTACAGGCCAAAATATCAAGATTTCACAAGTTTAATCACTTCACAAGGCAAAAACAAATCATTCCCCATGCCCAAGATCAAAAATCAAAAACCTCAAAATTTGGTCAAAATTGCTCAATTGGACAAAATTTCACATTTCATCACTAACACTTAGAAAAACTAAGACTTTGCACTCAAAAATTCCAATTGAAAATAGACCATTCTGGTGAATTCATTGCATTCAAAATTTGCATCCTACGAAAGGAAGCTCAAAAAGCTCTCAAGACTGACTGGATTCTGGCCTGAAAAGACGAAAAGGGAACCCTAAGGCTTGACCCTAAATCCAGACAATTGACAAACTAACAAAACCCTAAAAAACGAAGCGAAAGGCGAGCGAAAAACGAGCAAAAAGAGGGGGTCCCCATTCCAAATGGGGCGATGTGTGAAATGGTCACAACACTACTTCGTGTTTTCAAGTGTATACTCTGTGTTTTCATGTGTATACTCCATATTTTCAAGTGTATGCTTCGTGTTTTGCTCTATAATTTAAGTTAATCTATAATATGAGAATAACAATAGTGAACCAAATGGAGTTGAAGGTCATACATGTGTGCCATGCTTCTAATCCTATTCTCAATGAATAGGATTTCACCTTTGTTTGTCTCAAGGAAACAACCAAACACAGTTTTTACGATTACAATTGATGAGAAAAAACTTGTCTTAAGATTACAAATCTTCAAGAATTAGTTAGGAATCCTTGCATTGGGAAAATTCAGTTAAATTGATCATTGCTTTAGGACAAGCAATCTTGAGTGGGGCGGACTGTAATGTCCCCACTCTGAAATACAAGTTAATGGTAAATAATAATAAAATTTAAAATTTAAATATACAAGTATAATTAATATAACTAAATTTTAGTTAAGTTAATGAATGGTCAAAAGACATGAAATGAAAAGATGCGACTCCCTCAAACATGAGATATAAAAGGGAGAAGAGAGCCTCATTTGAGGGGGATATTTTGGGGAATCAGAAGTGCAGATCTGATTGTGAAAAGTTGTGCCCCTTTCAAAGGGCAGAAATAATGAAGAGTTGCACTCTTTCAAAGGGTGCTAATGGTGAAAGGGTGTGTCTCTTGCCAAAGGGCATATATGACGAAGAGGTGTGACCTCTCCCTTAAATTGAGAGATATAAAGGAAAGGAATCAAACACAATTAGTGAGATCACCATCGATCAGATCAGATCAGATCAGATCAGAACTGTTATTAAGCTGCAGGCAGTAACATCCTTGTTCTCGGTGGTATGAATGGGGATGTACTTAATATATGAAGTCTGATGATATTCTTATGCAGAATTTAATAGTAATATTAATATAGTCTGCAATATGAATGACAGTCATACTTAATTCCATCTACATTCATAAAAGGGGGCATTACAGTGTAGCCTTCATAACATATTACAAGTTAGGATCAGTTCCCATCATACTAAGGTTATCTTATTTTGATTCATCGTTTCAACCAATTAGGTTAATGTCCTTGATGCAATCAGTTGGCTCATTTTGTTCCTTTGCTCCTAACAACAAAAAATTCACAAAGTGTGCTCCTGTCCTGCATGCATTTTACTTCAATTTTTTTTTGAGAAACCTTGTCTCATCTAATCACCCCCTTTTAGGTTTTCAGTAGTTTCACAAGGCTAGGGTTCATTACCAAGAAGCATTTCCACTCGGATCAAGTTTATTAATGTCTAGATCTACCCAAGGTTACCTAGACATTTGCATGCAGTCTAGGGAGTAACATTTAAATAATTCAACTTTGCAGCTATCATTAATATAGCAAATAAAGTATCAATCAATTCTTTTTCAAAATTCATTGTCACAACTAAACATATTCAATCCAAATAAAAATGTGTTTATACCTTCTTTTGAGCTAGAATTTGTTTCACAAGATAGCTAAGTTCAATATTTAAACTTAAAATCACCCTTCTCAGGTACAAACCTCACAATCACCGAGTTACAACAGTTAATCCATGCTTCCTTGCCAATGGTGAAGGGTCCTTAGCACAGATGGGAGAGACAGTGGACAACTGGGTCCTAACCTAGGAGCAGCAACCTAATCCCCAACTGAGGACCGATGGACTGTACCATATTTATCATGAAGTATCGCCAGACTCAGACGTACTCATAAGCCAATATTTAACATGATGATGGATTGAACCACAAGAGCCTGTGACTTAGCTAGTGAGACTTGCCACTAGGTGCTTCTCGAGTAGCCATAACCATGACTTTAGATAGAGCCATGCTCAGAAAGTGAGCAGGTCAGCCACAAATAAATGAAGGTTCAAACACAACTATCACATTACACAATCTCTACAAGAAAATTTTCTTATCACATTCTTATCAAACAATTAAAATATGCACCCTAAGAGCCTAATCATCCTTACAGTCCACTTACACTGGGGTTTCAGGGCTTCAGGATCTATTTTGAAGAAGCGGGGGTCTCATGAAGGAAAAAAATATGCTACAGAATTAAAAGGAATCTTTTTCTGAACAATAGCAGCCCTAATCTGTATTTAAAGTTCATTCCACCAGCTTCCCTAAATTTCAGAGCTGAAACTTTTCAAAAATTTGAAACCAGCAGCTTTAAAATATTCCAAATTCTAACAGCACCTACTGAAATATTTTATACCCCCATACCTCAGACCCCAGCCTTACAGAAAACAAGGTGGATCAAAAACCAGTCAATAATCAGGACTTACTGTTGCCAGTAGGAAAGAGTCAGAAGCCCTTGCAGCCACAGGAAACCGTAATACAGAAAAAGTTGTCAACCTAGGTTCCTCCATCCACCCGTATAGACAGTCTATACGAGAAGGTGAATTGATATAGACTTCACCCAATATTCTCACTGTAACCCTATCAATGTGCAAACATAGACATATCCTCATTCTCAGGTTTTTGTCCTGGCAAGATTGGCAATCAAGAAGTTGACAAGGGCAATCTAATTGGAAAAAAACTAGATTCCATTGAAAAAACATCAGAGAGAACAACAAGATTATGTATTACAGAGATGCGAGTTTAATGGTATATCAGAGATATTAATTGACACAAACCCTAAAGTTGAAACATTCATAAGAACATCGAGTGCATAACCTCAATCACTGTGAAGGCATAACCGCACAACCGACGAGCCTCCTAGGTCGGAGGTCATTGTGGAAACAATGTTATCAATTCAAAGGTGATGAACAATAAGCAGCCACAAATATCGCAACATACCGAACAGTTTGATTGACAGTGAAAATAAGCCTAAGGAAGCACTCGGATACGGAAAGAACAAACAAACTCTAACTCTATCCATTGTTAAGAATACTATGGCAAAACATTTAACACTCAAACTCTTTCTCATTTCCCTAAATTACGACAATCATATTTTCCAGTTTCCATTTCTTGAAACAACAAGAGTTAGAAGCTTACCCGGAGCTCCACAAAAACCACCTCCAAGAACAAACAGGTGAGAGACCTTCCAATCTTTCAGCTCAAAAAACTTGAAAGAGATTTCTTCTTCTCACTGCTTTGAGAGCCAAAATCTTAGCAGATCATTTTCACATATGTATTGGAACCCTGGGTTTGGAACATTTCTTCCACGTCTAACAACCCTCCTGAATTGTCATGCAAGAAGAACTCTCCAGTCACCTTAATTCCTCGCCTTTGCGATGTTTATATTTAGCTTGTCGAGGAAGTCACCGAGGGGTCTTAGAAGGCGCGAAAGAACAGCTGGAATAGAGATGTTGTGTGGAAATTAGCATACCCATGTGGGCCATGCCAATGCCCATTTAATTTTTATTTTTAATATTAGTAATGATTATTTTAGTTATTTAATAGGTTTTTATTTAAAGGATATAAGGAGGATGGAAGGCTTCTATCTCTCTAAGTTGTGGGATTGGAAAATCAAGAAAATCATTTTTGGTTTATTGGTTCAATTGTTCTCTATGGATGTGAGATTTGGGGGAGTAGTATGTCAAACCACAAATGAAGACAATTAGAAAGGATCCAAAAGCATGTAATCATTACCAATCTTAAAGTCAAGTCTACAGTCTCATATGAGATTCTTTTAGCAGAAGTAGGAATATTTCTAGTAGAAGCTTTAGCAATAGTTTGTTTTTAAGCTATTTTTTATAAAAGTTAAAAATATGGACAAGCAACACTGGCCCAAAATGGTTGTTGGGGAGGAATTAAAATAGAGGAAGAAAACTTGGATGAAATAGAACAACAATAGGATCAACACGTGGGACATTGATATGCAAAATTGTCCCAACAATAATGATGAGATAAAAATGTTCGTGTTTTAAAAATTTAGAACTACCATGTGGACAAAGCAAGTTGGCCAGAAGAAAGCACACTATATTAAAGAGTTAAACCCCTTATGGGAGCATGATGAATAAGATTATATAAGGGCAGCAGTTAAAGGAAAAGCTAGACTTCTATTTGTGCAAATCAAAACTAGGTCTCAACATCTTAGGTGTGAGATAGGTAAATGGGTTGTTCCCAAGGAAGAGTGGGACGAAAGAAATTGAGCAGCGTTTCATCTTTGAGCGTGCTGCCTAAAACAATATTCGTAAGCAATATGAAGACAATTTGCAGGGGTGCAGTCTAAATGAGTTACTTGAGGAAACAAGATTGCACAAAACATCAAGCTTCATGATTGATAGGGAGACTCTTAGTTTACCACCAACTAGAGTTCTTTGGTGGCATAATCCTATTCTCTCTTAGGGCCCATAGTCTCCTCCTACGTACTCCCCTACCATTAGTTTGCTTGTTTCACTTTCATCAAGCTCACAAGGTAAGCTTTCTCACTATATCCTTGCAGGGTTGTAGAACACACAACATTTGTTTTGTCATTGCAAAACCACCCATCTTGTTTGGTTTAGTAAACTTTCCCTATGGTTACACAATGTCTCGTTTTCAGGCTTATAGGCTTCTGGATCTTTTCCCAGTTCTCAGCAGTTTCCTTTCCTTGCAAGTTATCTCCTTCAAAATTACTGACACCTAGCCGGACTATCACCAAGCTCACCTAGGGCCAGTTTGCAGAAATGGCGATTGCCATTTCCTAGTCACTTTCAAATGAAAACCTACTGTACATATTTGGTTGTGCTTGACAACCTCCAATGATCTTATGGAGTTTCAAGTCAGAGCCATATGATTATTGCGAACAGAGAACAAAAATTGAAAAGGAAAGCTTTATTTACAAACCCCGAGGTTATTCACGGGTTCAAACAGTAACTCACAGAATAGAGAAAAGAAACAATTACATTAATAGTATACGTGAAACGAATAGAAATTAATCTCTAATTGAAAACCAGAAAATGGACTTCTCTATCTCATTTCAGAAAAACAAATGTGTTCTCCGAGGCAATTGACAATCAACAATCAATGATCAACCCCTTACAGATGCTCATTAGGTCTTTTTATACACTTCATCCCCTGTTGTGAACTCCTCCTATTGGACGAGATAGATCTCGTTACCAACAGTTTCTATATGCAACCGTCTCACAGGTTCCATCGGGTCATTGACGTAACAACAAATCCTGACTTTCGATGGTCGATGACAACTTTCCGCACTCTACACTTCCTATCGGGTCATCCAGAAGACTTCAAAACCTGACTTTCGATGGTTGATTACAACTTTCTGCGCTCCACACTTTCTATCGGGTCATCGGGAAGACTCCAAAACCTGACTTCCAATTGCTGATGACAACTTGGCAAGCGAGGCGGTCTCATCGGGTCATCGGTGTAGCGTGAAACTACTCTTCCCGATCTCTGATAGCAATACTCATTGAGTGTGCTCCAAGCCAATGTTTACTCATCGAGTCGTCGAGGTAACATGAAATAGCTCCTCCTGATACCTGATGGCTCCACTCCACGCCTATGCTTTCTCATCGGGTCATTGGGGTAACTTGAAACTACTTTCCTCGATACGTGATGACAATACTCTGAGCACTGACGACTTATTGGGTCATCGGGGTAAGTGTGAACCACTCCTGTCGATACCCGATACAACCACTCCAAACTTTGGCGAACTCATCGGGGTAAGACTTGCCGATCGGGGTAGGTCTTGCAAATAAGAAAAATTCAAAAACTGCAAATTAAACAACCATACAAAATGGACCAGAGCCAGTCCTTATGTATTTACATGACCACTGGAAGGTCTCACAAGTTAAAATTGGTTAAGGGCATTTCAACCCCTAGGTGCTCCTACACCATACTCCCCCCAAAAGCTCAACAACAAGGAAAGATCAATTCCCGACTTAACAAAGTTTGATTCAAGGAGCCAAGTCGCTTCAGAATCAGGTTTATGCATCCACTTGACCAAATGTTCCATGTAGACATGTTGTCTAGTCTTCTTGAGAACGCAGGAATCCAACACTTTCTCAGCCTGAGGCATTGGAGGAGAAAGTAATGGAAAGTCGGCAAGTGACTGTTGAACATCTGAAACTCGCGCATCCTCCTTGGGAAGTTGTCCCTTGTAGGCAACCAAATCTGCGACATTGAAAATGGGAGACAAAGCAATATCAGATGGCAAATCAATCTTATAGGCATTAGAGCCATACTTGGCTAAAACTTTACATGGGACTATTCTCCTCATTTGTAGCTTGTTGGGAACCCCTTTCTGAAGTCAAGCCTTGTTCAAATGTACCATCACCAAATCTCCAACTAAAAATTGCACATCTCTCCATGTGGTATCAACTCTGGCTTTAACTTTTTGTGAAGAATCTTGGAGAGCCCGCCTGACTTGTTCATGAACCTCCTTCATAGATTGAGCGACATCATCAGCTTGACCACTTTTGTGTGACATATTACCAAGATCTCGTAATTCCATAACACCTCGTGGGTGCATACCATACACTATCTCAAAAGGACTCTTCCCAGTAGACCTGTTGACACTGTCATTATACGCAAACTCTGCCTGGTGAAGAGCCTGATCCCAACTCTGTCCATACTCTTTTTTCAAGCACCTTAAAAGGTTTCCAAGTGTCCTATTGACCACCTCTGTTTCACCATTCGTTTGGGGATGATAGGCTGAACCAAAAGACAAATTAGTTTCCAGTCTTTTTCAAAGAGTTTTCCAAAAATGTCCAAGGAATTTGACATCTCTATCTGAAACAATACTAACCGACAAACCATGGATTCTAATAACCTCTTTGAAAATCAAGTGTGCAATGTGACTAGCATCATGAGTAGTTTTACAAGGAACAAAATGTGTCATCTTACTAAATTTGTCAATAACAACAAAAATGCTATCACAACCAAGATTGGTTTTGGGTAATCCAACCACAAAATCCATACTTACACATCCCATGGCCTTGTAGGAATAGGTAATGGCTGATAAAGACCAACATTAGTAGTTGTACCTTTAGCTTTCTAACAAATCATACACTTCTCAACATACCTTCTGATATCCCTCTGCATTTTGGGCCAACAGTAGAACCTTTGAACATGTTCCAATGTCTTATTAAGACCAAAATGACCACTCAAACATCCATTGTGCTTTTCTTGGATCAGATTTTCCCTCATCGATCCTTTGGGAACACACAATTGTCCACCTTTAAACAACAAACCATTCTACAAAGTAAAATCAGCATATTCACTATGAAAGTGATTCTGAAATTCTTGACAAACCTTGTAAATGGCTGCAAAATCTTCATCATTGGGGTACAAATCCTTGAAGTAATCAACTCCAATACTCTGAATCTACACTGCTTGCACTGTTAGTAGCCTTCTACTCAAAGCATCTACTACTTTATTACACTGTCCTTTCTTATGATTAATAGAAAAAGTATATGACTGCAAATACTCAACCCATTTAACATGCCTATGACTCAACTTATCTTGTGAATTCATAAAACTTAAAGCTTGATTATCTATGTAAACAACAAACTCCTTAGGTAACAAGTAGTGCCTCCACTTCCTAAGAGCTTGGACAAGAGCATACAACTCGAGATCATAGGACAAATACTTCTTCTTGGCATCATTGAGCTTCTCACTAAAGAAAGATACAGGTCTATTCTCTTGACTCAAAACAACACCAACTGCTATATTACTTGCATCACATTCAATTGTGAACAACTTATCAAAACTAGGAAGAATGAGTACTGGTTGTGTAGCTAGCTTTTGTTTCAAAATTTCAAACCCTTTGTTAGCTGCATTGGTCCACTGAAACTTAGTTTTAACTCCTCCTTTGATGGTATTTAGCATGGGTGCACAAATCTCACTGAACCCTCTGATAAACTTCTTGTAGAACTGTGCCAAACCATGAAAACTTCTTACTTCACTTTCTGTCTTTGGTGTTGGCCATTTTGTGATGGCTTCCACCTTTGATGTGTCCATCTTCAAATCTCCTCCTGAAACTACAAATCCAAGATAGACAAGTTCTTGCTTCATAAACTCACACTTCTCCAAGTTTATTGTTAGTTGCTCATCATACAATTTTTGCAATACAATACTAAGATGCTCTAGGTTTTCCTCTTTAATTCTACTGAAAATCAAGATATCATCTAGGTATACAACAACAAATTTACCAATAAAATCTTTCAGCAGTTCATTCATGAGTCTCATGAATGTATTGGGAGCATTACTAAGACCGAAGGGCATAACAAGCCACTCATAAAGTCCTTCATTGGTTTTGAAGGTTGTTTTCCATTCATCACCTTCTTTTATCCTGATCTGGTGGTATCCACTCTTGAGATCAATCTTAGTGAAGTAATTTGCACCTCCCAAGCAATCCATCAAGTCTTCAATTCTTGGGATAGGAAATTTGTACCTGATAGTGATTCTATTTATGGCTCTTGAATCTGTGCATAGCCTCCATGTTCCTCCTTTCTTGGGTGCCAACACTGTAGGTATGGCACAAGGACTTATGCTCTTCTTTATCAACCCTTGGTCCAACAATTCTTGGACTTGTCTAGCCACTTCCTTGTTCTATTCCGGAGTCATCTTATAGGCTGCTTTGTTGGCTAATAATGCTCTTGGAATGAAATCAATTTGATGGCTTATGGCTCTAATGGGAGGTAGGGTTGCTGGTGCTCCATCACTTATGATCGCTTTGAAGTTGTCTAGTATCTGCTGGACTTCATGAGGTATTTGAACCTTCTTTTCTTGATTTGCTTCCTTTGGTTTTGCTATGAGAGTAAACCCCACTCCTTCTCCTTCCTTGAGAGTGTTAATGAACTCTTTTTCACCTACCAATAATGCATTTGGGCCTTTAGTTTTGTTTCCCTCTCCTTCATCACTTAGGGACTAAATATGGTATGTAACTCCATCCTTCTAAAAAGAATAAGAGTTCTGCTCTCTGTTGTGAATGGCCTTTCTGTCAAACTACCATGGTCTACCAAGAAGTAGATGGCAAGCATCCATAGGCAGGATGTCACACAAGACTTTATCCAGGTTATAACTACCTATGTTGAACTCAACTCATGTTTGTTCATTCACTACCACATGTTGCTCCTTGTTGAGCCAAGTGACCCTATATGGATTACTATGTGGGATTCTTTCCAATTTCAGTTTACTCACTGCTTCCTCTGACATAATGTTGTCAGTAGACCCTAAGTCTATCACCACTCTACAAACCTTACCAAGGACTTTGCATTTGATTATAAACAAAGATCTTCTTTGAGTTGGTTCTTCTTTCATTGGCTCCTTTGTCAAGGCTCTTCTCATCATTAAATTTTCTCCATCTTCAGGAGCTAAGCTCACATCTTGTGTCTTGTTGCTTTCTGCATCTTCTTGCGCATATGTCACTCTTCTTTCACTTCCTTGAGATGAAGAGGATTTCTCTGGACATCTATAGGCAGGGTGACCCAACTTTTGGCAATTGTAACACTTCATGATGGAGAAGTAGGACCCTCTTCCCGATCCACTAGATCTACCTCTTCCTGGGTTGCTAGATGATCCCCTTCCTCTATAGCTTCTCTTTCTATGTGAATCCTCACTTTTCTCTATAAGTTTGGACTCTCCTTCGGACCTTTGATTTGCTCCTCTTCCACCAAAACTACCTCTTTGGCCTCTGCCATCTTTTCCTCTGCCTCTTCCTCTGTTGCTTTGTTCTTTCTTATTTTTACTCTTTTCCTTCATGCCTTTAGTGCCAATTGATAGCACTTATGCACAGTGTTAGGACATAACAAACTCAACTCCTCTTGAATATTCCATCTCAAGCCATTCAAGTATCTGGCTACCTTGATGCTCTCATCCTCTACCACCTTGGATCTCAAACACAACTTCTAAAATTCCTCAGTATAGCTGCTTACATCCAAGTCTCTTTGTCTCAGGTTTTGTCTCCTTTTGTGCAGTTGGATCTCATAATCTTTAGGGATATAAGCTTCCCTCACCTTGGCTACCATTCCTTTCCAACTGGCTATTTCGTTCTTACCCTCTTTTTGCCTTTCTTCTTGGATAAATTTCCACCAAGTCAAGGTTGCTCCTCTCAATCTAGACTTAGCTACCTTAACCTTTTGGGCTTCACTAATTTCATCACACTCAAAGTGATTCTCCAATCCTTCAATCCATTCCATAACTACTTCAGGTTCCATTTTCCCATGAAAAAAGTGGCACTCCTTCTAGGGATTTTCCTCCTAAGGCTTTAATGGATTTAAGGAAAGGTTCTTCAGGTAGAATAGGGTCCAGTTTAGGAGTCCTATCCTCTTCTAAAACTTCTTTGCCCTTTCCCTCATTGACCTTGATTGTCACTTTCTCAGTTTTATCTTCAACTGCATCAAGTTTTCTCTCCAGTTGTAATAACCTTTCTTTGAGGGGCCTATTTTCTTCGTCTTGGTCTTCTACCTTCTTGGCTAACTCCGCATTGGTCACCATTCCGAGACTATTTTCTCCTATTGATTCAGTGCCTGACATCAACTATTTTCTTTCCAAGTGTAAACTTTCTCTAATTCCAATATGATAGGGAGAATCCTAATTTACCACCAACTGGAGTTCTTTGGTGGCATAATCCTATTCTCTCTTAGGGCTCGCAGTCTCCTCCTATGTACTCCCCTACCATTAGTTTGCTTGTTTCACCTTCATCAAGCTCACAAGGTAAGATTGCTCACTATATCCTTACAATGGTGTAGGACACACAACATTTGTTCTCTCATTGCAAAACCACCCATCTTGTTTGGTTTAGTAAACTTTCCCTATGGTTACACAATGTCTCATTTTCAGGCTTATAGGCTTCTGGATCTTTTCCCAGTTCTCAGCAGTTTCCTTTCCTTGCAAGTTATCTCCTTCAAAATTACTGACACCTAGCCAGACTATCACCAAGCTCGCCTAGGGCCAGTTTGCAGAAATGGCGATTGCCATTTCCTAGTCACTTTCAAATGAAAACCTACTGTACATATTTGGCTGTGCTTGACAACCTCCAATGATCTTATGGAGTTTCAAGTCAGAGCCATATGATTATTGCGTACAGAGAACAAAAATTGAAAAGGAAAGCTTTATTTACAGACCCTGAGTTTATTCACTTGTTCAAACAGTAACTCACAGAATAGAGAAAAGAAACAATTACACTAACAGTATACGTGAAATGGACATAAATTAATCTCTAATTGAAAACCAGAAAATGGACTTTTCTATCGCATTTCAAAAAAACAAATGTGTTCTCCGAGGCAATCGACAATCAACGATCAACCCCTTATAGATGCTCATTGGGTCTTTTTATACACTTCATCCCCTGTTGTGAACTCCTCCTATTGGACGAGATAGATCTCGTTACCAACGGTTTCCATATGCAACCATCTCACAGGTTCCATCGGTTCATCGACGTAACAACAAATCCTGACTTTTGATGGCCGATGACAACTTTCGGCACTCTGCACTTCCTATCAGGTCATCGGGAAGACTTCAAAACCTGACTTCTGATGGCCATTGACAACTTTCCGCGCTCCACACTTCCGATCGGGTCATCGAGAAGACTCCAAAACCTGACTTCTGATGGTCGATGACAACTTGGCAAGCGAGGCGGTCTCATTGAGTCATCGGTGTAGCGTGAAACTACTCTTCCCGATCTCCGATAGCAACACTCATCGAGTCCTTAGGGTAACATGAAATAGCTCCTCCCGATACCCGATGGCTCCATTCCATGCCTATGCTTTCTCATCGGGTCGTCAAGGTAACTTGAAACTACTTCCCCCGATACCCGATGACAATACTCCGAGCACTGACAACTTATCGGGTCATCGAGGTAAGTGTGAACCACTCCTACCGATACCCGATACAACCACTCCAAACTCTGGCGAACTCATTGGGGTAAGACTCTTCGATTGGGGTAGGTCTTGCCGATAAGAAAAATTCAAAAACTGCAAATTAAACAACCATACAAAATGGACTAGAGCCAATCCTTATGTATTTACATGACCATTGGAAGGTCTCACAAGCCAAAATTGGTTAAGGGCATTTCAACCCCTAGGTGCTCCTACACCAATGATCAAGATCCACAACAAAAGAGTTGACAATGAAAATAATTTGAAAGTTGTTAGCAAGGATGCTCTTGGTCCCATAGACTAATGATCTCATGGACGTCATTAACACTCATTCATTCAATTGAAAATATTTTTGATATAATTAAATCTTCTAGAACAAATCACCTACATTTAATCTATGTGTCTTTTAAATCATAAGTCAATGATTTTTGTAATTTAAAAGTTGTAGATTAGACATGATTTTGAACTAGTCTACTAATATTTTAAAAATAATTATGTAAAATTAATGTTCATAGCTATTATCATTAAGGTAATAAAAAATAAATCAAAATTGTTATTATTACTTTAAATAAATAAAATCTAATTTCTTTTTTATATGGTAAAATCTACTTTCTATTTTTCTTACATGACCTTCTATAGACCCTACTATTGTACCTAATTAATTTTTTTCTTACATGACCTCCTATAGACCCTACTATTGTAGAACGCCATAATAATAATAATAATAATAATAATTTTCAAGAAAATTATTATATATTAATAAATAGCACATCAAATATACCTCAAGAAGGGGCCTAGTTGCCTTCCATAATCCAACATGTGCATTCACTCTTTGCTCACCCAATCCTCCAATCACTAACTCTAAAGAAACCAAATAAATGATGATTAAAAGCACATTAATTATTTCACATGTTCTAATAGCTGCCCACTTATACCCCTAGTAGATAAAATTTCTAGACTTAATTGGAGGAGTTGTGTAACTTTATTGGTACCCATAGCCCATGACTATTAGTGCATTTATGCATAAGTATTGGTAGAAATAGTTATTAGAGTAAAATGTATTGGTTCTTAGAGGAATCTATGTTGGATCAGTTGTGTACATTGTTGAGGTGGTTGTAGTGCACAATTATTGAGGCATCCTTTAAAGTAGGTATTAGCATATCATATCCCAAGTGTTTGTCTTGACTACCCAAAAGCCAAAACAATAGGTAGCTATAACGGCTACTAGTACCCTTCCCCTATCATGAGTTTGAAAGCTTAGATATTTTTTTTTTATTATTAAAGATAATGAGTTCAAAATTACATAAGAGTTCAAGATTACATCAACCAGAGGCCTAGCCTCACTCGATCAAAAACATATACAGTTTACAGAGGACGACACTGATCAAAAAAAATATAATTACAACCAAGATCTGCAACAGGACTAAGATAGAATGTCCAATGAGCGATCAACCCAAGCCACCCAGCCAAGAGGACCATCCATCCAGACCAAGTCTTTGTGAGCTTGCACCTGAGCCAGCAAGGAAAGCTCATCTAATCTGGGGTTCCCATTCTTCCCGATTTCATCTTTAAACTTCTCGCAGGCAACCTCGAACGCATGTAGGTCATCCAGGGTTCTCCGCCAAAGGGGGCCATTCTTCAACTCGTGAAAATAAAAGGATGCATGACCGCATTGAATGAACCTCTTTAACTTCTTCCTTTCCACCATCATCGTAACATGAACCTGCAGAAAATTTTTGAAATGTGTGAGTTTCCTGAAAAACTCAGTAAGAACTCTCGGCTTACCTTGAAACTTTTCTTCGTTCCTGCATTTCCAGATCTACCAAAGAACGTTAGAAGACAGCATATTCCAAAATAAATTCGAATCCTTATGCAAGCCAGGCACATAACCAAAAATAATATTAAGAATGCTCATATTGAACGGATAAATAATGCCAAATCTATTCCAAATTTCCTTAGCAAAGAGACAATCAAAAAGGATATGTTTACCGGTTTCAGGAACCTTACACAGATTGCATAGATCAAAATGAGAATCAGAATCAGTACTAAACCTCTTGATAGGAAGTCTGTCAAGTAAAACAAGCCATCTAAAACAATTGATTTTCGGCTCAACAGGACTTTTCCAGAGCCGCTGAAAAACTTTACTCCACATCTTGTCATTAAGGGATAGATGCCACGTAGAGTTCACATGACTGAAAATGTCTTTATTCTGATTAATAACAGAATGAATGTGTTTGGCTTTAAGGCAGTCCATAGCCACACCTCCGGGCCACAAGCAATGAAGATGTCTAAGGGAGTCCACGTTGCAAACAGAGGGGAGGTGTCTGGAGGCTTGTCTCACCATATTGTACGTTCTTCTCTGAGAGTTAGGAATATCAAATTTAGATTTGATAGCGTCCCAAGATGGGAGAAGATCACCCTCGAACAGGTCTACAAACTGCTTGATACCTTTTTTAGCCCAAGATCTAGCAGAGCAGCCCTGCATTAAGGCAAGGGGTTTCCCATTAATGACAAGATTCCACCAAATGGATCTCTCACCGTGGAGAGAGCCTTGGTGGTACCAGCTCTTATTCATAATGTGGTCCCTGACCTATTCCCAGGCCTTCCAAATGGCCTTAAAAACCATAGAACCTTGAACCGCAACCGGGAATTCCCCCAACAGAAGATCACCAAAAGGGAGATTCTTCCAAGACTTAGCTTTCTTGGGATAACCTCTCTCAATGTTGTGCCTAACAAGCACTTTCCAAGGGCAGTCACCATTCAAAGAGAGAAATATCCACTTGGCGGAGAGGGCAATCCCTTGGAGTTTCAGGTCCTTAAGCCCTAAACCACCAAAGGACTTGTCCACATGACACCAAGCCCACCTGACAGCATGACACTTCTTATTACCTTTACCATCGGACCAGAGGAAAGATCTGATGGCGCTCTGAATGTCTTGGATCTGGTAGTTACTGAATAACCAAGCTGAAGAATAGTAGATACTATAAGAGGACAAAATTTTCTGACACACTTGAATATATCTTAATAATATTATTTTTTTAAATGAAAAATTAAAGAAAACTCTACATTTAATTTGTTGATTTTTTCATTATACTAACTTTAAACCTATTGTTAGTTGATAATATTTCAATCTAGTTTATTTTATAGCATAATATTTTTATAAAGATTGTGTATATTTACATATCATTTTTTATGTTGGCTATATAATTCATTTACTTTAATTGTATTAATTTTTAATCATATGTTAATCATATTTACAAAAAAAAGGTTAAACACAATCACTACATGAAACATTTTATGTTCATTATATAAGAAATCATGTTAATAAGGTCTCTCCATTTAATTTAATTTTATGTATATTGTTTAGTTAAAAATTTATTTTATTTAAGCCCAAGGTAAGCCAGGTTGGGCACTAAGGTTGGGTCATGAGGATATTCAAAATATCTTGGAACAATTGAGAACTATGAACATGGATTTTGATTCTGATAGAAATGAAATAGTGTTTGTGGGACTAGTCATAGAAATTGAAGAAGATAATATCATTGATCACACAAGGTAAATGGCATCAAGACCACCAAATGCACAAAGAGAGATGGAGTTGATTAGTGCATGGATAAACAACAAAAACACGAATCTATCAACATTGATTGATTGGCTGACAATTGGTGGATCTCTAGTCAATGAATATACTATAGTGGGACTACTTGATATGACATTTCTGACATTGTTTCATGATAGGAAATGTGACTGGTTGGAACCTCGGATCAAACAAGTACATCTTCATGAATATGCTAAGCATCTATTACGATACAAAGATAACTATTTTGGAAAGCATCCTAGGTTCCGATTTACATGACAAATATGATTAAGAGGCATCGTGCACAAATGTCAACTACAGTTTTTGTCAAAAGAAGCTTCAGAGAAATGCCAATCACTATAATGGAACTACATGAACATATGAAGAATATTCCCAAATCATATTTAGCTGATAGGTTGATGCGATTTGGAATAAGTAAAAGAGGTACAAGATCTTACTGGACAAAATGTCAAGCCGAACTAACAAACATGCAACATCAGATTGGAACACCGACCATATATTTTCACTTTAAGTGCAACTGATTTATATTGGTCGGACTTACATGCACTAATGACCTGAAGCTCAATCGTGGTACAAACAAAATGTCATCGATTATTCACATATTGTTGCCCAATATATGCATCTACGAAACTCAAATTTTAGAAAAGAGATATTTGAGAAAGGATTGCAAGTTAAAGATTATTGGTGTCAATATGAATGACAACATAGAGGATCTACACATGTACACGAATTTCTATGGATACATGGATCACCAGACATGGATAACTTGATTGGTCGAATGATGAACAATGAAAAAGTGCAGAAAAATATTTCAACAAAATCATTCGTGCATGGAACCCAAGAGAAGATAGACACCAAAGAAACATATAGGTATGTTTCTAACTATCCATAGAAATTTGCAAAAGAATATTTATTACCAACATCTTTAAAAAACCCTAAATTAATTGATTGAGATTTCTTTTGCAACCATTTTGTAATTTCCCTTTACATCCATGTCTTAAAAAGATAAAACAAATTGCAGAAACTAATTTTGACAATGACTATGAAGAAATATTAAACACAGTGGTGTTGTGACCAAATCACACATCACCCCATTGCAAATGGGGACCCCCACTTTTTTAAAGCATAGTTGTAAATATAGCTGTCCTAATTAGTATAGGTTAGAGTTAGTGTCTTTTAAATTCAAAAAACAAAAAAAATATTAAAAATTAAAATACAAAAAAATTAAAAAATTAAAAAAATACAAGAAATTAAAAAAAATTAAAAATTAAAATAAAAAATAAAAAATTTGAAAAATCCAAAAAATTTAAATTTTTTGACTAAGGCATGGTGATACGCCGCGCTTTGCTTTCACATATGTCGTGCTTTGCTTTTACATATGTCCCACGTCATCGTCACGGAACACCTTCGCATGTCGCCTTTGCGCCTTGCTTTCAAATACATTGCGTGTTGTCGTGTGCTACCCTCATGCATTGCTATTGTGCAATGATGTCACGTTGTTGTTGCACTACTGTCGCGCAACGATGTCGCGTTGCTGTTGCACTTTGCTTTCACGTTGCCATCGCGCATCGCATTGCACTTATTGCGCTTAGTCATCACACATTACCTTTGTGTGTCGCTGTTATGCACTCATTGCGCGTTGCTCTCACGCTTATCATTGATTTTTAGATATGTCTTGCGAAGCCTCTTGCCTACGCGATAGCATTGCGCTCATTACAACTTACTCAACGAAGAAGAAGGTGCACGGTAAACGTAAAACAAAGAAGCATTAGAGGTATTAGCGTCACGCGATGAAGTCGCGAAATTATGCCTTGCGAGCGAACGCTATCCGCCACACTTACACATTTGGATGGAGCTCACAAGACCCAAGACGGATAACTCATGACTTTGAAAGCAAGACTCAACACACCCCATGGGGATCGATTCTAAGATATTTAATGAAGGTGGTGAGCTAGGTTAACTATACATTTGGCAGTCCGAAGCATATGAAAGAGGGCATTCAACGATGCTATTCCCACATTTGAACCATACGCGATGCAAGCCACTAAATCGATGCCTTGTGCTGGTGGTTGGATCAATATGCACCGTTCAATTCAAGCTCACAAAGTTCGAAGCCTCATACAAAGGCATTATTGATCACATTTGATGGCAGCCACTCATCGATTGGATTTAAAGGGTGCAAAGATTAAAGCAATTCCAATTTGTACCAAGGAAGCGACCATTTAATATATGTTGTGGACATTTAAAGAGGTATCGCATTTTATATGGTAAGCTAAAAGACAAATCGAAGTGTTCATTTAATGAATGATGCAAAGCATTCATGAAAGGCACCCAAACGTCATTAATGAGGGTAGCGATTAGATCGCATTAGCCTCCCAACGAAGCAATTCAACCAGTCACATTTACCAATCCGAATGAGACCGTAGAATAAATAGCAAGGGTACAATTTTTCAAATGCAAACTATTCAATGTAAGTTGTTGGTCCATTGTGATAGGAATTGTTATAAGTTTGAACTCTGTCATTTCATTTATCGAATTCAAACCGATGTTGCTTGCATACAGGTGTATCATCCAAGTCGACCCATTACACCATCAGGGTGACGCGATACTCAGCGGTTAGAGTTATCAGCCATCATATTTCAGATCAAGGTATAAGGCAATTTTGTTGTCTTCATTAGAAAATTCGAGTCAGTAATCATCAATACACATATGCTACCGATTGGTGACTTTCATCAGCATGCTACCGATTGGTGACTTTCATCAGCATACTTAATCGGTAATTTAAGACAGTGATTCTGACATAGGGCGATTCATGTTTGAAGATTATGATCTTGGGTGACTTTGGAGATGCAGCGAATTAGGCACACGATGTTGGTAAGGATGCGACTTCAAATTCTCATTGTTAAGCATAGCGAATTCACCCCGGAGCACCACGATTCTACTTTTCTAGTGAATGCACTCATAAGATCCTTTATACATATCGTGGCAAGTTGATATCAACAAGTACTCCAAATTGCGCTTTGCGTAGGCATTTTGGGTGATCCACGAATAGCAATAGCATTGCAACTTTGGAGATTGACCACTACAAGGCCGCCTTCACCTTGATCAGCGATAGCATTGCAACTTTGGAGATTGACCACTGAGACCGAGTGATAGCGAAAATACACCTAAGCTGCGACAGTGAAAACCCTTATCAAAGTTGGTCATCAAGGCATCAAATACATATCAGGCGACAACGGTGTTAGTTTGGGGACAACGAATTGATATTCATTTTGATCACTTCGTTTGATCAAAATAATCATAGGAAGTAACTGGATAGGAGTATGTTGAAATAAGTTGTCTAAATGCCCTTGATCAGATTGTGTTTGGTTTGTCTCACTCAATTATAATATCATTTTTGAAATTTTTATGATTTGATCAAGGATGATTACGTTTAATCAATAGTTGAAGGTCTGATTTAAAATTACAAGATTTTTATTAAGTTTTCATGCCTAGATAATCGATTACATATTTGCAAATACATGCCATTACATGACACTAAATTAGCCAATTGTCGCAGGCACATGATGGCAGGATCGCGACATACACTTATCAAGGAGGACTCAAAGAGCGTCATCCTGGAGTTGAAGATCACATCATATTGGAGCGGTGAAGGTGGCTTGAACCTTGGGCACATCGACATGAAGAAATTTCAAGGCACGCTCTACACCACTAGGCCAACAAGACCCGCAGATGGAAAGTGGCATCGTTAAGGAACCAACATCCCTTTAGTGTTGCAGTGCAATGAGCTCACCGTTGAACACGTGAGGCATTATGAACTTGATAGAAGAGTGATTATTGCACTAGATGGAGACAAATCAAGTCGTCACAGATAAGTGGAAACAACAAGTTTTACAAGAGAGAGAGTAGCGTCACCCAAGTCAATCAATGAAACATTTTATGTTCATTATATAAGAATCTTTGCCAGTATAGCCAAGGGAAAGCTCGTGAATGCAGGTGATCGAGACAAAGAGATGATTTCAGAAGAGTTAATCAAAGTTAGAAGGTCGACATGAGTGGAGTCGTCACCACATCAAGTGTTTGCACACGTTGATTATCAAGAGATATGCCGCATTCAATTGCACACTTATGATGAGTTACAGAGATCAAGCAAGCTGAGGTGTTGCCTATTCATCATTACATCTAATCACATTATTTCAAGGTAAGGCATCTAGATTCGATGAACCTAGCTCATATAGATGCATGAAGGTCGATGTACCTACCACCATCATCTATTGGTTGAATTTTCCAAGAAGGACATGTTTCCTCTCAAATGCAATCATGTCATTGGTCAAGCATTTAATGCTTTGTAATGGGTTCAACAAACCCTAATTAGGGTTTCTATCTTGTAATCTTGGCCATTGATCTCAAATCGATTTGAGCCACTGAAATGTAATGAGAGAACTCTTGAAGGTCTCACTTCTTTAGTTGTAAAGTTAATAGTTAGTAGTCAACATACATTAGATAGATAGCATTTTAGAGTAGAGTAGAAAGAGAAGGCAAAGATTGTTGCCAAGACATTGTTGCAAAAGAGATTTAAACTTCATTGAAGAAATGGTGAATTCTATGTGTTGATTCAACAATTTGCATGGTCTCTATACTTTTCAATTTGATTTCAAGCTATTTAGATGAATGGAAGACTTGGGTGATCAATGGTAAAATTCACATATCCATACTACTAACACTTTGCTGATGGTAAAGTGCCTCACGTGGTCAATTGGATCCATATTAGCACATACTTAACTTCAATTATCATTCCTTCATTGATATGCATCGACATGATGGTGTTTATGCTTGCGGTGGTGATTTGGAAATCATAAAGCTATCCTTAGAATATCACACTAGCCTTGTGGAGTTGTTCGTTGCATGTTGAAGAAAGACTTAGTTAGAGTTTCATCAAAGATCATCCATAACTCTTACATTCCTAGAGTTAGACTAACCTTTTCAACCCTTATCCTTTTTCCTGTTTTTTAAGAAATCAAGTCAAGTGACATCCCAAGTTCCAACATCATTCAAGCATTCAGGTGTTCAACATAAGTCCTCTCGCAGACAAAACAAATCACATCAATACATCTAAAGCTATCCGACAAGTCAAGACCTGACATAAAAGAACCTTGGAGTCATCTCAAGTGATCCTTCACAGATCTTCAGCGTTTGAGAGTCTTTTTTATCAAGAGAGGATATAGTACCATTGGTATTTTATTATGTGTTTGATAGTGCATCAAAACACCATCAACAAGTGGAAAGACATACAATGTGAAAAGAAAGAACATGTGTATGTAAGAAAAAAGGATGAATGGTTTGCAAGTGATGTTTTGCACAAAAAATGTAGTTTATGTCAAAACAATTTTGATAATGTAGTAACATGATAAATTATAATATCATGTTACATATTTCTTGTATAGGTATAACGCTCCATGGCCAATTAATTTGCATGAATAAAAAATGCATGATGATCCAGAGACAGGTGAAAGAAAATTCGAACCGATACAAAATGATGATAGAATAAACACACACAACCGGTACATATTACAACTTTGGAGAGAAAATATTGATTGGCAACCTATTCTTTCTAAACATGTCGTAATTAAATGCATCGCAAAGTATGTAGCCAAATCAAAGAAAAGTTTTGAAACATACTAACAAATGTTATTATGACTACCCAATATTGAAAATCTAGATGATTCAACTACAAAAGCTTATAGGAAGCTATTAACTGAAACAGTAATTGAGAGAGACATAGGAGTACAAGTAACAAGTCACATGCTATTGGAACTACCATTGGTAGAAATTAGTAGAAAATTTATTCATTTAAATGTCTCAACTGAAGTTTTCAAGTGCGTAGTGGAAGATGATGGAAATAACAATGAAGAACATATGGTCTCATTCATAGATGCATATCGAAATAGGCCATTTTGTATAGAAGCAATATCATTGATTGATGCAACAAAATCATGGATATACAATCCAAAAAGAAAAGGTGACAACAAATGGAATATGAGGAAAAAAGAAAGTATTGTTAGAGTATTCCCAAGGTTTCCATCCATTCTGACATGTGGCATGGAGAAATTGATAAGTTTTTTGTTTTACAAAATTATTGCTATATAAACTTTTTTTCAGTTCATCAAAAGGGACATTAAGAGTAACGATGATGCAATCCAAACAAATTGGGATAACTTCAAATTACAATCAATGGAATGTGCAATGAAGAACAAATGCTGAGAATGATGAAAACATTGAAGACTCTAAAATTGAAGAAAATGATACCAAACAAGAAGAAACCATGTAAAACGAGTGGGAGATTATATCTAGGCTTCACCATGGCCAAATAATAGCAAACTTCAGAGATAGATATGCTTAGAAGGAGAGAAATAGATAAAGAGATGAATTGGTCAATTGATTATCAAGGTGAAGAGTATACTAATAAGGTGATCAATTCTATTGCCAACATGAAAAGTATTGGTTCACTTATCCACGATGATATACAACACATTGTAAACTATCGCAACCTCAACAATAAATAGGCAAAGGTACTCAACATTAACATTTCCCACTACCTCACAGATGGAACTAAACCTACTCTATTTATGATAATTCAAGGTACAAGAGGAATAGGGAAATCACATTTAATAGGTGTTATAAATGAAGCACTTTAGAATGCTTTCATGCAAAATTGATCTCCTCTACTTATGCTTGCACCAACTGGAGTTGCCGCATTCAATATAGGAGCATCGACTATTCATTCAAGATTAAGAATGCTGATAAGAGATTTCAAAGAGTTTCAAGGAACAAAACTAACAACCTTCCAAGAGGAGGTGACATATGTTAGATATATATTCATTGATGAAATGAGTTTTATGGACCAAAGGTTATTCGAGAACATAGATGCACATCTACGCCAAAAATTTTCTTCAAATGCTAATGAAAGTTTTGCAGGTATGTCTTCTACTCAAGTTGTAAAATTATAATTATTCTATTTTACTTGCACAATTCTATAGTACAAAAATTGAAATATAGGAGTCATAATAGATACAAATTAACATAATTAATAGCTAACAAAAATGTTCAGGAATATCTATGATTTTGGTTGGCAATCTTGGACAATTCCCTCCAGTGAATGATAGGTCACCATATGAGAATAGACGACACACTAAACTATTGTTGGAACAATTCAAAACTATTATTACTTTGGATCATATTTTTCAATAGGATGGACAGAACAATGATCAACAACGCTTCTGTGAACTCTTAATGAACATAAGAGATACAAAACCTACATTAAAGATGATTGGATGTTACTAATGACAAGGTCTTATAATATGATAATTGATCCAACAAGAAACCAAGAATTTGATAATTGTGTTTATTTATTTTCAACAAACGACAATGTTCACAACCATAATAGGAAGAAATTACAATTACAAAATCTAGGGCCACATGCAACATTGCAACAAGAATTGGAAATCTTATTGGCAACAAAAATGCAATAGATGATGAACTCGACGTAGAGTTATTATTATCTAAAAATGCTAGAGTAATGTTGACATCAAATTTGTGGATAGAAGTTGGACTTGTCAATGGAGCTTTAGGAATTATTAGAAAGATTGTCTATAAACCCGAAAGTGCACCACCTCAACCACTAGTTACATACATATTAATTTAATTTGACAATTACTCTAGACTACGATTTGATGATTGTCATCCATATACAATTCCAATTCCAATAATTGAAAGAGAGGGTTCTTCACAAATAGCATTGTGATTGGCTTGGGCACTAACGGTACACAAATCTCAAGGATTGGCTCTTCAAAATGCTACTATTGATATATGATCGACATAAAGCACAGGTCTAATGTTTGTGGCAATCTCTTGTGAAATTCTTACAAGGACTACAGATCATGCCACCATCCACCTATCATAGATATAGGAAATTCAAGAAAAGAAAACAAGTTTTGAGAAGAAAAAGAGAAGAACACAGGCTTCAATGCATCGAGAGCACTGAACACGTAAGTTTTCCTTTTACGAAATACAACTATTTTTCATTTATTTAAATATTACTATAGTATTAAATTCCTTCCTCTTAATGATAATGTATATTTTCAATTCTTTATACTATCAAGTAACATTGATACTTTCCCTATCACTTATTACCACAAATTTAATCTTAAAATTCAACCATCCAAATGTCAATCTTAATGCAATTTTGCTTTCTAGTCACAGGTTCCTAACATAAATGTGAATACTGTTAGGCCCAATATGGAAAGCTAATGTACTGAGAGGGGAGGGGTGAATCAGTACTCCAAAACTTTTATTGAATAATAACTTTACTGTTATGCATAAATAGAATAGTGCAGTAACATAAAATAAAGTTAAAACAAATAGATAACAATCATACATGATTCACTCCATAACACATATATTTTGGTTACGTAGAAACTCTTGGTTAGAGAGAAAAACTATGGTGGGGATGGCACCCACAACTTCACTACTGCAATAATAAAGAATGCTTGGTTAGAGCTACATTTAGCTATTTCTGATAGCATACCCTGTTAGGAGTATCAAGATCTGTTAGATCTACCTTGCTAAAGGATTTTACAACATTTATTCTGAATGTTGCACCTGGTTAGAGGCTTTACAATTTATAGACTTGATTAGAGTCTTTTACCCTGTTAAAGGTTTCTCTTTCAACTTCACAATATTACAATAAAATCATTACAAACATTTGCAACTTTACATCTGAAATGTTATAGCAGATTCTATGTGCTCAGAATAAGATTACCTTGCTTATAGCATACCTCGGCAACCCATATAGTAACTCGGTAAACCCTTTTGTTTACTCCAGGTTCATTGACTATTCTCTGAAGACCTTCTCGGTGACCTCTGTGTCTCTGTAACAGTCTTCTTTCATGCATCCATACACTTCACTCATGCTATATAAATAGATCTCTTAAAACGGTGATCCAATTCATTTCTTCGATCTTACAAACAAGATTCCTCGAATGAATAACTAAACAAAATATTTCATTGGTTAGATTGACCTCGCAATCATACACAATCTTCTAGTGTAATTTCCAATGTAATAACGGTTAGATGTGCCTCGATCTTGTAACACGTTTTCATATGCATGTCCAGGTTCAATGTATCTGGTAACACGTTTCACTCGGTGAATATCAACTTGGTGTGTCATCTTTACTGCTCGGTAGCTATGAAAAGATACTTGGTAGACAGCTCGGTGTGTACTGCGTTCTTTGACTGCTTTCTTTTGTAATCGACTAGACTGTGCATACTGACTTCTCTGTTATACCGACTGCATGATTCGGTAGTGCTAACCGACTAGAATATATAGTATGACTTTGAATATAAAAACTAATGGCAACTTGATAAGCAGTAACAAATACATGGAAACAAAAATTATATTTCTACAACATCAATATTTCTCTCTACAAATGAAAATGTACATTTCGAACCCTCTACTCTATCCAATAATATTGGAACTTTTTCCTCCCATTTATTATAAATAATTGTACCTCTAAAATTCAAATATTCAAATGTCAATATTAAAGTAATTTTCTTTGGTTTTCACAGGTTCCTTACATAAATGTGAAGACGTGGAGACACTTATTACATTTGCAAGTACCAATTCTAAAATGTGTTCCATCGAACATGAGTTGATCGATTGAATTACCCTTGGAAACTATATTTATGTACTTTTTCACTCAATGAATTTGTATATATGTTTGACCAAACCACAGTTGCATCAATATTGTCCAAATTGAACATGACAATGTATATTTTTAGATTGATGTAAGCTGCATGAGAACTTGTATGGTAATAGAAAAATCATTTCAAAAATAAATTTAAACTCCCTCAATAAATCATTTAATTTTGCTACAAATTCACATTATTCAATTATATGATATATGTTCACTTTGAAAAAAATTATAATAATTATACACTAAAGATAGTAACATTAATAACACTTTCTTATTTATGTAACTTTGAAATAAGGTATAACTATAAAGTTATTATTACATTATAGCTATATATGATTATAAACGATTGTGTTCAATAAATACAAATTACACATCACAAAGTGACCCCTAACCATAAACAAAATTAAATCCAAATCATAAAGTAATTCAAGCAGTAACATTAACATGAAACCAAATTGAACCCTAACCCTTAGTAAATTAAACCGTAACACTCAATGAAATTGAACGTTGAATCTATTGGCAACAACAAAGAAGGAAAACTGAGAGGGGGGTGTGAATTAGTTTTCACTAGATTAAGCAAAATAAGCACAATCACATATCTAAATAGCTACAACAAGAATAAAGATAAGCACAATAAAACCAACACACATAACACCAAGATTTTTGACGTGGAAAACCCGGTTAAAGGAAAAACCGTGGTGGGAACCTACCTACAATAAGATGATTCTTTGTAGTAGTATGTGTAAATATTACAATGGGGAATGCACTTGCATTCAGGAACATTGCCTAGATCTCACTACTCAAAATAAGATGACCCAGAAGGCTCCAACCCTTAGGGAAGGTTCACTACCTTACAATATTGATCAAACTAAAATTTAGATAAGATGAACTACAAAAATAGCATCTGCTAATGCTTGATGATAGTTTTGATTAAGCTCAAAAGTCCGCCCTTCACCAATCTCTTCTCAATACACCACACCAAAGGATAAATTCGCTTATGCACACATACACCACTCTCTGATAATGCTGACACCACATTGACACCCAAATTACATGAATCTAACACCTATTTATACAATTCATTAACCTTGACTACAAGGTTAGCCAAATCCTCAACACTTAATTACAAAATTACATCATACAATACATAAATCAATCATCGGACCAATACAATGACATAGATATCATAAAATGGACCTAAATCAAATCTCCAAACACACATCACCATTAAAAATCCTGCCAAGATCAACCACAAAAAATGAAGAATATCATCAGATCAGTAAAATCACCAAGAACACACACAAAGATCAATGTAGACCACCAAAACAAATAGAACACAATCAAGAAACACCAGCAAGAATGTTAGAACTATCCGCAATAGTTGCACCAACACCACTTATTCAAATCTTCATCAATGAACATGCTAACACTCAAGAACACTCATCAACAACAATTCAGACTAGAAATAAAGCTTCCAGAGCAACAAATCATGAACATGACTATCCAAAACACTCTCCCAAATCTGCAACCAAAGATATGATCATATTAGAGCACATTGGATCAAATACCAAACTCTGCCAACCACTAAATAAAAAGACTAAACTCCAAACCGGATCAAAGGATATGATCAAGTAAACTTCTGGATCATTGAAACCAATAAGGAATGAAGTATTTCAGCATCCAAAATAGATAAACCAACCAGATCAACTCAATGCAAATACCAGATCACCAGAACAACTCTCTACACTACCAAGACACAAGAATATATTGACATCAATGGCAACAACATATCCTAGCAACAACAATATCAAACAATCTCCCCCTTTGGCATTGATGGAAACATATGAATGTTAAAAATAATCAATGCAAAGGAATGAATCAACACCAACAAACTCCCCCTAAAATCTTGCACATAAAGCTCCAAATATAAAGTAGTTTTTCACATGCTTCTCTCCCCCTTTGACAGTAATGTCAAAGACAAAATACAAATTATGCTTCTTTATCCCTTTACAAGACAATCTTTTCCCAAAACCCATCCTCTAAGAAGGACAATCACTCCCCCTTAGGATAAACCCATAACTCAATCCATTTGAACCACATACTTACTAATCCAGTTGAGTAGCAACACCAACTCATCAACCTAGATATAAAAAATAAGGCTCTAAAATCCACCGGATTGATGCAATGCATCTAGTTCTCATCAAGAGCGGCATAGATCCCTAACTTGTCTCTCAAATAAACAAATTTATCTGCAAGCAAAGGTTTAGTGAAAATATCTATAATTTGATCCTTTGTAGATACATATTCTAATCTAACTTCCTCATCATTGACTTTCTCTTTCAAGAAATGATACTTTATTAACACATGCTTTGTTTTAGAATGCAACACTGGATTCTTTGAAATATTGATAGTACTTGAATTGTCACAATATATAATAATAGGCTCATCATACACAACTCTAATATCCTTCAATATTTTCTTCACCCAAACTACTCGAGTACATTGTACTAGGAACAACAATGTATTCAACTTCGGCAGTAGATAGAGATACAACATCTTGTTTCTTACTGGACCATGAAATCAACTTCTTTCCTAGAAAGAAAGTTCTATCGATAGTGCTCTTCTAATCATCAACACACTTGCCCAATCAACATCAATATGGGCACATAACAAGAAATCATCATTCTTTGGATACCATAAGCCATAGTCAATAGTCCCCTTCAAATATCTAAAAATCCTCTTCACAGTAGTAACACGAGTCTCTTTAGGATCAACTTTAAATCTAGCACAAAGAAAAACCACATGCATAATATCTGGTCTAGTCTGAGTTAAGTACAACAATCCACCAACCATAGATCTATACAAAGTCTCATTAACTTTTAGAGATTCATCAGTTTTAGAAAACTTGCATCCAATCACCATAGGAGTTCCAACAAGCTTAGAATCAACTAACCCAAAAAAATTTCAACAATTCCTTTACATACTTAGATTGAGAAATGAAAATACCTTTCTCGGTCTGAGTAATTTGCAATCCTAAGAAGAATTTCATCTCACCTATCATAGACATCTCAAATTCCTTTTACATATCATCAACAAACTTCATACTTAAATCATCATCTCCTCCAAAAAGGATATCATCAATAAAGACTTCAACAATCAAAATGTTATCATTCTCAACCTTAAAGTATAAATTACTATTAGTAGTACCTTTACAGAAACCCAACGTCAACAAATATTTATCCAACCTAGCATACCTGGCTCTAGGGGCTTGCTTCAATCCATACAGTGCTTTATTCAATTTGCATACCATATCTCCTTCATTTGATAAAGAAAATCCATCTGGTTGCTCAATATAGAATTCCTCTTCAAGGTCACCATTCAAAAAGGCTGACTTGACATCCATCTGATACACCTTGAAATTCTTATAAGTAACATATGCAAGTAGCAATCTAACAACTTCAATTATAGGTACTGGAGCAAAAGTTTCTTCATAATCAATTCCTTCCATTTGAGAACATCCCTTGCATACCAATCTCACTTTTTTTCTTACAAATTCACCAAATTCATTCATTTTATTCTGGAATACCCATTTAGTAGAAATCACATTCTTGTCTTTAGGTCTCAGAACAAGCTTCCAAGTTTTGTTCTTTTCAATCTAATTCAACTCTTCTTCCATAGCTTTTATCCAATTTTCATCCTTACATGCTTCTGCAACATCTTTAGGTTCAATATTTGAAATCAAGCATATCTCTTCAGCAACAATCCTTCTCCTAGTCATCACACCTTTGTTTTTATCACCAATAATATGAGTTTCTGAATGATTCAATCTTACATACCTCTCAGTCTTTTGATTGTTTTGATTATCAGGCTCTTGAACTTCTTCATCGACAGTGGCAGTATCCAGATTACCTATCTCTACCAGATCAATCTGCTTAAGGATCTTAGTCTGCACAGGATTTGAAATAACATCTTCTTCATCAAAATCATATTTGCATGCTCTGATCTACTTTCCAAAACATTCATCAACCTTTACATTTGCGCTCTCAACTATCTTCTTTAGTCTCTTATTGTAACACCGGTAGGCCTTTCTCTTAGTAGAATATCCCAAGAAGATTCTTTCATCACATCTTGCATCAAAATTTCCTATATCCTCATCTCTCTTGATATAAGATTTACTTCCAAAAACTCTGAAATATCTAACTGTAGGAACATGACCAAACCATAGTTCATAAGGAGTCTTATCAAAATCACCTTTAATAGCATCCATTTGAATGTGTAAACAATAGTGCTAACAACTTCTCTCCAAAAGGTTTGTGCAATAATTCCTTCAATCAAAATAGTCCTTGCAGCATCCAAAATGGTTATGTTCTTTCTTTCAACAACTCTATTTTGCTGAGGGGTTCTAGGAGCAGATAATTGTCTTCTAATTCCATTCCTCTCACAAAATGTATCAAACTCTCATGATGTAAATTCTCCTCCTCTGTCACATCTTAGATACTTCAGCTTCAACCGTGTCTCAGTCTCCACTCTGGCTTTGAACATCTTAAATTTCTCCAATGCTTCCGATTTCTCCCTTAGAAAAGTAACCCACATCATCCTAGAATAATCATCAATCAACAACATGAAATATTTGTCACTCGACATTCTTCTCACTCTTGTAAGACCACATAAGTTAGTATGAACAAGATCTAACAATCCACTAGATGAATACAACTTACTCTTAAATGAAGTTCTTGTTTGCTTTCCCATCTGGCATTCCTTACATATCGGATTAGCAGGCTTCGTAATTTTAGGCAAATATCTAATAGCTCGAGTAGAACTTATCCTTGCCATGCAGTCAAAATTAGCATGACACATTCTCCTATGCCATAGCCAACTTTCATCAATCTGAGAAATCAAACAACTTTTCTCACCAGCGTTCAAGTGAAAGATATTACCTTTAGTCTTAGTCCTTGGTGCAATCTCTATACTAGAAGCATTTAGGATCTTGCATTTACCAAAATCTTGAATTGCAAATCACATCCCTTGTCACCCATCTATCCAACACTCAAAATTATGCTTCAAACCTTCAACATACAAGACATCATCAATATTATGCTTACCATTGAAAGATATAGAACCTCTACCATGAACCACACAAGCTTTGTCATCTCCAAATCTCACTATTCCACCATCATACCTTTCCATATGCACAAATTTACTTTTATCACCTGTCATATGATGTGAAAAACCACTGTCAATCACCCATTCATCTTTTTCTTAAATCTTAGTAGCCAATGCTTTCTCCTCAATAATGCAACTTGTAGAATTCATTGGTTTCAGATCATCTTCCTTGATAGTAATAAATACAAATTCATCTTCTGAATTCCCATTCTTTGATTCTTCATCTATCACACCTTCATTAGCAGCATAATAGCATGTCTTTTGATTTATGTACTTCTGGTAGGGCTTATCATACTTATCATGATTTTCATATCTATCATTCTTATCAGATCTATCATGTCTTTCATGCTTATCATATCTAGACATTTTTTCAGGGCACCTGGAAGAAAAATGTCCTATTTTATTACAAGAGAAACATTTCAAAGGTAACTTTCCATCATACTTACCGGCTTCCTTAGGTAATCTTTGAGCAATAAGGGCTTCAAGCTCATCCAATTCTCTTTCTTACCATTCCATTTCTCTAGTTTCTCTTTCGTATCTGGATACCCAACATGAACTTTCTCCCAGATCATACTTCTTCTTCCCAAATATCGAGGCTTTAAAAGCAGTCTCAGATTTACCATGTGATTCTCCAAATTCACTCAACTCAAATGCATCAACCTTTCCAACCAACATGTCTCTAGTCACAATAGTCACACTCCGGATCTCATCAATATAAGCTACCTTATGTTTATAAGCAGGAGGCAATGATCTCAACACCTTAGAAACAATCTCATCTTCTTCAAGGGTTCCATTGGCACATATGATATTCATGACAAGCTCATTCACCTTAGCCATAAAGGATGTCATGTTTTCATCTTCTCCCATCTTCAATGCTTCATACTTTCCTTTCAAACTCTGTAACTTAGAAACTTTAACTTGTGCATCTCCTTCATACAAGGTCTCTAGATTTTTCCAAATCTCATGTGCAGTCTGCAAACCCATTACATTAGTCATCTCAGTATCAGTCAAGGCACTCAACAATGCTTCCTTAGCTCTTATGTTATGTTTAGAATCCTTGATCTCAACAACAGTAACCGGTCCATTCTAAGGAACATTGTAAACATTATTTGTAATCTTCCAATACTCATCTCCAAGACGCTTCAGGTGAACTTCAATCTAGTCCTTACAAATAGTATAATTACTTGCATCAAATCTAGGAGTCTCCTTCTTAAACACATAGGTTGTCATCCCAGATCTCCTCAAACGGTCAAGCTTCTTCCAGAGGATCTAGATCTAATACCAATTGTTGGCAACAACAAAGAAGTGATGCAAAGGGATATACTGTTCTAGACCTGTCAAGGGTTCAGTCACTCAAGGAGACACACCATAGGATCCTTCTACATGCTAGGTGTTACAAACTCTCCCTTCCAACTCCTATTGATCATGATTGATCATCTCATCATTTGTCTAAGACTGCACTTTCAAGGTTTTGATAACCTACTCACTCCTTTGGACCCTACTCTAGGATCAACACTTTCTCTTAGTCTTCTCCATACCCTAACACCAAGGTAGACTCTTCCCACATTTCATTTGGAAATCTTACAACCCAACCAAACTCCAAACTAGGTTCTTAAGACAAAAATGCTTAACATTGTCCTAATACTGGTTCTTTGATAGTCAACCAATATCTCCTCAAGATGGTCACCAAACAATGGTATACACCCACTCCCAACACTCAAGGTACCTGCACAACTAAGTAGGTTCTATCCACAACTCAAGGCATCCTTAAAATCAACTTAACTTGACAATTAACTTGCTTTACCTTACACTATCCTTATTGTGACAGTTTGCTGCTATCACTGGCAATCCACCGGTTTGACCCCTCCTTTGGGCACTCCACTCGCACCAAAAAATTAGGAAGGTAGTCAACACACCCTCAAAATATTCTCTAATCCCTCATGGCCTTAACATACTTTTTCATATCAAACAAAGCCTCTACCATTGATTGTGACAGTCAAACTGCCCCGCTGTGACTGCAACAGTCATAAAACCATCATGCATGCACATGACATCTCCTTCATGGAACCCTGCACACACCTTGGACAGGTAATATACATCCCTTTCCTCATCCCTGCCCAAAATGAGGTTTGGTTAATCATTAAATCAAAAGATATTACATTTATGAAGCCACTGGATACCCTAGGCCAGGGTTCTAGCAGTTTTCACAAAAATATAAAGAACTTTGATAAAACACAATGAAAATAAGTGCCACCACTTCCAAATAAAATTTAAATAAATCCTTCATCATCCCTAAACAAGAATATTTCAATAAATAAACACCAAATGCATCAAAATCAATAAGGAATCTGACTGTACATGTTGAAACTCAGAAAATGCACATAAAATATGGTTTTTATTGATCAAAACTCAAAACTCACGTACATTCCCCATGTTTTCATCAGTTATCACCCTTTTATAATGTATTTGGGCCTCCAAGACTGAAATCCACCTTGTAACTACCCATAACTACCTCTTTTTGCAAAGTTGCAACAAAAGTTGCTCAAAAGTTGCTAAAAAGTTGCTAAAAAGTTGTCAAGATTGACAATTTCATTTGTCAACTTGATACTTTGGAAACTAATCATCCCACCCAACCAAAATGGTCCTTAAATTACCTTTCAAACATTATTACATTCTTTTATTCATCATATTACCTATTATACCCTTCAAAACCCAATTTTAGCCCTTTCTAAGCCTAATTGCCAATTTTGACAATTTCAAACTTTTTGATCTTTTTATTACATTTCATTGCATATTTAGGCTAGCTATTGGCCATGATTACATTCTTTCAAGAAATTAAAGGCCTTTTAGACT